>NC_048232.1:17810726-17996977 GCF_002007445.2 Ailuropoda melanoleuca
GTAGTTAGTGAAAGTAGGCAGAAAAATATTAAAGCTTGGGTTAATTTATAGATTTTGAATACAGTTTATCAACAGCTACCCTGTCCCGCTAGGTTCCACATTCTTAAATTCATTTGCCAATAAGACACCAGAGTTTATTTAATAAAATAAAACCACACCTTTCTGATAAAAACAATCCCCAAAGACTTGAATAAGTAGAAAGATATTTCCTTTTCTGAATGGCTGGCTCAAAATAATAAGGATCTTAGTTCTTCCTAGGTTAATCTATATATTTAATGCAATTCCAACAAAAATACCCACAAGCTTTTTGTGGGGGTAAACAATTTGATATTAAAGTTCATATGGAAAATGAACATGGGACTAGCTGGTTAAACACAGAAAAACATGCTATTAGGGACTGAGGAGCCCTACTAGTATAAATGGAATGCTCTTATTATTAAAGCAATGTGTGGTGCAGACACTTGAAAGACATTTCAGATGAGTGAAGTAGAAAATCTAGAAATATGTTCTAGTGCATATGAAAATTTAGTAAATGATAAAAATCGCATCTCAAATCAGTAGAAGGATGGACTTTTTTACAAGAAATGTCGGGGCAACCTGTTAGCTACTTGGAAAAAGATAAAATTGGTATAATTTCTGTGGAGGTGATTTTGGCAATATCTAACAAAACTATATATCCATATACTTTTTGACAGTTCCACTTCTAGAATTTATACTGGTGATAAAACTCCAACAACTCTGTAAGAATATAGAGTAACAAAGTTACTCACTGCAGGATTCTTATAATTTCAAAAGATTGGAAACAACTTAAACGTCTACATATAGGAGAGTGTTGAATAAACCACGGCATATCCACACAAGGGGGTATAACTGGAATATGGAATAGTTAAGGAGTGTCCCTTTAGCCACGTGTAGAAAGATGTTGCATGGGGCAGCATAAAGGAAAATGAAGAAATATAGAATAGTTACTGGAACTGTTCTGCAGTTCTTTCATTTGACTCAAATGTTAAAAGTCTGGAAAGTAGTGGTGCCTGGGTGGCTCAGATGCTTAAGTGTCTGCCTTTGGCTTAGGTCATGATCTCTGGGTCCTGGGATCGAGCCCGACCTCGGACTCCTGGCTTAGCAGGGAGTCTCCTTCTTCTGCCTCTCCCCACTATTTGTGCTCGAGCTCTTTCTCTCTCTCTCAAAGGAGTAAATAAAAATAATTTAAAAACACCTGGATGTTATTGTGGATAATAACATGTCAGAACCTCTTAAGTGTTTGACATGCCTTTGACCTTCACATAAATCTATAAGGCAGATGGTCATGTACTAATTTAGCAGTTAATGAAATGAGACTTCGTGGAGTGAAATTAAGTAATTTTCTAAGAAACAAAAAGCAGGAAAATGGTGGAACTCAGGGCGCCTAGGTGACTCAATTGCTTAAGCATCTGCCTTCAGCTCAGGTCACGATCCCAGGGTCCTGGGATCGAGCCTCCTATTAGGCTCCCTGCTCAGTGGGGAGTCTGCTTCTCCCTCTCGCTCTGCTGCTCTCCCTGCTTGTGCGCTCACTCACTCTCTCTCTCAAATAAATAAATAAAATCTTAAAAAAAGAAAATGGTGGAGTTCAGATTCCAACCTAAGTCTTTTGCCGAAGGTCTATATCCTAGGTTATCAACCACCGTGGCATGTTTCCTCTTTGGAGATTTGACTAGATAGCTTATGAGTCTATGATTGTAAGAGTCTATGAGTAGAAATATGAATNTTATGAGTCTATGATTGTAAGAGTCTATGAGTAGAAATATGAATCAAATGCCTACAGAAAATCTAGAACTAAACTTTATTTGCACTTGGCTATTTGCTGTTGTTTTTTTTTTTTTAAACACACTATGCGTTTTTATTCCTGTGGGTGTTCATGTTGTTCTTTTTTGCCCATTTTATACTTTCCCACCTGCACTACTTGAAAAAAAGTCTAGATTTATCTTTCATGTCCCAACCTGTGTGAGACCTCCTCTAGAACTTTCCCTGAACCTGCATGCGTGTGAGTCATAGCCTGTGTGCAATATACAAAAGAAGACTGGGATGTGAATCTAAAAACCGGTTGTAAACCTGAGTTTCGGTATGAACTCCATCCACCACTTACTAATGTCATGACTTTGAATAAATGACTTCACCTTTTTCTACTGGGAAAGAGGAAAATGGATATTCACTAAGAAACTAACATCCTCTGCTACCCCACCATGGAGCTGTGAACGGAAAGGGGCTTCTGTATTGCTGAAATGTATAATTCATAATTGTTTTATTTACTTAAGAACATTTTTTAAATGTTGCATCTAAATGGAAAACATTAGTAATCTGTTCGCCAATTTCTTATTTAACATCATCAAAATCGTCTCCATAGTAACCAACAATAGTTCTCTATGAGGTGGAATACAGAACAAACCATCAAAATTTAAGATCATGGCCTCTGTTGTTATTTTTTCAAACACAGTACTCAAGCACTAAGGACTAACACATACTCATAATAAACTTAAATGTTTTATAAATGAAAATCATTTCAAAATTTCAAGAAGTCAATTTAAAGAGGAGGGCATTTAGATATCTTTTATGCTATAAGCTTGAGAGGCCATGCGGGTGTCTGTTTTTCAAATCCAACACATGGGAGAAGCAATTCTCTGGTTAAATATAAATTACCAAAATTGTCCCAAGAAGAGGAGGTATTAAAGTTGAGTAGATTGAATGACACAGTAGAAATTTTAAAAGTCAGAGATGTAGTCCCTCTCTTCCAAAAAATTAAATATGTATATCTATTTAAAAAACTAAAAGTATTTCTCCTTAAGCCAGGAATAAGAAAAAGAATGCTCTGTTAGCACGGGGATTATTCAATTTGCTCAAGAGGTTTTAGCCAAAGAAACAAGCACAAAGAAGTAGGAGTTAAACATATTGAAAAAGCAGAAACACAAATATTATTGCAGATATACACAGCCTAGGAAATTCAAACCAATTAAGTGTAATACTGTTAGAATGATAAAAAATGTTCAGCAAGGTAGATGGGCACATGATTAATATGCAACACTAGATGAATTTCCTTTTCACCAGTAGGGACAATGATTGAACAACATAATTGGAAAAGAACTTGATTCTGAAACAGAAGCAATTATTATAATACATACAGGCCTACACTTAACAGTAAATGTTGAAGACCCACCTACCAAAAACTGCAAAGCTCACATGAAGGTTGCTCAAGGACTTGATTACATAGATAGGAAAAAGAAATGGATGGACTTATTTTCTAGAACTAGCAAATTCAATAGTGTACAAACTACAACCAAAGAATATTTTCAGTGTTTTAGATTTTTGTTGGTTTTTTAGACCAGTGGATTTTAATGGCCACATGGAAATATAATATTTAAAGGCAAAATTAAGATTTGCTATTTGTTGTACTTGATATTAAAATATGCTATAGAGTCATGGTAATATATAATAGGGAGCCAGGATGGAAATAGACGAATAGGCTATTGCAAAAGAATAAAGATTCTACAAATAGATTAATGTAGCTATGTGAAATTAGGATAAAATAGGCAGCAATTCAAGTCGATGAGAATGGATGGATTGGACTAGTAATAATTGGTATTAGGACAATTGGTTAGCCATTTATTTAGAATATAAATTATTACTGACATTGTACACAATGAATTAATTCCAGATTTAATAAAGGTATGGACAGGGTAAAATTATAAAAACTTTTAGAGAGAATATAGAATAAAGGACCATTTTTAATTCTTGGAGTATAGAAGCCACTTATAAGTTTATTAGCAGCCATAAGAGAAAAGATGAACAAATTTGAAAATGTGATCACATGGATTGTTCTCAAAAATAGAATTAAAACAGCAGTATGGCAAATGACATCGTATAGATATATATTTTTAAATATATATTTTAATAACATAATAACAGGCCACAAAGTTATACAGTATATACAGTATATATTACAGACAGGGATTAACTATTACATTAATTATTTCTAGTGTTACCTAAAAGCAATAAAAATTATGTAATAAACAACCAGACAGAAATTATTCACAGAAAAATTAATATACATGTTCAACACATACCTGAAAAAAATTCAACCTTCCTTAATAGGTAAGTGCAAAGTAACCCTTTGAAATCCGTTTTACCTGCTAAAGTGACACAAAAATTAGTGATATCCAGTATTTGTGGGCATGAGAAACACTGGCACTTTTATACATAGATTATGTGAATATAATCTGTATATTTAGGAAACTAAATATACACAAAATACACATTTAGGAAAAGAAACTTTTAGGAAAGACAAAGTGGTAATATCCATTCAAGATTTTAATATGCCTACTGTTTAACTCAGCAACCTCTGTCCCAGGAATCTAGCCTGCTGATGTATTAACAAGAAATGTGTAGGTAAACATGCTGAAATTGGTATCTTATAATTTCGTCTTTTTTTTTTTTTTATTTTATTTATTTGAGGGTGGGGGGGAGAGAGAGAGTGCACATTCGCACAAGCAGGCCGGGTAGGGGCAGAGGGAGAGGGACAAGCAGACTCCTCACTGAGCAGGAAACCCAAAGTTTGGCTGGATCCCAGGACCCCTGGATCATGACCTGAGCCAAAGGCAGATGCTTATGACTGTGCCACCAGGCGCCCGTGTAGTGCTGTTTTGAAAACAAACTTAAATTTAAGTTCAAAAGAGTGTAGTGTGATCTTATAAAACCAGTTTTTAAAATGGAAAATATAAATCCTGACATAGAAAAGTGTCTACCTTGTTAGGTGAAAAATGCAAATTCCACAGTAACATGCATATTAAAATTCTATGGGGGGAGAAGGTAGCAAATATGAGTGTACATAAAAAACGAAAAATGAGTCTAGCAGTGTACACATCAAAGTGTTAGGAGTTATGAGGGACCTCTCGAAAAGGAAATCGGCTTTGGGAGAGCGCAGATTCCTGTTTTAGTTTCTCCATTTTTATTTGAACAAATACTGCTTCTGTAACTTAAAAAGGCATTTTTTTAAAAAAGGCCTTAAAACAGTTACAGTATTGAAAAAACAATAACATTGCTTACAGTAAAAGGCAGAGCCAACTGGCTTCTTTTAACAGTGTCTCCAAGATGAATGTGCCTGTCCCTTGGTTTTTTTCCCCTGTTGTCAGAAAGTATTACACACTTTCTGCCTCGTGCAGAGCCAGACAAGCCAGACAGACTAGGAATGTGATTGAAGATGAAGCAAATAACCTCTCTCACCAAACCTCCCTCTCTGCCTCACTCCCAAAGTTGGATCCTTCTCCAGTCACATATGCCAAAAGAGTCATGAAAATGAAAAGCACAGTAATACCTAATTTTCCTTCTCCCCTTTCCCAGAAAGCAAGTGTTGTGATGTGTTTGTACACTTAACTGTTAAATTGTGTTTAGACTTTTCATGCCAGGCATAAGTTTTCACAGCTGAAAACTGCATTGCTTTGACAATTTGACGTAAGTGTCTCTTGAATGACCTGTTGACTCATCCAGGGAGGGCATTCTGCAAGGAAGGACATGGCCCAGATTTTGTTTACTGGTCACTGGTGACAGGGATTTGTGATCCAGATATTTTCCAAAGTCTCTGGTATGACCTGACTGTTAAGTAGATATTTCTTTCCTCCTGGAAGAAAAGTGGTGGGTTATTTCTGGGGCAGTATCTGATGCCAAAGGACTTGCTTTAAAAGAGAGAACAACAGATAGCTGTCTATATTATAAGGATTAGGAACTTGAAAGCCTCACTACTTCACTGATCTTAAAATAGCTGCATAGGAAGATGTTTCCTCTTAATCTACACAATTTTTGGCAATTTTCCTAGCATGTGCACAGCTGAGCTTTAATGGGATAGCGGTTGATTGGAAATGACATCTTTTCTTTCTTTGCTGTGCGTGCCTGTGTCCAACGTATCATTGAAGGGGAGGGAGAGGCACAGCCCAGTGGAGGCGCTCAGAGACCTGAGCCTTGAAGAATGCTGACAAAAAGTCATTCCTCAGAATGAATTTCCCAATTTCCCAAACCAGGCTCCCTAGTGGCCCTGGAGCTTCGGGCCATCCAGCTCTGCCCTGATCCTCCATAGCTTTTCTTCCTGCTCAGCCAGCATGAGTTTAACTATGTCAGAGGAGAATCTTTTGTGCTGTTGCTAGGTGGCTGATCTCTGCCTTACAGAAGCAAAATCTAGCAAATGAGGTAGAACTTTTTGAACCTATCCCTCTTACTAGTGAACTGTTGACAGATCTAAGTAGTTCAATGCATTTTAATTTTGAAACCCCCGTGGGACTTTTCTTATCCTCCGAAAGCCCTAGTTTATGTTTGCCATTGCCTTAATCCGCTGTCCATCTATAGCTCTGAGATGTAGGGCAGCTCTTTGTTTTCTTCATAGACTTCTTTTCCTTATTTTCACTAGGAGGAAGAAGGAGGTAATGGGAATTATTTGTGTCTTCAAGTTTAATATTAAATTATGACTATTCATGATCAGTGGCTAGGTTTTATGTAATCTATAAATCTCTAGATCCATAGTATCCTTCTGTTTACTATGTACAGAAAAATAAAGAATTGTGAGAGATGTACTTGCAAAAACTGGAAAATGTAACACACAAGATAGAAGAATAATTTTCTGGAAATTACAGTGATAGTGTTGATAGAACTTCTACTTGCCTTTTCATTCTCTGTGTGTGGGGCAATAACTGACCATACAGATGCATTGCAGCAAATGCCACAGGGGAAGCGAGGAAAAGATAAAAGGGGAGAACATGCATTTTGGTACAGAACAAAGAGAAATGCATTCCCTTTTGAATTTACTGCTTGAGGATCCAGAGTAAAGCATAGAAGAGCACTTTACAGGAAATCTTTTCATTTTAGTGTCACTATCATCTAACAACGTTGAGGACTAAAGGGGCCTGTTTTCTAAATGTATATGGAGAATTCTAATTTTGGAATAAATATCTTCTAATTGCATTTTTTACTTTGTAGATAAAATTGAAAAACACTATTTTCTTGTTAGAGTGTCAGAAAAAAATGTGTTTAGTTTGAAAAAAGACTTTAATGTAGGAAATGAGACTTTATATATATTATTCTTTTCCATTTTGTTGGAATTAAAAGTGATTATAAGAAATTTCCCTGTAACAAGGTAAATTATAATGCATTGTATTTTCCTATTGGTTATGTATGCATTTTATGATGCTGAGGGAATACAAGCTATGAAAATAAGAAGGTATATGTTATTTTTATAACATATTGTTCACTAGGATAAATCACCCTAGTGAACACATGTATACCCATATTGACAATTTGCCAGGTTTCTTTGTTTTTTATGGTAAAACATCACAATATATAAAAACTCAGTCATTGAAAATCAAGTTAAATGAAATACTGTGCAGTACAAGGAAAGGAAGGCTAGACTTGGAATTACAAGTTCTGCCTTGACTACATTTAATACTTACATAGTAGTGTTAGAGACCCACCAGGAAAGATAATTCACCCCACATGGATACCATAACAAAACTTTCAAGAATACTTACTTTAATGACAGTACAGGCAAGATTAAATTAATGATAAGGGATATTGAGACTCTGAGAGACTAGCAGCAGTAGAAAGCCTAAATTAGAGGGACGAGGGGTAGATCATGGATAACCAGTTCCCAGTGATAGCTGTGTGTGTGTCGGGGGAGGGGGGAGGTGCAAGCTGGAGGGATAGTTGGGGAAGGATGCAGCAACTGCCCTGGCAGAGAAGCTGGAGGAAACAGACAAAATATATTAAGATTTTCTCTCCTCCTACTCTCCAAGCTTCAGCTCTGTCTTCCATTGGCTAAACCCAACAGAAAGCCAACAAAGAATTAGCGATAAGGATGCAGTCCTTAGTGTTTTTTCTCTCAGGCCACAGATTAGGGCATAGAAGGGGGTCTGAGTCAGCCGACTGACCGTGGCAATTCTCTGAACCTTTCTCTATCTTAGTATGTGTATCTTAGAAAGCCTGTTCAGCTTCTAGTAAAAGATTCTTGGCTATAGTGAAATTAAAACCTAAAGAAAAATTACTTTTCTTATAAAAATTCTAGAGATAAATGATTACTGACTTCATTTCACTTATTCAAGGATGCCAAAACCAAATCTGTGATTTTCCTGAGTTTGCAATCTGGGCTGCTACTCCATCGTAACTCCTTTCTAGACAATGCAAAACGAACAAGCAAAAAACAACAAACAAACAAAACCAGAAAGGAAAAGGGAGCTTAACCAGAATCTCACATAACAATTTCTGTATATATCTCCTTTTCCTAAGAAATGCACTATGATAAGTTATTCAGTGGAAGTTTGGAATAAGAGGTAAATATCAATAAGAATATCAAGTTAAAAGAGACTGACTTTTAGAACGCTTGTGTAACACTGAGGCTATTAAAAGTGTTGAGAGAGGACTTTTGAGGGAGTTGATTTATGAAGATTTCTTGGCCATGCTGAGTCCCACCCTGTTCCTCAAGGAACAGCATAGTGAGACTGGCTTCAAAGAGACTTCTCAGAGAGCACTGATATAGTTCCTATAGCTGTAAGAGCTCATAGGGCTAGTGTTTATCACGCATATGAGACATCTAGAGGGGCTTGGTGGTGGCTCTTGCCCTACGGTGACAGAGCACAGTGGAACAGTAGCTGGGGCCTTGGGAAAGAACTGCATGCCTGCCCTAGAAGTAGGTCAAAAGTACACAAATCTTGGAGACAGAATATTATACTCAATTAGTAATGTCACCCTGGTGGTTTTAAACAAACAAACAAACAAACAAACAAATGTTTTTCCAGAGTGGTTTTGCCAGAATTTGAGGGGACCCCAAAATAAAAGGACAAAACAGCCTTCTGAAAAATCCAAGGATTCTTTACACACTTGCTAGGCCCAGAGAACTGGAAGCACAACTCAAGGAAGGATGTTCTTTACTTCCCAGATTCCAGTGACAGATGGGCCAGAAGCACTGAGAGAGGAGGGGCTGAGGGAGAAAGAAAATGCCAAGTCTCATGTTCCCAAAATGTGGCAACTGTCCTAAAGCTGGTCCCTGCTAAGAGAAGGGAAGAAACACAACCTTAAGTTTGGGGTTTTGATTATTACATAAGATTGAGCACTTAAATTACCAAAATGATGCTTTTATCACTTAAAGTGACCATCACGTTACTCATTTATCTAAACTGTGCAAGAGAGTCATAAAGCCTATTAGAATTTTTATTTATATGTATTAGATTTAAAGACCATGGGAGACAAAATAGGTTTTATTTTTATTTTATCCCAAACGTCATGCTTATCCAATGTACAGGTTTAATAATTTTTCAGCTGGGCATTTTTCAGGGTTCTTCTGGTGAGGAAGGAGGAGAGAATGGATATGGCTAGGTGCTGAGAAGTCACCTCCATAGAACTCATCTACAAATTGAGTGGGATGAACTAGACTGGGGTCCTCAAATATGACTGCACAGCTATACAAAATAATAGGCCATTAAAAAGGAAGCTGTAAAAATTTGGTAAGAAGAGTTTGATTCCAGATATTTATTTGGCTAAAGCCAAATAAAAAGGACTATAGGAAGGACACATTGGCTGGAATTGGTACTAGCCGTACTTCCAATTTGGTGGAAGAACATATGAAACGAGGTGTGCAAGCAAAATTCTGCATCCATGAAATCAGGATGAAAAAAATTGCAATTGTGGTCTTGATCTGTATCTTCTGTGAAGGAGAATGCCTGCCAGAGCAAGAACATAGATTGCACTGCAACTAGTACTTAGACCAAGCTACCTATGGGAGTAAGAACTGCATATTTGAGATCTGTAGTATCATGGCAACCCTGGAGCCTTGAAACACTAAGACCTGGACAATGGAGAACAACCTAAGAAAAATAAGTTAAAACTATTACATGGGGAGAATCATGAGAGAGAACTCCAATTCAAGATGAGTTCATGAAATAAAGCTCTAAGGCAATTAGAAAATCTAATGATAAGAAAGACAGTAAGCAAAATCAACAATTAGGAAATATACTACTGGTGAAATAAAAATTTTAAAAAGCAATTTAAAATATGTTTACTATAGGTATGTTAAAAATCCTCAAAAATCTAAAGGAAGAAATATAATCCATAAAATGTAAAAGAAGTATTTTTTAAGTAATTAGGCAGGTATAATTTTTTTTTAATTGGGCTAAAAAGTAATCATGGAAATTTAAAATAGAATCTAGTTCTAAGTTGAGTACAGTTGAAAATAAAATTAATAAATTGGAAGATTTTTAAAAAATGACTCATAACACAAAGACAAAAAGGTTTAAAAAAGAGAAAATACTTAAAATATATAGATACGTAAAGGGCAGATTAATGAGCTTCACTATATGCCACTATGATTTCTAAAAACAGAAAAACAGAATATTAGAAAAGCAATATTGAAAAAAAAAGTGGCTAAGAAAATTTCTGATTTGAATAAAATCACGAATTTAAATTGAGCACATAAAATGCTACATACACATGTGCATGCAAAACAACAGCAACAACAACAAAGCCCTAAAATCCACACCTTAATGTAGCATAGGAAAGTTGCACGGTATCAGGAGAAAGGGGATATTTTAAAAGCAGAAGAAAATATACACAGTACTTACGAAGTTTTATTAATTATCTGACCATGGGACTCTCTGAGGAATATAGGCACCAGATGATAACAGAGGGAAAATGCTAAGGGAACACAATTGTCAAATTAGAATTTCATGCCGTGGCAAACTGAAATAAAAACACTCTCCATCATACAGAGATTAGGAATATTTATTATACGTAGACTTCCCAATAAAAGAAAAAATTCCTTGGTAAATACTTTAACCAAATGAAATGTTTATCTCAAAGTGAAAGTGAGGATGCGTAAAACAGTGATGACTAAAGAAACTGGTAAGCTCTTCTATATGTTTATTAACTCTTAACTCTAAAAATAATACCTGCTTTTTAAATTTGTTTTAAAGAGTCAGAACTAAAATCTGGAAAGGAATAGCAAGGGAAAAGAGGAAAATTCAGAGGGTAGTTCTATGTGCTAAATTCCTTTTCCATTTCAGAAGTTAGATATTCCAAAATTAGCATTTGTTTGAGAAATATTTGATTTATATAATACTTATAAATATAATTTTTTACTGCAGTAAAATATATATAACATTAAATGTACATTTTACAACTTTCAAGTGTAGAGTTAAGTAGTATTAAGTATATTCACACCGTTGTGCAACCATCACCACCATCCATTTCCAGGACACTTTTTATCTTATAAAATTGAAACTCTACCCATTAAATAATAACTCCCCACCCTACAACCAGCCCTTGGCAACCACCTTTTACTTTCTGTCTCCTATACATTTGACCACTCTAACCTCATATAAATGGAATCATACAATATTTGTACTTCTGTGACTGTCTTACTTCACTTAGTATAATGCGTCAGGGTTCATCCATGTTGTACTGTGCATCCAAATTCCCACCCTTTCTTAAGGCTAAACAATATTCCATTGTATGGATATACCTACTGTAATTTTGTTTATCCATTCATCCATCAGTGGGCACAGCCGGTGCTTACACCTTTTGGCTACTAAGAATGATACTGCTATGAACATGGGTATAAAACATCTGTTCAAGTCCCTGCTTTCAAAGCTATGACTATATTTTAAACCTTAAAGATTACCACCAAAGAATAACAATAAAATGTGTAACTTCTAATATTAACAGAAGAAAAAAGAAGGGAGAAATAGTATTAACCAAAAGAAACCATGAGAAGAGAAAAAAAAAAATGAAATAAGAACAATACTAAAAAGTAAGCACAAAATAATAGAAATAAAAACATCAGTAATTACAATACATTTAAATAGATGAAAAGTACCTATCCAATGGCATCAATTATACTGTTGCTTTAAAAAATAATCAGTTATATGCTGCTTAAAGGTATACATACAGACCGACTGAAGAGAAATTGGTTGGAAAACATATCCAAGAAAAAAATAATAAAGTTGCTGTAACACCAAAGTAAAAATGAGGCAAAAATTAATTTAAAATAGAAATGAAAAGGGAAAAAAAGTGTAACAGGAGTAAAAGTGGATAAATGAATAATTCCTCATGAACTGAAACACACAAGACAATGCAACATCAAAATGTATATATCAAAATTGATCAAAAGGAAAATTTTCCATGATTGAAAAAAAGAATATAAGTATAGAGTAGATATTATTCAAAATATGAAATTACTATATTACTTTCTTAATAATATTTAAATATATAAAATTGGGAATTATCTGGAAAAATTAAATTACAAAAAATGACTTATAAAGAAACAAAAATAATCACCTTAGATAAATTGATAAAAAGTTTCCCCATCAAATGGCCACTCAAACCAGATATGCTCTTTCCTACATCGTTTATTGTGAAATATGGGCACAAATATATTCACATCGATCAACAGAACAGAACAGAAAACCCAGAAATGAACACACAATGATATGGTCAATTAATTTTCAACAAAGCAGGAAAGAATACCCAATGGAAAAAAAGACAGTCTCTCCAACAAATGGTGTTGGGAAGACTGGACAGCAACATGCAGAAGAATGAAACTGTACCACTTTCTTACATCATACACAAAAGCAGATTCAAAATGGATGAAAGACCTAAATGTGAGACAGGAACCCATCAAAATCCTAGAGAAGAACACAGACAGCAACCTCTTTGACCTTGGCTCAGCAACTTCTTGCTAGACATGTCTCCAGAGGCAAGGGAAACAAAAGCAAAAATAAACTGTTGGGACTTAATCAAAATGAAAAGCTTCTTCATAGTGAAGTTAACAATCAAGAAAACTAAAAGGCAACCTATGGAATGGGAGAAGGTATTTGCAAAAAAAGGGTGAGTATCTAAAATATATAAAGAACTTATAAACTCAACCCCCCAAAATGAATAATTCAATTAAAAACGGGCAGAAAGCATGAACAGACATTTTTCTAAAGAAGACATACACATGGCCAACAAGACACATGAAATAGTGTTCAACATCACTGATCATCAGGGAAATACAAATGAAAACTACAATCAGATATTATCGCACACCTGTCAGAATGGCTAAAATCAACAATACAAGAAGGAGGATGGATGTGGAGAAAGGAGAACCCTCTTGCACCATTGGTGGGAATTTAAACTGGTGCAGCCACTCTGGAAAACAGTATGGAGGTTCCTCAAAAAGTTAAAAATAGAACTACCCTATGATGCAGCAATTGCACTACAAGTATTTACTCAAAGAATACAAAAATACTAATTCAGAGGAATACATACACCCTGATGTTTACAGCAGCATTATCTACAGTAGCCAAGTTATGGAAATATATGTATATGTGTGTGCACACACATACACACACTGGAACATTACTCAGAAATTTTAAAAAAATGAAATCTTGCCATTTGCAATGACATGGATGGAGCTAGAGAGTATTATGCTAAGTGAAATAAACAATCAGAAAAAGACAAACACCATATGATTTCACTCATATGTGGCATTTAAAAAACAAAAACAACAAGCAAAGTGGTGGGGGGTGGTAAGGAAAACAAAGAAACAAACTCAACTATAGAGAACAAACTGACAGTTACCAGAGGGCAGTGGGTGGGGGGATGGAGGAAACAGATGATGGGGATTCATGAACGCACTTGTCCTGATGACCACTGGGTGTTGAATGGAAATGCTGAGTCACTATATTGTACATGGTGTATTAACTAACTGGAATTTAAATAGAAACTTAAAGAAAAAATAAATGTTAAGGGGGACTCTGTAAGTGGAAAAGAAAAACCATAAGAGTAAGAAAAATAGCAAGCAAAAAAAAAGTATATCTGTAAAAATTAATCAAGAAAAGCACATAATGAAAGGATATAAAATATAAAAAAAGAAAATTGAAGAAAATATGTTAATCTAATAAATAACTACAAAGGAACCTCCCGTATCTGATGATTTTTAAGATGAAGTTTACTTACTAAATCTTCATAGAACAATAATCCCTATTCTGTACCAATTATTTCAGAAATACGAAAGGAAGTGGAAAAACCATCCTACTCACTTAATGAGACAGGATAATGTTCATACCAACAGTGCATAAGGACAGAACAAAGAAAGTACAGACCAATTTTACTTCTAAACACAAACGCAAAAATCAAAAGTGAAATATTTGCAAAAAATCTATCAGTTGTTACCAGATAAAGTAACTTAGTCATAGAGAGGTTCAGCAGCTTGCCACTTTGTAACAAAACTGGATATTTGGCCTACCTGGTTCCAGAATCAGAGTCAAAGGGGAGTCGTTGATGGTGTATAACCACATTAATCAAATGGTCAAAATTCCATTTTAGGAAGGCTAATACCCCGTTCACTTTTCAGAAATAACAAGTGAATCAACAGGCCAGCCACATGATGGGGTGGGCACCTGGGGCTGCGTCATGGTACTGGTATGCCTACATAGGTGCAGTTCCAAAATAAGCTTAAGATCACTTTTCCAGGAAGGAACCACTTGGTGCTAGAAAGACAGCACCACATGACAGATCAAAGAATTCAGGAGAGAAGGCAAAAGTTTTAGTCCTTAATGGTCAACAAAAGGAATGCCCAAGGATACGATAATGTAAGAATTTAGACAAGGCAATGAATAAGGTCATGTGCCGATGGCCGCTTCTTTTTTCCTTGTTTCTCGCCATGTATTATGAAAATATGTCAAATGTGTTAAAGGCACAAGATAAGCAGAGTGGAGACAAAATGGAGAGAATGTTTAGAGAGACTGAAATTAACCGTAAAACTTACAGGCACACCGCTAGTCTAAAAGTAAAGTGATACTGTGGTAAGAGAGTAGCAGAAGATTAAAATTTTGGAAAAGAGATGTTAGAACTTAATAATTAACTGAATGTGAGTGAGGGATGATATAGAAGAAGAAAGAATCAAAGATTATCCTAAAGCCTTTCTAATAACTTGGAAGATGGTGGCACTGTAAGCCAGAACTTGAATGTCTGGAAGAAGAGTTGTTTTTAAGA
Source organism: Ailuropoda melanoleuca (assembly GCF_002007445.2). NCBI lineage: Eukaryota > Metazoa > Chordata > Mammalia > Carnivora > Ursidae > Ailuropoda > Ailuropoda melanoleuca. The sequence continues at coordinate 17,825,760 of NC_048232.1, forward strand.
GAAGAGACCTACTGTTCTATTAAACTATCCAGGAAGTATATTTCCAGCTACTTTAGGAATGTGAACCAAGCAGTCCTTCACCAGAGTAGGGTTTGTTTGCAATTATTATGGGTTTTTTTTTTTTTTTTTAGCCTTTGCTCTTAGATTCCAATGAGGTCACCTCCCACAAAAGATTGTCTGTGGAAGCTGTTTGGCAAGACTCCTCGTGAAGGAAGCTCAGACTCAAACCATAAGAGACATGTCAGCAAACAGTTTAACTTCCTTTTTGTCATGTGGGTGACCAGAGTAACAGGAAGGCTAGTGTTTTTTTCTTTTCTTTTCTTTTAATTGAAGTCTCATGAAAACTAAATGCTTAAACTCTGCTTTATCTGAGGAAAAAAAGGAAAAAAAAAAAAAAAAGAAATAACTCAGAGCTCCAAAGGCATACAACTAAACAGAAAGTAAAAGTTAGGAAATGGAAGTGAGGAATGGTCCAGAAGTTCAAATACAGAGACAGATACAGTGTCAAAAACATATAACATTTTTCTCCTCAAACAAAACAAAACAAAACAAAAAAAGTATAGCAAAGAAAAAGATTTAGTCTTGACACTGCTTTTATTTCAGAAAAAGCATCCATTGTATCACCTGGTAGGGTTCAGTCGTACATAGAGGATGAAACTTATGTGTTTATTTTCTGTAGAACCGTGGCAGGATACAGTCATCTTTAAATGGTCTTGATTGGGAAAATGGCTGAAATGAAGTATTTCAAATTCAACAGATATATCTGATTCCCACAAGAATCCTTTGAAATAACACTCTGCCCACTACACAAGGAGATTCTCACACCCTTTAAAGCAACTGTTCCCTAGCTCAAACTATACATTTTGGAAAACATACAATCAGCCAGTCAGTCAATAGAAATAAAATCACACTTCGAAATCAGAATTTGAGCTTCCACAACATCCCTGAGGAGTCACTGACATCTCAGTGTTCCATTCCTTTAGCACACAGAAATCAGTGTACATTCATAGCCTTTTAGCATATAATCCGTGTGGGAAATGACACACAAATTATTTTATTGACAGAGGAAATTAAAATAAGGATTGTGAATGTGTACCAGTTTAACATTAGTATTTTCTCATCATATTTGCAGTGTGCATGCCTCTGGCGAGAAGCTAACCACTGTATTGCTCTCAGAATAGATAATTTGAATGTTTTTTAACTTAACAAGACAAGATGCACTTTAAGTCACTATTAATTAAACCTCAGAGTTGCTACTGCTTTAGAGAGTCAGTGTGTGGTTTTGAATTAATATCAGAATTTTCAGGTTTTTTTCAGGAGGAGTGGTAGTGGAGATAGTCTGTTTCTAACAGCTGACCTGCACAAATTAAATTGAAATTTCTCAGGTCACCTCCCCTCCCCTCCACACATGCCCGTTGCAGTGACTCCCCATTGACGATGATGCCCACCAGGGGTACTGGTTCTTTATGTTCCACTCCTTAGCTGCGTTCCCTGAAGTCTAAGATTGTAGTGTTCAAGTGTGTCTCCAGTCCTGAAAAAGGGGAAGGGAAGAAAAAGCCTGTTTTCGTTTTTTAAATAAATACATGTCTATGAGGCCTTTTAAAAAATTAAAACTGAACACTGAACATTTTATTAATATTCCTTTCCACCCTGACCATATTCTGTATCAGATTATTTTGTGGAGTTTCATAGCACTATGCTATTTTGGAAAATGTGGTGTCCAACAGCATCTAATTCTAATACCTATCTCTCTGGGTCACTGTTACTCTGTGGTTAAAAAGTTCCTTTCATTTCATTTCTTGAACTTATCTAGTTTCCTCCTTTCCCCTTTCTACATGATTTAGAAATAACTGCATTCATGGTATTACACAGCAAAAGAGCGAAGATGTGGAAATTATTTAATAATTTTTTGTTTTGTTTTTCAAATGAAAAGAAAAAACTAATCAGGAAATTGTCAGAATAATGGAGTTTTATTTTAAAAAAATAGTGCTACATAGTTTTCCTATCCAACTAGAAGGCATTGCTCTCTACTCCTGTTATTATCATCTTAATGCCATCTATATTTATCTTGTACATTAATTTTTACTAATGGTCCCAAAGGAAGAAAAAATTTAGGCTTACATAAGAGAAAAAGGCTAAAATTATGAGATTTAAATATTCCAAAGTTGTTTATCATAAACTTATAAGACTTAAACATTCCAGAGTTGATACTGAAGTATAACTGACATACAGTATCCTGTTAGTTTCAGATGTACATCGTAGTGATCCGATATTTTTATATATTACAATGATACACACAATAAATCAGTTAGCTTCTGTCACCATACAAAGTCGTTATAGTATTACTGACTATATTCCTTATGCTGCACATTATACCCCATGCCTTATTTATTTTATAACTGGAAATCTGTACCTCTTAATCACCTCCATCTATTTTGCTTGCCCCCCAAATCCTCCCCCCTCTGGTAACCAACAGTTTGTTTCCTGTATCTGTGAGTCTGTTTCTGTTCTGTCTGTTCATTTGTTTTGATTTTTGGATTCCACAGATACGTGAAATCACATGGTATTTGTGTTGGTCTGCCTGACTTGTTTCACTTAGCTTAATACCCTCGAGATACATCCGTGTGGTCACAAGTGACAAGATTTCATTTGTTTTATGGCTGAGTAATATTCCTGTGTATGTGTGTGTGCCTGTGTCTTCACACACGCACAAATATAAGACATCTTTATCCATGTATCTGTCAATGGACACTTAGGTTGCTTCTTAGCCAATATCTTGGCTATTGTAAATAATGCTGCAGTGAACATAAGGCAGCACATATCTCCTCAAATTTGTGTTTTAATTTTCTTCAGATAAATACCCAGAAGTGGAATTGCTGGATCATATGGCATTTCTATTTTTAATTTTTTGAGGAACTTCTATAATATTTTCCATAGAGGCTGCACCAATTTACATTCCCACCAACAGTGCACAAGTGTTCTTCTTTCTCCACGTACTAACCAATACTTGTTATTTTTTGTCTTTTTGATAAAAACCAGTTTAATAAGTATAAGATAATATTGTGGTTTTGATTTGCATTTCCCTGATAATTAGTGACGTTGAGCATCTTTTCATGTGTCTGTTGGTCATCTGTATGTCTTCTTTGGAAAATTGTCTGTTCAAGTCTGCTGCCCATTTTTTAGTGAGGTAGTTGGGTTTTTTTGTATTAAGTTGTGTAAATTCCATATATTTTGGATATTAAACCCTCATCAAATGTATGATTTGCAAATATCTTCTCCCATTCAGTAAGCTGCCTTTTCATTTTGTTGGTGGCTCATTTTGTTGATAGTTTATGTCACTGTACAGAAGCTTTTTAGTATGATGAAATCCCACCTGTTTATTTTTGCTATCATTGCCCTTGCCTGAGGAGACTGGCCCCCCAAAATATTGCTAAGACTGATATCAAACAGCTTACTGCCTATGTTTTCTTCTAGGAGTTCTGTGGTTTCAAGTGTTACATTTAAATCTTTAATCCATTTTGAATTTATTTTTGGATATGGTGTAAAGTAGTGGTAATGAAAATAATTCCATAATTTTGCATGTAGCTGTCCAGTTATCCCAGCACCATTTATTAAAGAGACTGTCTTTTCCCATTGTATATTTGTGAGTCCTTTGCCATAGATTAATTTACTATATATTTATTAGTTTATTTCTGGGCTCTTTGTTCTATTCCATTGATCAGTGCTTCCACCGAGGTCTGTTTTTGTGCCACTACCATGCTGTTTTGATTACTACAGCTATATAGTATAGTTAGAAATCTGAAACTGTGATACCTCCAGCATTATTCCTCTCTCTCTAGATTGTTTTGGCTATTCAGGGTCTTTGTGGTTCCATACAGATTTTAGAATTCTTTGTTCTAGTTCTGTGAAAACCACCACTGGTATTTTGATGGAGATTATGCTGAATCTGTAGTTTGGTAGTGTGGACATTTTAACAATATTAATTCTTCCAGTCCATGAGCATGGTATAGCTTTGCATTTATCTTTCTTATGTTCAATTTCTTTCATCAGTGTTTTATGGTAGTCAACGTATAGGCCTTTTACCTCCTTGGTTAAATCTATTCCTAGGTATTTTATTCTTTTTTGTGCAACTGTAAATGGAGTTGTTTTCTTAATTTCTCTGTTGCTACTTCCTTATGAAGTATATAGAAATACAACCGATTTCTGCATATTGATTTGTATCCTGCAACGTTACTGTATTCATTTATTAATTTAGCAGTTTTTTGATAGAATCTTTAGGGTTTTCTTTTCTTTTGAATTTTTTTTGAGTCTGTAGGGTTTTCTATATATAGTATCACATCATCTGCAAATAGTGACAGTTTTACTTGTTCCTTCCTAATTTGGATGCTTTTTATTTCTTTTGCTTACCTAATTGGTAGGGCTAGGACTGCAGTACCATGTTGAAAGGTGAAGACAAGGTAATGGGTAATAAAAAGGGCACGTGTTGTGATGAGCACTGGATGTTATATGTAACCAATGAGTCATTGAACACTACATCAAAAACTAATGATGTACTATACAGTGGCTACCTTAACATAAGAAAAAAATTAAAAAAAGAAAGAGGTGAGGATGGGCATCCTTGTCTTATTACTGATCTTAGAGGACAAGTTCTCAGTTTTTCAACATTGAATATGATGTTAGGTGTGGGCTTGTCTTATATGGCTGTTATTATATTGAGGTGTGTTCCTTCTATACCCACTTTGTTGAGAGTTTTTTTTTTAATCTTAAATGGATGATGAATTTTGTTAATTACTTACTTTAGTCTGCATGCATTAAGATCATATGATTTTTATCCTTCATTTTCCTAATGGGGTGTATCACGTTGATTGAGTTCCAGATGTTTTGTTACTTTGTTTTGAAGTACACTACACACCCAGCGTGGAGCCCAGTGAAGGGTTTAAACTCTTAACTCTGAGATCAAGACTTGAGCTGAGATCAAGATTTGAATGCTTAACTGATTGAGCCACCTAGGCACCCTTGATTTGCAGATGTTGAACAATCCTTGCATCACTGGAATAAATCCCACTTGATCACGGTGTATAATTCCTTTAATGTATTATTGCAATTTTTTTGCTCATATTTTGTTGAGGATTTTTGCAACTATGTTCCTCAGGAATACAGGCCTATAAATTTGTGTGTGTGTGTGTGTGTGTGTGTGGTAACTGTTTGGTATCAGGGTAATGCTGGCTTATAAAATGAGTTTGGGAATGTTCCTTCTTCTTCAATATTTTGGAATAATTTGAGAATAGGTACTAACTCTTCTTTATTTTTTTTAAAGATTTTATTTATTTAACAAAGAGAGGGAGAGAACACAAGCAGGGGGAACAATAGAGGGAGAGGGAGAAGAAGGCTCCCTGCTAAGCAGGGAGCCCAACTGGGGCTTGATCCCAGGACCCTGGGATCATGACCTGAACTGAAGGCAGATGCATAACTATCTGAGCCACCCAGGCGCCCCACATTCTTCTTTAAATGTTTGCAGGATTCACCTGTGAAGCCATCTAATCCCGGACCTTGTTTTTTGGGAGTTTTTAAATTACTGATTCAATTTAATCACTTGTAAATGATCTATTCAATTATCTGTTTGGTTTTTTTTTTTTTTTCATGACTCAGTCTTGAAAGGTTGTTTCTAGGAATTTATTCATTTCTTACAGGTTTTCCAATTTGTTGGTGTGTAATGTTTTTAGTAGTTTCTTATAATCCTTTGTATTTATATAGTGTCAGTTGTAATTTCTCTTTCCTTTCTTATTCCGTTTATTTGGGCCCTCTCTTGTGAATCTGGCTAGAGGTTTACTGAATTTCTTTATCTTTTCAAAAAAAACTCTTTTAGTTTTATTGATCTTTCCCCTTTTTGTCTCTGTTTCTGTTCTGATCTATATTATCCCCTTCCTTCTACTAACTTCAGGCTCTTTTCTTTTCCTCTCCTTCCCCTCCCCTCCCCTCCCCTCCCCTCTCCTTTCCCTCTTTTAAGTAAAAAGTTAGGTTGTTTGCTGGGGATTTTCTTGTTTCTTGAGGTAGGCCTGAATCACTATCAACTTCCTTCTTAAAACTATTTTGGCTATATCTCATAAATTTTAAAAAGTTGTGTTTCCATTTACATTTGTCTCAAGGCGTTTTTTTCTTTAATTTCTTTGTTGACTCATTGGTTGTTTCATAGCATATTCTTTAGTCTCCACATGTTTGTGTTTTTCCAGTTTTCTTCTTGAAACTGATTTCTAGTTTCATACCATGTGGTTGGAAAAAATGCTTGATATGATTTCAGTCTTCTTGAATTTATTGAGACTTGTTTTGTGGCCTAACATGTGATCCATCTTGGAGAATATTCCATGCGCACTTGAAAAGAATGTAATCTGCAGTTTTTGGATGAAGTGTTCTCTATGTATCTATTAAATCCATCTGGCCTAATGTGTCATTTAAAGCCAATTTGCCTTATTTATTTTCTGTCTGGATAATCTATCCATTGATCTAAGTGGGGTATTTAAGTTTTCTCCTATTATTTTATTACTGTCAATTTCTCCCTTTATGTCTATTACTATACATTTAGGCACTCCAACATATATGTATATGTTGGGTGCATGAATATTTATAAACGTCGTATCTTCTTGGATTGACCTCTTTATGTAATATCCTTCTTTGTCTTTTGTTATAGTCTTTGTTTTAAACTCTTATTTTGTTTGATATGAGTATTACCACTCCAATTTTCTTTTTGTTTCCATTTGAATGGAATATCTTTTTCCATCCCTTCACTTTCAGTCTGTGTGTGTCTTTAGATCTGAAGCAAGTCTCTTTAGGCAGCATACAAATGTGCCTTTTTTTTTCTTTTTCTTTTTTATCCATTTAACCAAACTATACCTTTTGATTGGGGCATTTAGTCCATTTACATTTAAAATAATTATTGATAGCTGCATACTTATTTTCATTTTGTTAATTATTTTCTGGTTCTTCCAAAGTTATATTTAGTATAGCTTCCTTGATGAAGGGTTATGTTTTTATATGATAGCATACATGGTATGATGAATCTGATAAATCACAAGTAATGCATAGTGACATTTAGAGCTAACATTCAAAATCTTATTGTTAGATAAAACGGTTAAAGTGAATAAGGAATAACACTGAAGATATTATAAACTATACATATCAGGGTGTCAAGCAATAATTATATGTACACTCATTACCCTTTTATTATTAGAAAAAGACTTTACATGAAAAAGGAAAAGGTTTATTCTTAAATACAAAAAGAAGATGGAAGTAGATAATACTTTATAAAAGAGTGTGGTTCTTAGAAGCAAAGACATTGTCTAGAGACATATTAATAATTTTGTCTTCCTATTGAAGAAATTATTTTTCCCTTTACAATATTAGACTTTGCTTAGGATTTTTTGTTTATGTTCTAGTTCTCCATTACAAAGTATAGGACCCAATAAACAAACAATGGAACGATAAGACCTTCAAGGAATCTTAGAAGCCATTTGCTACATTCCTAGAGTGGAAAGCTTTTGTTAGGAGGAAATGAGCATTGCAGCTGTGTTCCTCTACTTAAAATCTAATGAGGATTTGTCTGTTTCTTATGAAAGCTCATTAGTTGATTTTTAATGCCTGTTACAAGCAGCCTAAATTTTATTACAAGTTTACTTTACAAATATTTCCCAGTCACTAGACCTGTCTTTCCCAGAGTTAAATTGTAAATTCAGTACTGATTTATGTTAAATGGCCCAAATTATGTTATAGTCCATACATCTAAACCCTGTCCTTTTATTTTTGGTAATAACAAGTAAGTTTATAACGGTAGGAGTGGAGATTATCTTTGAGTGAAATACAGATTAGTGAGTACTTTCCCACAAAATGAAAACTGATCTTGGTCATTTAAATCATATTTTTAAAATAGATCTTCAGATGATATATTTCAAGCCTAACCCAATACTAAATTTATCAAAACTTTACAATGCACTTTGTTTTTAAGGATTATGTCAAGCAAAACAATTTTTTGTTTTTGCATCTCCCTATATTGTCTTGGTTCAAAGTGGAAACAGGATAACAGACTATTCCAGGAAATCTATCGAACTTAGTGGTTAATCTTATCATTCTGCTATAAGGGTATATCGGACTCCATTATTTTCAGGATTAGCAGAAAGTGCTCCTGCTTTTGAAATCCAATTCGAGACACATAAGTACTTATGAAATGCCAATTTAAGCAACCAATAATAGTGAGCTTCCTTATTAAAACTCAGCCTACCTGAATTGTTGAGCCTCTTACACTGTTACTTCCAATTCATCATTACAGAGAAAGATAAAAAGAAAAAATAGTAATATAAAAACAAGCTAGAATTTTACTAAACAGAAATGGGAGGGGGGAGATCAAAATAATGAATAGCGTCAATAGACATATAATCCAGCTGGAGAAGCCTATTTTTAAGGCATGATACTCAAAATAATTTAGAAAAATCTAAGAACATCAACAACAAAAATGCAATCTACATAAAAATTCTAAAGTTAATTCAGATAACATTTCTTAAAGATCGAAGTCTTTTAAAATTTGAAGTCCTATATTAGGTGCCTCAAGTTTGCGAGCCTAAAGTAAAAGGTTTCTGGCATCCATGTATTACTAATAAAGGGCATGGGGTTATGAGGTTTGGGGGAATTCACGAGAGAAAATGTTTCTCATAGTCTTTAGGGAGTAGCCTCAGAATTACGCAAACGAAGGTGTTAACATTGGCTCCAGAAAGCTCTCCTTCAGGCTTTCATTGAACTTGGTTCATATTATGACTTAATAGGTACAGTAATTTTGTAGTAATTTAGCTGTCTTATCATCCCCTTATAGATAATGATCAAGTCCAGTTTGCCATTGCATTTCCTTTATTTATTATTTCATAGGAAAAATTTGTGTATACCAACTAGTATGATAATTACTAGTAATACTGGTAAAATTAAAAAAAAATGGGCATAATGAATAAGACTTGCATATTATTTACTCAGTTAACCAATAACTGAACTGTCCAATAATTTTGACATATTTTTATAATGAAAGCTATATTAATTCTGACAAGAGAGGGGAGAAATCACCCATTCTTACAATTTTAGCCTTTGACTCCACTAGCACATCAAATTAAATTTTGACATTAGGATTTTTAAAAGAGGGTTATTTATTCATATGCAGAGTCAACACTAGAAATATGCATATTCTGTCCCCTTCTTCAAGCATATATTCCATCCCTCCTAATCTATTTTCTACCCTCTTTTCCCACACTCTGTGCCTGGGATGCTGACCTTCCTGGACTGCATCAACAAGTTCCCTTGACCTTTGGCTTCTAATTGAATTCAGCCAATGGGATACACTGGTAGAGATTAGGGGGTATAAAGAGTGTTTTCCCTGGCCAAATCCCTTCTGGGCTCTTGCAGACTGACTACCCTTCTGAGACATCCCTTCTGACAGGGAGGCCTTCCTGCCGCCATTCTATTTTTGAGCTCAGGAAAGAGCTCTCTCCTTTTGCCCCTTCAACCTCCCACTGGTACTTGTCCTGGTATACTGTTCCACCCCTTGTTGCTTTGGCTAAGCCTTGCCTTCACTTTCAAAAAAAAAATTCCCTTTAACAGACCCTTCTCAATAAACCCAAATTGTCTATGTCATCTGTGTTCTACAAGAGCCCTGACTGAACACCTCCCCTCCAAATACTTGATTTGAAGGACTGAAAAATCTCAAAGGTAGTGCTTTGTGAGCTTATAGAGCCCCTAAGTATGGAAACCAGAGATCTGGGATAGTATGTTCCTGAACTCATTTTAGATACCTGATCTGCTAAAGAAGCCCTGTTGTTACTCACTTGGCAGAGTCAATGAAGTTTGTACTAAGGCTCAGCAGATGTTCACCATAACTGCCTATCAGTCTGCTTTGTTGAAAGGAACTAACGTCTCCCAGAGCTTTGCTTGTGGGTGTCAGAAACGGGTACAAGGGAGCAGTTCATTCATTTGGGCCATGTGCAGTGATGGGGATCATTTATACTTATAAAAATATATATCTATACTATTTTACATTTACATGCAAGGCAGCTTTATATGCTAAGCAATAAAATCATAAAAATTAGCATTTTCCAAGAAGATCTTACTTCATGACAAGATCCCATGACAAGACCAAAACAGTTGTGTTAGTAAACCTTATTTATCTGATATATGATGATCTTTTTTTTTTTTAATACTATAGGTCAGGTAGCACTGTCTCATTTAAGGAAAAAAAAAAAAAAGAAAACTTTAGGATATTATTCTCAGACGATGGACCTGAGAATCAAACATCTTATTAACTTTCTCAAACTCATTAACTTTCTCAAAGCTAACAAGAAGCAAAATCGGAATATAAATGAAATCTGTCTGACTATAAATAACAAGCCCTTAACTACCAACCTCATAATTAGCCTTTGGTGCATATGTAGAAAAGCAGTAGTTCATAAAACTACTTATTGTCCATTTGGGGTAAGTACAGATCTTGTAAAAATTAAATATATTTTGATAGCAGTATATAGACAGTTATCTGGTATGGATTAGAACTTCGAATAAACCATATATCAATTCTAACTAAAGGACATTATCAGATAATCTTCATCATTTTTTTGTTTTTAATGGTTTCATTGATCTTATAAAATCCTGGACAATGATTTCTGAATGCAGTATATAAGAAATAGGTAGGATCAAATGATTTTCTTAACTCCTGAATAGTATGTTAAACACCAGCTTATCTTTTTTCCTACAAAAACACATCCTGGTTTTCCTTCATTTGCATTTCTGTTGTTGACTAAATGCAAGTTTTGTAGTTCATGCAAATAAGGAAAAGCAAAGTTTTGCTATGTTGAATGTGGATGAAGTTTCCTCCACTTTTCCTTTCTTTTCTTTCTAAAATATGACACTGTTTTTTCTTTTATTTTCTCTGAGACACATCCAAAGGTTAGTATTTCCTTTTTCAGCAGTTCATTAGGGAGGGTACTGGCATGTGGCTGCTGGCTGGGATTATTAATGGGGGAACTCATTCCAGTGTCTCATACGTTACATTGTTTCCAACTTCTGGTTAACCAATGACCCAAAATATTTGTAGAATATAAAATATTTTAGGTTTAAAGTAGGTTTTAAAGCTTCCTTTGTTAGTTTCTCAATTACAGAGCTGAGTACGTGTTTGTGTCTGTATCCCTGGCATTCAGGAGAGTGTTTGGCACATGTGTGCTTTAAAAAAAAAATAATAGGGGTGCTTGGGTCACTCAGTTTGTTAGGCGTCTGCCTTTGGCTCAGGTCCTGATCCCAGGACCCTGGGATTGAGCCCGCGGTGTCTGGCTCCCTGTTCCACAGGGAGTCTGCTTCTCCCTCTGCCTCTCCCCCTGCTTGTGCTCTCTCACTGTCACTCTCTCTCAAATAAATAAATAATAAATAAATAAAATCTTTTAAAAAATACTAAAGGACATAATAATAATAATATATTTTTTCATGAAGTTATTTTCTGTGTTGAATGAAATAACCTATGAATAGCCTTTCACTCTGATTCAGGAGGATAAGGGACAGAAGTATGCATTTCTTTGTTGTTGAATACCTACAATGTGCTGGATATATACATTTATATATATATATCGTCTTTAACAGAAAAGTTATAATAGCTGTGCCAAATACTAAGTGATAAAATATCTATGAGAGGTGAATGGGCAAACAGAAGAAAGGCACAGAGAGAAATTTTAAAAGCTGGATAAGATTTGAAAAATGCCCTCAAATGACCTAGAAGTAAGTGTTCCTCAAACTTTTTCTTTCCATCAAAAGACTCCTAGTAACAGAAAGAAACAAATGCATTTTCCTTGAGAAGTTTAGGGGTGCAGCTTGAAGCAACTCGTTGCAAATATGGCATTTCCTGATAGTCTCCTGCTTTATCTTTTAAAAATTAGCAAAATTGCAGTATATACCATATTATATCTGTTTTTCTCTCTATATAATGTTTTCCAAAGCTCTTTTAGTATAATTGATGCTGCAGAGTTAGGTATAACATTTCTGTCATGTTTTGCATAATCCTTAGTATAACACTTTTATATCAATCTGTTTGAATAAAACTAACCTAGAGGGGTTTCACATGCCCAGTCTCCTTGGGCATACATGGCAATTGAGCTTTATGTTAAAAAGTCACTACTATGGATTAACTACACCTGAGCTGGGTTATATAGCTAAGTAAAGTGACCATATAATTTATTCTCCTAACTGGAACATGTTCGAATATCAAAGGGGGCACACTTGCGCAGGATAAATTAGCCAAGATTGTCTCAAGTAAACCAGGTCTGAACTGCTTTTACTCACAACACTTATGACACCAACTGTGTGGGTATTTTCCTCACACCAACCGATTCTCCAACTCTCCAGACACCAATGGGGTATCTAACAATGTAATTCAGTTCTAACACTATCTACCTAGAATTAGCATCAGATCCGCAAGTTAAAGGGCTCAGTTCCACAAGATGGCCCCAACTTTGGGTACCAAGCACAAGTGCTGGGCCTCCCATACTTCTTACCAATCAGCTGTGAATTGGGGCTTCCCACACCCCCTCCTCAATTTCAGTAATTCTCTAGCATAGCTCACAGAACTCAGGAAAGTAGTTTGGATGCTATAACCAATTTATAAAGGATACAGCTCAGGAACAACCAAATGGAATGTAGACATCTTATATATCAAAAAATCCAGCAGGAAATAGACTAAATGGAATATTTTAATCAACAATATTAAATATTAGGACTTTTACTTTCTGCTATTATGGATGAATTGATATCAAACTAGCCACCTCATTATAAACAATAATAAAACTGGGGAAAAAATATAATGCAAATATTTTTCCAACACTGGATTAACAGCACAAGTCTACAATCCCTGAAAGCAAGGAAACTTATGAGGTAGGCCTCGTGATTTCACAGACTCTCTGCCTGGACATAATTTCCCAACTGTGGCACAAAAAGCAGGTGTCTAAGCAGAACATGATGTTTAGAGCATTTGAAACTGCTGGCATTTGCAAAGCAGGGCACCATTTAGCAAAAGCTGTGAAGAGTTGGGATGCAGAAGTCTCTGAAGGTTATACTCTACATGCACAGCGCCAAGTTACTCAAGGATCACCCGAAAACAACTGTTAGGGAGTCAAAAGTGGAAGAGAAGTTCTAGAATTCAAGTAGTGCTGGTGGTAGTGTTGAGAGTCCAATTCAGCCACAGTACAAAGAGCTTGTTAACGTCTGTTAATACCACCAGCATTCATCTGAAACATAAAATCAAATGTGAGATGAAACCACGTTTTAGGACTAAGGACCACATTCCAAAATAAGACCTGATCCATAGCATTCTAACAAAGCCTAAAACCAAATCTTAACAAATGTGCCAAGTGGAAAGTTTGAAAGTTGAGACATGACCGTATTCTGAGATTTACCTCCAGAAGCTTCACATGATTCCCACAATAAATATCAGAGAAAAATCCTGTAGTCTTCCAGCAGGAGTAGGAAAAAAAGGAACCATTTTTAAATACTCCAGAGCATTCTATTCTTCTTCTTAACAAGGACTGTCTTCCAGGGAAACTGGTTAATCAGACCTAACTGACTTGGGGGTCAGCCCATTCTAGCCATCCTATCCCATCTGGGGGAAGAAAAACAAACAAACAAAAAAACTTGAGAAACACTTGTGGATTTCATCAGACACTAAAAGACTGAGACCTAATTATAGGGCTATAGAATGCTTCCCATTCCCCTGTACCTCACCACCTTATTGCTAAAGGCCTGTTTACAGCAGTTCCTTTTACCCAGAATATAATGTTTGGCTATCAGAAAGAAAAAAATAACAAGGCATACCAAAAGGCAAAAAACAATTTTAAGAGACACAGCAAGCATCAGAACCAGACAGGACAGGGGTTTTGAAATGATCAGACTAGGGATTTAAAACAATTATGATTAATATGCTAAGGGCTCTAATGCATAAAGTACACAATATGCAAGAACGGAGGGGAAATGTAAGTAGAGAGATGGAAATTCTCAGAACCAAAGGAAATGTTAGAAATTAAAAAAAAATTGAAATGAAGAATGCCTTTGATGGGCTCATCAGTAGACTGGAAACAACTAAGGAAACTCTGTACTGGAGGATATATCATTAGAACCCTCATCTGAAAAAAACAAAGAGAACAAAGACTGAAAAAAAAATGAACAGGATATCCAAGGACTATAGGACAACTACAAAAGGTGTAACATATGCATAATGGGAATACCCAAAGGAGAATTAAAAAAAAAGAAGAAGAAGAAAAGAAAAGAAAAGAAAAGAAAGGAAGGGAGGGACAAAAGAAATATTTGAAAAAATTAATGGCTGAGAATTTCCCAAGTTAATGTCAAACACAAAACCAAAGATCAGGAAGTTCAGAGAACCATAAGTGGAATAAAAGTCAAAAAAACTACACCTAGGCATATCACTGAAGAATTCTGGAAGAAGCCAAAGGAAAAATATAACTGTAGAGGCAAAAACATAATAATTACATCAGATTTCTTCTTAGCGACCATGCAAGCAAAAAGAGAGTAGAGTGAAATATTTAGATCACTGGGAGAAAAAAAAAAAAAGACACCAATGCAGAATCCTGTACCATGTGAAATTATCGATCAAAAGTGAAGGAGAAATAAAGACTTTCTCAGACAAACAAAAATTGAGGGAATTTGTTGCCAGTAGACATGCCTTGTAAAAAGTGTTTAAAGTTTTTTAGAGAAAAGGAAAATACTATATAGGTCAGAAACTGGGATGTACATTAAAAAACATCAAATAAGGAGTAAGTGAAATTAAAATAAAAACTCATCTTTTATATTCTTAATTATTTTAACACATGATAGTTCATAATAATAGTAATAACAATAATGTATTCAATTACTTATACACACACTTGTGTATATTTATATGTAAGTGAAATGAGTGACAGCAAAGCCACAGAGAACAGGAGGAAAGAATTATGATTATTTTGTTATTATAAGGTACTCACACTATCTATGAAGTGCTGGATCATTTGAAAGTAGACTTGGATTTGCTGTAAATGCATACTGAAAAACTCTAGGGCAACCACTAAAAATGAATAAAAATAAATAAAAAGCATAACCAGAAAAGAGAAAATGGAATCATTTAAATGTTCGATCAAAAACGCAGGAAAAGTGTAAAAGACAAAAATAGGGTGATGAAGAATAAGGGCAACAAATAGAAAACATTAACAAATATAGCAAATATTATTTCAACTATATCAGTAATCACTTTGAATGTCAGAGGTCTAAATACATCAATTAAAAGTTAGAGATTGCCAGAGTGGATCAAAAAACAAGACCCAACTATATTTTGTCTGTAACAAACTCACTTTAAATATAGATTAAAAGTAAATGGATGCAAATGGGGCGCCTGGGTGGCGCAGTCATTAAGCATCTGCCTTCGGCTCAGGGTGTGATCCCGGCGCTCTGGGATGGAGCCCCACATTAGGCTCCTCCCCTAGGAGCCTGCTTCTTCCTCTCCCACTCCCCCTGCTTGTGTTCCCTCTCTCACTGGCTGTCTCTCTCTGTCAAATAAATAAATAAAATCTAAAAAAAAAAAAAAAAAGTAAATGGATGCAAAAATAAAACATGCTAACGTGAATCAAAAGAAGGCAAAAAGATACCGAGAGCAATCTACACATTCAATACAATCCCTATCAAAATACCATCGACATTTTTCTTAGAGCTGGAACAAATAATCCTAAAATTTGTATGGATCCAGAAAAGAGCCTGAATCGCCAGAGGAATGTTGAAAAAGAAAACCAAAGCTGGGGGCATCACAATGCCTGACTTCAAGCTGTATTATAAAGCTGGGATCATCAAGACAGCACGGTACGGGCACAAAAACAGACACGTAGATCAATGGAACAGAATAGAGAGCCAGAAATGGACCCTCAATTCTATGGTCAACTAATCTTTGACAAGTCAGGAAAGAATATCCAATGGAAAAAAGATAGTCTCTTCAATAATAGTGCTGGGAAAATTGGACAGCCACATGCAGAAGAATGAAACTGGACCATTCTCTTACACCATACACAAAGACAAACTCAAAATGGACGAAAGACCTAAATGTGAGACAAGAATTCATCAAAATCCTAGAGGAGAACACAGGGCAGTAATCTCTTAGACATTGGTCACAGCAATTTCTTTCAAGACACATCTCTAAAGGCAAGGGAAACAAAAACAAAAATGAACTATTGGGACTTCAAGATAAAAAGCACAGCAAAGGAAACAGTCAACAAAACTAAAAGGCCGCCTATGGAATGGGAGAATATATTTGCAAATGCAATATCAGAGTAAGGGCTGGTATCCAAGATCTATAAAGAACTTCTTAAACTCAACAACCAAAAAACAAAAAATCCAGTCAAGAAATGGGCAGAAGACGTGAGCAGACATTTCTCCAAAGAAGACATACAAATGGCCAAAAGACACATGAAAAAATGCTCCACATCACTTGTCATTAGGGAAATACAAATCAAAATCACAATGACATACTACCTCACACCAGTTAGAATGGCTAAAATTAAAAAGACAGGAAACAACAAAAGTCAGTGAGGATGTGGAGAATGGGGAATGCTCTTACACTGTTGGTATGAATGCAAGCTGGTACAGCCACTCCTCAAGAAGTTAAAAATAGAGCTGTCCTACAATCCAGTAATTGCACTAATAGGTATTTACCCCGAAGACACAGAGGAAGTGAAAAGAAGGGGCACCTGCACCCCAATGTTCATAGCAGCATTAGTCCACAATAGCCTAACTGTGGAAGGAGCCGAGATGTCCTTCAACAGATGATTGAATAAAAATGTGGTTCATATATACAATGGAATATTACTCAGCCATCAGAAAAGATGAATAACAACCATTTACACTGATGTGGATGGAACTAGAGGGTATTATGCTAAGTCAAATAAGTCAGTCAGAGAAAGACAATTATATGTTCACTCATATGTGGAATATAAGAAATAGCACAGAGGATCATAGGGGAAGGGAGGGAAAATTGGAAATAAATCAGAGAGGGAAACAAAACATGAGAGACTCTTGACTCTGGGAAAAAAACTGAGGGTCTAGTAAGGGGAAATGGGTGGAGGCATGGGGTAACTGGGTGATGGGCATTAAGGAGAGCTTGTGTTGTAATGAGCACTGGGTGTTATACGCAGCTGATGAATCACTGAACACTATATCTAAAACTAATGACGTACTATATGTTTGCTAATTGAATTTAAATTAGAAAAAATTTTTAAAAAGAAGTCAAAAAGAGCTTTATTTCTGACACAGCAGACTTCACTCAGAACAAAGTGATCAGGAATAAAGAACATAATCATATATTGGTGAAGGGAACAATTCTCCAGAATGATATAAATGTGTATGTGGCAAAAACTGATGGAGCTACAAGAAAAACAAACAAACAAAAAAAAAAAAAAAAAAAAAAAAAAAAAAAAAAAAAAACACCAGGTGAATCCACTGTTATAGCTGGAGACCTCAATACCCCTCTGTCAGAGGTGGACAGTTCCAGCAAGCAGAAGATCAGAAAGGCATAAACTCAACAACAGCATCAATCTACTGCTATAATTGGCACCTATAGACCACCTCATCCAACAGCAGCAGAATACACATTCTTCGCAAGCTCACATAAAACAGTCACAAGACAAATCACATTCTGGACCATAAAAGATACCTTAACAAATTTAAAAGAATGTATATCATACAATGTCTGCTTTCAGACCACAAGGGAATTAAACTAGAAATCAGCAATAGAAAGATAACAGGAAAATCCCAAAAATTCATGGAATTTAAAAAATGCACTTCTAATAACACATGGGCCAAAGAAAGAATCTCGGAGGAAACTGAAAAATATTTTAAACTAAATGAAAATATAACATCAAAATTTTGCAAGATGTACTGAAAGTGCTTAGAGGAAAAATTATAGCATTGAATAAAAATATTAGGAAAAAAGGAAGATGTAAAATCAATAACCTGTGTTTCCATTTAGGAAACTAGAAAAATAAGAGCAAATTAAATCCCAAATAAGTAGAAGAAAAGTAATAAGAATTCAGGCAGAAACCATAAATTTGAAAACAGGGAGTCAATAGAAAACATTGATGAAATCAAAAGCTGGTTCTTTGTAAAGATCAATAAAATCAGTAAGCCTCTAGTCAGCCTAACTAAAGATTTAATTTGCTTTTCTTAAAAAAAAAAAAAAGAGCAATGTAAGTAGATGGTGAATATCTTTGTGTATTCCTCGTTTGATTCTGTCACTTTTTTTGCCAACAGGAATTTTGTCATAAGTCTTTTAAATAGTAAGCCCTCTACTTGGAGTAGGCACTCATCATTATTATTAATGTTGTATTTGGAGTGACAGGAATCCTTTCCACATAATTGTTTTTTGTAAAATATACTTCTGATAACATAGGTTTGTATCTTCCACTCAAAGAATGGACCCATGTTTGTTTCCATGATGGTTATGTATATAATTCAGATGGTATAATATAAATATTTTTTATAGCACCAGGCATTTTGGTGGGCACTTTTTATGCATTATCTTAGTTAATCCTCAAAGCTACTTTATGAAAGAGTAATACAAATATTCCCATTTGAAGGATGAGAAAATTAAGGCTTATAGAAGTGAAGTAATTTAAGTCACAATATTAGCAACAAACAGGGGCGCCTGGGTGGCACAGCGGTTAAGCGCCTGCCTTCGGCTCAGGGCATGATCCCAGCGTTCTGGGATCGAGCCCCACATCCAGGTTCCTCCACTGTGAGCCTGCTTCTTCCTCTCCCACTCCCCCTGCTTGTGTTCCCTCTCTCGCTGGCTGTCTCTATCTCTGTCGAATAAATAAATAAAATCTTTAAAAAAAACCAAACAAACAAAACAATATTAGCAACAAACAAAACTAGGATTGTGACCCAGTTTGGCCTCAAGATTCAGAAGGGCCAATTAACATTGTCAGTGTTTACATCAGAAATCTTCTTGTGATAGAGATTTCTTTTAAAAATGGTTTTTTGAACGATTCATCCTTTGAGTTCTTTGCTTTTCTTCTGGTTAGCCCTAGAATGGTGTTTGAATTTGAGAAAGATGTTTATTGTGCAAATCAATTCAATATTTTAAATGTTTATTATGTTTAAAAAATAACAATATTATCACATATATTAACATTAATTAAAATTTTAGGTTTGCATGTTTACTATTGTCAACTATGAACATGGTACTGTTAAATTTTAAATGCTACGAAACCAAAACAAAGTATTGTTTAGAATTTCTTGGAAGAATAAAATAAGAAAAACTGATTAAAGCAATATAGGAATCACTGGAAAGTATAAAATGGATATTATTGAAGAGTCTCTCAACCGTCAAATGTGTACTGGAAAAAAACTGAATTGACTTGTAGAAAAGCAGCTTTTAAATTTTTATTTTAAGAGGAACTGGGGGCGCCTGGGTGGCACAGCGGTTGAGCGTCTGCCTTCGGCTCAGGGCGTGATCCCGGTGTTGTGGGATCGAGCCCCACATCGGGCTCCTCTGCTGTGGGCCTGCTTCTTCCTCTCCCACTCCCCCTGCTTGTGTTCCCTCTCTCGTTGGCTGTCTCTATCTCTGTCGAATAAATAAAATCTTAAAAAAAAAAAAAAAAAGGAACTGGGTTATAGGTTTTATCCTATCATGGCTTACTTACTTTTAAAAATTTGCCAAGGACAGTACTTACTCTTAGACATATGAAGATGAATGGTAAAGTCCAACAAAGTTCTTATCTTCAAGGTAGACTGTGGCAGAGACACATCAATTTATAATTGTAATACATAGTTGTAAGGTCAATAAAATTAGATTTCAGCCTCAGCTAATATCTTTGTAATAGACCTTCGGTATTTCTTAACATTCCAGATTTCCAGCCAATTCATACGCATCTTTTTAAGTCAGCTAGGCCTCTACTAACTGCTTCCTATGTGTCCCATTAGGTTAAATCTGCAGTTGCAGTTCTTACTGAGAGTGAGAACTGGTGTCATTTCAGCCTGACAGTCACTCCTGACAATTGGGAGACTGTACTAAATGTCAAAGAATGAACTGGGTGTCATTTCTTTTTTTAATTCTTTATTTAAATTAATATATATATTATAATTAAGAGATATTGTTATTAGTTTCAAGGATAGAACTTAGTGATTCATCAATTGCATAAAATACCCAGAGCTCATTACATCAAGTGCCTTCCTTAATGCCCATCACCCAATTACCCTATCCCCCTACCCACCTCTCCTCCAGCAGCCCTTGGTTTGTTCCCCCTAGTTAAGAGTCTTGGTGTTGTTTCTAAGTGTACCAAGTACTCAGTAGAAAACCAGTCTCCTCATCCTCTCTAGAACTGTTGTCCATGTCTAAGGGTAGTCTCTGAACCAAATGGAACAACTGAAGTCAGTAATGGAAAATTTTCCATAATACCATTTCTCTCCTTTTCCTGTTTAAAGAAAAAAAAATGAATTAAATGGTCACAAGTCCAAAGAATTTAGGCATTGTTTTAATTAGAGTAATTTTTAGAGTTAACTATCATAGTTAGGAAATTGATATTTCTAGTTAAGAAGGTTAGTAAAACTGGGATTGGGACACCTTTGAATTTGTTGAGATGTCCTGTGGTCACCTATCTCTTATTTAATTTCAGACACATTTTTTTCATTAGGTAAACAAGACTGTTGTTTGATCTCTCGACTATGTATCTTAGAAAACACTTTAAATCATCAGATTCAATATAGGCAGACTGAGCCTACTTAGGCTTCATTGTTTATTTTAAAAGAGGTCATTATTTGAAGGAGAAAAAGCATAATGTAGGAAGCAGACTACTTCAGAATCACAATTATTTAGTTATTCATTAAATGGTATCCTTATTCAAAACAAATACTTACTGAGCACTATTATGTATCAAGACCTGTGATAGGATGTGGACAGAAACATAAAGAAAGCAATTACCCTAGCTTCAGAATGATTAATATAGTGGGGAAGACAGGTATGCATTACAGACACAATATAATGAAAGATGTGCCTCACAGCCCTCCCTGCAAAAAGAATGCTGAGACCAGAGTAACAGCTTTCCTAATCCTGCCTGGGCACGACAATCAATGCTCTTAGTTGCAAGCAACAGAAATGACTCTGGCAGATTTCAGTAGAAAGGAATTTATTTTAAAAACACTGCATAATCTGCAGCAACACCTGAAGGTGCTCAGGGGCTATGAGGCCAGGGACAATGGCCAAATTCATGCCCCAGAACTGCTGGTGAAAGGGCATCACTGTGGCTGCCATGGAACATTAGTTTGAGCTGACTGCATAGTTGCACAATATTGTCCCAGAAACTAGTAAGTGATAAGACTCCCAACGCTACCAGCAAGGATGTACATGATGCATCCCTAGCTCCGAAGGCGGAGTCTAGACGGAGGGCCTCTCATTGGCAGAGCCTAAGTCATATGCTGACCTCTTAGCTGCCATGGAAGCTGGAAAAACAAGTGTCTGGAGTGTTCAGTTTCTCTAATGGGGTGTGGGCTCTGCCTCTCACTTATGAGAGGAGGTGCTTTTGAAAAATAAATAGATATTTACTAAACAGACAGGGAATTACATATTCTATGAAAAAGGAACCAAATGCGTAAAGATTTTTCTTGAATGTGCTGCTCAGGGACACAGCCCATGTGAGAGAGGCATAGAAGGTAGAATTCTAAAGGCAAACAGTATCCAGATCATGGAAGTTCACCTAAGGGTAAGTCTTATCCTGAGAGAAATGAGGAGGGACATCTTGGATTTGAATGTTACAAAACTCCGTATTTATGGTGGAGGATGTTCTAAGAATGGAGTTGGGGTTAGTACTACACAGAAGCAAGAAGGATGAATTAGGGGGCTACTGAAGTGAATTAAGGTGAGGAGAGATGAAGGCCTGGATGATGGTTATAGTTATGGGAACAACGAGGAAGATAGATGATAGATAGATAGATAGATAGATAGATAGATAGATAGATAGATAGATACATACATACATACATACATACATACATAGATTAGATAGATGTATGTGTGATACATCTATCTATAGATTAGATAGATGTATGTGTGTATACACACACACACACACACACACACACACACGGGAGAGAAATCAGAAGGACTTGAAAACTGATCAGTTATAGTTACAGGCATGAGTGAAAATAAATAGCTTAAGATACCACTCAGGTTTATACAGCTAGGTTGCTAATGGAGTGACAGTCTCTGAACTAAGTGAGGCAGATATGTTAGATGGTTTTACAGGATGATGTTGATTTCAACCTTGGATATAGTGACTCTGAAGCACCTGTAAAATATCCACAGGGAGGTATCTTCTGGAGAGTCCAGTATGAACAGGGCTTAGGCAAGACTGTTGATCAGAATCCGTATAGTATGGTGGCAGGGGCTGATGGTTTTGGTCTGTTTTTGATTTGAGGAACCACTCTACTACATACAGGCTATGTGACGTAGGCAAGTTATTTGAACTCTCTGAATTTCAGTTTTTCAACTATAAAATGGGATTAACTTATACTTCTGGGGTTCATATATATGAAGAAATGTTTATCAGTCATAACGTATACCTGCTAATAAGCAGGTAGCTCTTAACATTTAGAACTAGAGGTTTTAATTTTGGAGTCATCAGAATATAAATGCAAGGGACACGCAGAGTGCAGAAAAGAACATAAGGAACGTTCTAAGGAAGATAACTGGGAGAGTTTGTATCATGAAATCCTAGAGAAGATTCAACCAAAGTCCTCTCAATCGTCAAAAGAGCCCAGAAAGGTAACACATGGAAGATGTCCACTTGTGAACAACTGCAGTGCTATCAGCAGCCTTAGAGCAGTCTCATGAGTTGGGGAGGTGCACATATAGATATGATAAATATTTCAAAAAAATATGGAGTAAATATGAGAAGCTAATGACATTTCTTTAAACAGAGAGGACTGAAAATTACTTACAGCTTAAAAATGCAAAGAATCCTCTAGATCCCTAGCAAGAATAAGCCTAAACAATTACTGAATATTATTTTCCCTCAGATTGAAGTTGCATTTTCCATAGGTTTGAAAGCAGGAAAAAAAAAAAAAAAGGAACAGAGAGGAAAAAGTTTAAAGTTCATTTGCCCTCTTCTATTCAAGTTTTTCTTTGTTCACTTGTAATTTTTTCATTGAGCGCTTAGAGGACTTAGTTCTTCCTTACCTCTATGCAGATAATTCAAAGGCAACACCTAAATAGTTTATCTAAACTTCAGAATAATATTTCAGTTATACTTCGGTGGCCCATGGTGATCCATTTTAATACTTTTTCCACTATTAATAAAAATGTTTGAATTCTATGCCATTGCTTGTGGCTCATAATTACTATTATGATTATATATGCAGATTTATGCAAGATAAAGTTTTCAGTTGTCTAAAGACTGTTAAGCCAGTCTGTTTTCCTGTGACATCCTTCGGATATTCCATAGATTGCGGACATCCTTAAACCCCTGTGCCTTTCAGTTCACTGAAGTATTGACTAACCACGAAGATAAATATGACTTCTTCACCAGTACCGCTCTTACACTTAGTTTAGAGTTTAATTAATTATTTAACTTATAATGAAAGGAACAGCATAGTAGAAACGAACAAACTTCTGTAGATGATAGAAAGGAAACTTAAAATCACTTAGATCTTTTCTCCCTCCTCTTTTTTTTTTTTTTAAATCTTGATGAGATGATTTGAGCACTCCTCTGCTGCTGAGCAGCAATCCCTGATCCCAGCAATCACCCAGAGGGTCAAATCCAAGTGGAACTGTAATCACATGTTAACAGTTTAATTAAGCTTTTTGTTAACAATGAGTAGGGTTATCATTGATATACTGAGTGGCTTCCTGACATGTACAGCATTAAGAATAGGCAGCCATAGACTTTATAGCATAATATTGTCTCCTGTGGGAGCAGGTGAATTTGTGATTTTCTTGGAATGACAAAATGATTTATCACCTCCCATATGCACTGCTATCTACCTGGCAGGAGTAATGCTTCCCCTGGCAGGCTCCCTCCAATGGGAAAAAACAATTTTGATGGATAAAAACTAAACCAAGATTAAGAGAAGGGAAAGAAAAAATTTTATCAAAAAAAATTTTATGCATCTTATTAGCAAGATGTGTAGCATAGCACATTCCATCAAACACAGTCATAATTTAAGCCTTTAAGTGAAGGCCTGTTTATCAATGTTTTGCTGATTTATAAGGTTAGCATCAGTAAGAAAGATATAAGAAAACAGATATAAAGGCTATCTTTGGCTGGGATAAATGACCATTATTCATATTTCTACATAGACGAACTCAAAAGGAGAGTCATATTAAATACTGCAATTTCTTGTTCTCACTATATTTTGGAAAGGAAACCTTCGCTGTAATAAATGGCTGGATTTCTTTGCATTCACTTATTCCCAATCGCAAACAAATAACTCAGTTGAATCTAAAATTCAATGTTCTTAAAGTAAAAAGAAGTTAGGGAACAAAGTTCCCAGAAGAAACTACCTTTGTCATTGAATACAGTAAAAAAGAAAATGAGATAGCATGAAAACTGAAGCTGAAAATATCCATGTACGGAGGGGAAATCAGGAAATGAGTATCAAGAGAATCAGATGCAAGAAAGAAACGTGAAAGAGAGACACAGCAGTGTGTGCTGAGGCTGAGTTCTTGAATATTTATGGATTGTTGCAGCTTTCTGCCCCACCTGCTATATAAAACTCTTAAGAAGATTTGAGGTATTTGGTTTAGATAAAGAGTAAAGAACTAACTTTTTTCTTGCTTATTTAGCAGAAAGAACAGTCCTTCTCCTCTGATAAGTAACTTTAATCACAGAATTTATGTAAAACTAAAGACTCATTTTAGAGAACAAGACACATGATGCAGTTGGTCAATATTTTGCCGTATTCTGTGGGATAAAAATCACACATAGTGGAAATTTGTAGACAGAATAAAGCTTCAAAAGTTGGAGAAACAGCATTTGAGATAAAAAAGAAATCTTTGCATCAGTTTGGGGATTTTTTCGGTGGTGGTTGTTCTCCCACAATCTTCTGTTCAAATTAATTTTTTAAAATGCAAACTGAAGAATTTTTAAATTTCTGCAATAAGATTTGAGAGAAGAGTCTGTTTCTAGGAGTTGCCATTTGTATGCAGAGAGAGAGAAGTGATTTTATAGACCATTACTGGCCCTAATTGCTCCATATTATTTATTCCTCTAGGCCTGATTTTCTTCAATTTAACTACAGATGACTCTTGAACAAAACAGGGGTTAGGGGTGCCAACACTTCACAAGTCAAAAATCCATGTATAATTTTTTTTTAAAGATTTTATTTATTTATTTGACAGAGACAGAGACAGCCAGCGAGAGAGGGAACACAAGCAGGGGGAGTGGGAGAGGAAGAAGCAGGCCCACAGCAGAGGACCCTGACGTGGGGCTATCCCATAACGCCGGGATCACGCCCTGAGCCGAAGGCAGACGCTTAACCGCTGTGCCACCCAGGAGCCCCATCCATGTATAATTTTTGACTCCCCCCAAATGTAACTACAAATATAGTCTGTTGACCAGAACCCTTACTGATAACATAAAGTCAATCAAAACATTTTGTATGTTACACATATTATATATTGTATTCTTACAATAAAGAAAGCTGGAGAAAAGAAAATATTATGAAGAAAATCATGAGGAAGAGAAAATACATTTGCACTACTTTACTGTATTTATCAAAAACAAAAACGAAAACAAACAAACAAACAAAAACATCTGCCTTTAAGTGGACCCAAGCAGTTCAAACTCATGTTGTTCAAGGTCAACTGTTTTGATGATTTGAAGATACACTTGATATTATAGAACCCAAGGATCCCAGAAAGTCATTATATTTGTGAAGATTAGACAATGAATGGTGTTATCCAAAATTGTTCTCATTATACCTGAGATCAAATGGTTGGCATATGAGATGTATCTAGACATATGACATATGCTGAAAAAATGCCAGATGTAATTTTTTTTAAGGTAGGTAGTGACTCTAATTGGAAGACTTACTACATTTCTGATTTATCTTCTTACAATTTCCACGTATCTACTTTACTAGAGGGCCACACACTGACATTAAATGCATAAAATCTTGATTTAGGACACTAGACTGTCATGATTGAATATACAGAATTTGGGATTCAGGGTATCTGAATTGATATTCTGGCTCTCATGCTAACTAGGTGCGTAAGCTTGGGCAATCATTACTCCTTTTAAAATTCTCATGTGAAAATTGAAGATTATAATAGAACCTACCTCTTAGTGTAGGTGTAAAGGTTAAATGGGTTAATATTGGTAAAACACCTAAAACAATGCCTGGCACATATCAATTCTTGAAGCTATCATAATTATTTTGGTAAAGTGGCATTAAGAAAAAGATCCATATTACAGAGCTTATCAAAAAACAGAGTACTGTATCTGACATCTTAGCCCAAATATATTAGATCTAATATAATATGAAGTGTCTGAAGGTTCCAAGTCATTTCTATGTTTAATTATGCTAACCAGTTATAACCTCATATTTGAAAAATATATATGAAAGATCAGTGATCTTAGAATGCTCTGTTTGATCTTGTTCACAATAGCCAATGTATTATTATAATTAATACATGTGAGAACAATCACCAAACATATTTACCTGAATTTTCCAATTTACTAATTCAATAAATAAATGTTTTTCTTTATTAAACAGAATTTAAAATAATATTAATGGCCAATTCTTGAATGCCAAATTGCCACCATTCCTTCTCAGCATTCCTTTTGCTGTTGTGGTACCGAACATTCTGGCAATGTTTCACACAGCAAACTTTTTCTGTCTGACCCAAACTAACCTTCAACCCTATGCATTTCTTTACCTGTAGCCTCCATGTAGTCTTATAAAAACTTCCTAGATAGGTAGAATACTGGCATTCTAGGAAATGTTTCTAAGCTATGTAGTTGCTTTATGAGTAACATGATGATTTTACAGCAGGCAACAATTTATCCGTTAGGGTTGTCCATCAGATTGCCCAGCACTGCTCTTGACCTTGTCTTCATGAATCATTTTCCTTTGGGACTCTTCCCTTTATGACATCCTCAATCTCTTTCGCTCAGTTAGCTTTCCTCACTCTGCTTCCGCTCTGTTCTGCAAACTACCTCTCTAGATTTTTTTTTTATTTATTTGTAAGATCTAAGTGGATAGTTGCTGCTGAATCAGTATATTCATACTAATACAGATATGGATCAAACGTTTGGCCAAAATTGTTAGTTATGTTTTTGTAAACCTCCTACCTTCTATACAGATATCTCCATTTGTAGATTAAATGTGCTATCCTCATTCTCTCACAATCTTTTCACTACTTTACCTTTATGTTTTGGTAAACTCTCACAGTCGTCCAACCACCCTTGGTCATCGAATCTAATCCTTTCTCTTTTTGACCTGCCTAGCCTTTGCTTTTTTGTCTGATTTGGCCTTTATACTAATTGGATTTTTATTCTTCATTGAATTAATTCTATTTTTCCACATCCTAGTAAAATACATTCTTCTACACAGTCCTTGGACCTTTGCTTTTCTCTTTCTTAAGAATGCAGAGTTTGGAGCTGCTTCTCCTGAAGAGCCCAGTGAAAACATATCCCAGTGTTCACATCAGCAGCCTCTGCATCTGGGAAGAGCCCTGCCTAGTCACCATGAAATGATGCAAGGACATTTGTTTGTTTGCTTGTTCAACTTCAGAAGTAAAAGAATTAAGAAAGAGAAATAAAATATTACAGATTATATACATATTGGGTTAAATATACCACTATTAATTGGTTAAATATACCACTAATTTCAAAATGTAGAAGTCATGAATCATTTAAAGCCTCCATGATCTCCTAAGAGTTTAGGTGATTCTCCTTGTCTTTCGCTGTTATTGTTCGTGAGACTTCTGTAAAGTTTGGTTTCTGCATCTTTAAAATGGAACGGCAGTGTTTGCCTTCGCTGCTTCATAGGGCTACTCTGAGAGCTGAATAAAAGAATGTATATAGAAGTTCTCTGAAAATTATATTAAGTAGATATAAGACATCAAACAGATGACGGGTTCTGAAAGAAAAGAGGCTATTTTTTTATACTTCTTGATATCTCCTCCACTCAACTCATGGTGCTCAGCCAGTATTTTTTGATTATGCTCACACTAATAGTGTGCTACATTTTGATGCTCAGGTAAAGTAGATGATACTAAATTGTTAAGAAAAGATCAAAATAATTTGATTTGAGAATCAATGAAACTGACAGTACTACCATACAGTTGTATGGTCAGTTTTCAAGGATCTTTTAGGTAAATTATTGATATTCTTGTCAGTTCAAAACAAAACTTAAGAGTACAAACATCACAGACACTTAATTCAGACAGACAGAAATATAATGAACCAGGAGTGTTAGAAGAGTTCACTGAAATTTACTTGTCTCCATATTCCATTTTCAAACAAAGGACAATTAAAACACTCAACAGTTTGGAATATTGGAGAGATCTTGATAACTAAAGTCAAAAGTTACAGGTTTGGATGGTTGCTCAGTCACAACCTGGGTTATTTCTACCTGCTTAATTCACTTCTCTGATCTCTAGTTTCCTTATATGTAAATGGGGATGGAGGTAGTGACTTGCACCACACGAGCAATTAGGGAGTGTGAGTTTATACCCTCTCTCCTGTTTAACTACCATGGTATTTGGCACGACCTCTAATTTCATATCATTTATTTTTCACTGTAATGTTAGCCACAGTTGAAAAATACCCTGGGTCTCTCTTGGTGGCTCACCTCTCAAAATAATCACGTGGCTGCACTGATTTTGTTGGAGGGATGGCATTAAAAACAAGTACGATGTTTTTAAAGAAGAAATGAAAAAGCAGTAGAGCTAAGTGTTTTCTTTGGAAGACCAATGGTTTGATATCTTGTGTGTTCATTGGCAAAGTAGAAAGCAGCCTCCTTACTGAACTGACCATAAAAATGACTTGTCTATGTATTTTCCTACTTTCTGCTCTTAGACCTTCAGTATTATTTTAGGACAGGGAACTCTTCCTTACCTATTTCAGTCTTTTGCTATTTACTCTGCTGGTCATTTGATTAACTTTTTATCAATATGTCAGTTACTTTAGCATTTATGTTTCTAATAATTAGCACCATACACTGCATACATTGGGAGCTTAATACAGTATTTATTCATGATAACAAGAGCTAATATTCATAGAATGCTTGATGTGTACCAGGTACAATTATAAGCACTCTGATATATATTAGTTAAGCCCTAGGTATAGGTATTATTATGTTTAGGTATTTTACAGAGGAGGAAACTGATGCACAAACAGATTATTATCTTTATCTTCTACATACTGGATGAGATTCTCAAGTTTATCCTCTTTATCCATAAACTACTTTTTGAAATGCCAATTTCTGTGTCCATTGCCTCCAACATGTATTCTAATTTTTTAGCTGTTGTTTTCAATTTCCACATGATTTGCCTTATCTTATTCCTGTTCATATTTATTTCATTTTCTTCTCTCTTCACCAATTGTCTGCTTCATAGAAGCCATTTATTCTTCCAGTAGA
This sequence comes from Ailuropoda melanoleuca, assembly GCF_002007445.2. Classification (NCBI taxonomy): domain Eukaryota; kingdom Metazoa; phylum Chordata; class Mammalia; order Carnivora; family Ursidae; genus Ailuropoda; species Ailuropoda melanoleuca. Next base: position 17,855,424 of record NC_048232.1, read on the forward strand.
TTCTCTGGATCTTTAGAATGTCCTTTTCAGCTTTTCCTGACATAATTTTTAAAGTGGCATATTTACTTTTCCTTGTGGGTTGAGGACAATAGACAAGAGTATATACGGTGCCCATGTTCCTTCTCCATTTCTGCCCAGGTGATTTGAAGGCCATCGCAAATCAAACTGAACATATGTTGATGGGCACAAGCAGTCCTATTTCCAGCTCCACTCTGAAGTGCTAAGCTGGAGAATCTCCTATCCTTGCCAGCTGGCCCTTGGATCTGCCGGATTGATGGATAACAGATACTGAATTGTGTAAGAGACAATGCATAGTCCGAGCTGTTGTGAGGATTTTCTCCCCAACTCCATCCACACCTTCACTGACTTGAGCTGTGGAGACATTATCTCACAGGACATAATGTACCCCAATCAATATCTTTGTGTCATGCTGCTTTCTGGGGGAATCACCCAGTGAAAAGACACAGAGAGATAGAAGCACACCATGGCAGTAACAAAATGACTGCTTGTTCTCTGCTAGACACAGACTCTGAACTTACACTTAACGTCTGCTTATACAAGATGTTAAAGCCTGGATATGTTTGTCTTAATCTGCCTAATTTGCTATTTGAAGAAATTTCTCCCCATCTCTGGCAATAGGTAGGATATCAATCTTAGTTTTGGGTTTCTGAGTTTTCTTCTTTTTCCGGGTTACCAGAGGTATCAATACAAGAAGTTATAAGCATTCAGAACAGTTTAATTCAAAATGTGTACACTGAATGACCACAAAGTGCTTCCTGTCCCAGGCTGTGGCGAACAAAACAGAGAACAAGGCAGACATTAATGCTGCCTTTGTGGGCCTTAGAGGTTAGGTGGAAAAAAATACTCTTAACAAGTTGTTACATCTGCATGATGAATGTATAAAAAGGGAAGAACAGGATACTAGGCATATTTACAGTAGTCCGATATCATTTCAAAACGTCCAAATTATTTTATATGCTACCTTCACCTTTCTCCATGTGAGAAAGTAGGGTTTTGTTTTTCTTTGGTTTGCTTTGCATTTGAGAGTCCAAAGCAATTGTAATCATTTGAGAACATTGGATATTTTCTCCCATAAGCACTCAATCAAACAAAATAGCAGGCTATCAAAATAGTGGCATTAATTCTAGAAGGGTCTTCCTATTTCTTTACATTTTCATTAAAGAGAAACCTAATTAGCAACAGTGATCGTCCTTCTTTAAAGAACTGTATTACAACTGGACTTGCTTTTTAAACTGTCTTTCTGTGCAGGAGAAGTGGTGGATGCTTCAATTATTCCAATACCATCATACCTAACACACTTCACCATTTTTCTTTGGTAGAAAGGAAAACAAATGACAGATTAATATTAACAACAACGTAATCACAGAGAGAAAACCAAGGAAAAGTCTCACTTGTTCTTGTGAGAAAATTTGAAGTTTTGAATAACTCTCCAATATGTAACTTATTCAGTGTAACAACCATCCCTTCATTCTTTCCTTTTTTAAAATGCATCAAAAAAATGTAGCATCTGTTAATAGAATCACAGACTACTTTAATATGAAAGAGCGTAGTAATTAGTACATACTATATTCTTTTTTTTTTAGAATTTATTTGTCAGAGAGAGAGCGTGCACAAGCAGGCGGGAGCAGCAGGCAGAGGGAGAAGCAGGCTCCTAGCTGAGCAAGGAGCCCGAGTACATACTATATTTTTTTTTACTTTTTTTTATAATAATTTTTTATTATGTTACGTTACTCACCATATAGTACATCCTTAGTTTTTGATGTAGTGTTCCATGATTCATTATTCGCGTGCTATATTCTAAGTCCTAGAAAGTTAATTGGAACAAGGCTTTGTCACATATTTTGCTATTGATTAGGGACTCTTCAATACCAGCACTATATTGTTATTTATAATTGAATAAAAGTAGATGAACTTATTTGAAGCAAAGTGCATACAGTGAAATGGTGGCTTGAGTGGAACTTAAAGAACCCTTAAGATGGAAGTATTCATTGAGTCTCTACCTAACCAGCTCTTTGTAGGAGAGAGACAAGGCACAAGTACATATCAGAGTAGCAGGCTGCAGAAGCAAAAAAAGTAAAGAGAGAGTCTTTTTATTCATCACTTGTTATTGAACAAAATCAAACATTATTGTTGAGTTTATATAGTGTCATTCTCTGTGAAGAATTCAGAATATTTTCCCATTCTTGAAACAATTATATATTCATAGCATTTCTAAGACTTAAAAAAGTACACTGTGGGTATTTGCAGACAAAGGTATTGAGAGTTTAAATGATTTACTCAAGGTCATCAGGTTATCCAAAGAAGAGAAAAGTCAGGTTTTTTAAATTTCCAACTGTTCATGCTTTAGCACTATTTTATGCAGTTCTGTATACAACTTGGTAAAACATGATTTCTGATTACAGTTCATCATCAGCTTTTCCTGTCACCCAAGTCACCTTCATCATAAATGTAGTAAGGGCAAAGAAGTCAAAATTATTCTGAAAACTCTCCGTGATAGCCCTTAATTTGTAGATGAGTGAGTTGAGGAGGTGACTAGGTTTCTCTAGAAAAAGTCAAGGTGAAAGCCCTCAAAAGAAGAGGCCTGTATTCCTCTACCATGGATAGCCCACAGAAGAGTACGATCATGGAAACAAAACAAAACAAAACAGAGTATTATCATGGCTGGGCTGAGTAGGTCCTATCCCACTTGGCTCCCTAACTCTCAAGCTGGATGCTTTCAGATCATTTCAAAAGAACTGACCCCATAGCATGGGGAAATGGCACAATTTCTTCCCTGGTATTGGTCTAGATAATAGGTTGGTATGGTTGAAAGGTCTCTGTTCTGCTGGGCCACCTTTGGCCAGTTTTATGGATAGGGAGAAAACAGGCTTTGCAGGGAAACTTTACTGATTAAAACTATGGATGTTTATGGGTTGTGCCCTTTTCTACAGCCTAGGAAGGGACATATCAGAGGCAAGAAAAAAATAAACAAAAGCTACAGGAAACTCATCCCCAGGGGGTTCCTCCATTCCTGAGCTCCCTAGCCAGTTAGCCTTCTATTCTTTTCCTTTTAGAAAAGAGGTGACTTTAGTATGTGTCCACTGTTTTTTCTTGTGATTAGCTGGAAGAGTAAAACAGAATGCCTTTTACTCCATGTTAGATTCTAGTTTTAAATTAAAACAAAACAAAAAAACCATTGATGACTAGTTCAGTTTACCTGCTAATTAGATCATTAAATGATTTATTAGATCTAATATAATTTTCATTTTATGTATTTTTTTTCATGTTATACTGTTTTATGACAGTAGTTCCAAACTCCTATCTAATTGGCAGAAAGATGCCTCACTTCAGTAATTCTCAGGTGGGGCCATGAGATCTCTCTCTCATTCTTTCTTTTTTAAAATAGCTTTCTTAGTGATGCTGATGTTAAGTCCAGTCTGGAAATCATTGATTTAAAGTGCTTGTTCAGTTTTATGATCAAAGTGTCAGGGCCTTTGTATATCCCAAAGTGAACTAGCTTACTACTCTGAAAGTCTCACACAGTAACTTTTTTTTCCTTTTTAAGTAAGCCCGTATCTAAATAAAAGATTCAATTCATGATGTGATATATTTTTAAAGATTTTGGTTTCTTCTTTCTTATGAAAATGTAATATGTTAATGTATTTATTGTAGAAAATTTTAAAATTCAGAAGTGCACCAAAGAGAAAACCTTAGAAATAATCAAAATTCATATGTTCATGTATGTTTACTTTTAAATTAAGATCATACTGTTTGTGTACTATTTGAAACACGTTTTTTTTTTACTTTTCATTTTATCATAAACATTTTGTTTCATCTTATTACAACATTATTTTTAAATAATATTAATTTTTCATGTATCATCAAGAATTTAGATTTAATCCAAAGGCCATTACCAAAAGTCCTGGTAGATAAACAAGCACTTATTTAGGATTGACTGTGTTCGTTCCCTTTCTCCCCCAAGACAAGTCATGACCTTACACTACTGAATAGACCAGCTGCCTTGAACCCTACCAAAACTTAGTCATACAGGACCTTTGCTTAAACTTTAACTTTTCTACATTTTTTTCTTCTATTATGACCAAGGATTGTCAGTCTCATTTTGTGAAAATATATTTGCTAATCTAAACCAGTCTCCCACCTCTCTTTTCCCAGACTCTTTCCTTCTGCCCCATCTCTAGATGTGTGATCAACAAACTTTCCCATAGCCTCAGCATCTTCTAGAGTGATTTTCTTTACCTCCCTGCTGTAACAGAAAACAGACTGTCCCTTGAGAACTGTGCTATCTAGCTCCACCGTTTGCCACTCCTCATTGCTCCTGGCATCTGCCTCTCTGCAGAGGTTTTGGCTTTCAGTTGTATTCATTTCCATTCCTGTACTCATTCTTAGTGAGCTAAAAGTCAATGAGTGTGTCTTCAAAATATTCTTGATCCTTTCAATTCTCCGACTTCTTCCCAATTAGCTTTTCTTTTACACTTGTAAATCTATTCATTTTTACAGTCACATTCTGGACACTGTCATGACCTACAGCTACATTATTTAGATTTCAAATAATACTCTTTTTGACCAGTGCCCTATACTTCCGGACCACATAACTGACTAATATATTCACTGCGATAATCTCTACTTTTATTCAGATTCCCAAATCATTGACCTCAAACTAGTTTTTACATTCTTTATCATCTTCCTCATGTCTTTACTTCCATTTTTACCAAACTTAAAATCCCATGGTCCATTATTTAAAGTACTTTCTTGGTGATATTGTCAATTCCCATCCCAATTTTTTCTGAATCATTTGTGGGGAAAATTTCACTTCTGAGTAAAGCCAAACATGTGTCTTTTCTATGAATACACCAGAGCAGCTAAATGTAGATGAACTAAATTATAAAAGCTGGTAGGTCAAGCATTTACCCCATCTTCCTTCCACATCTACCAAAATAACAACAACAATTAATAAAGCCATATAAACCTACTAGGGCAGGCGATGAAGAACGGACAAAGGACAAGAGAAATTGATAACATTTTAGGAGACAACATATAGGTGGAAGATGAGTTATCTTAGTGGAACAAGCTGAATCCTAAGCACATGCAGAAAGAGCTTCCAATGAAGTCAAGTGCATTCATCCTACAGACACCCTAGAATGCCTAATAGTTAGAGATACTGAGTACCTCCGAGTCAAAACGGAACACTCAGAAAATAATGTGCTGAAAGTCTATAAGGAGTTCTTAGATAGCCAAACCCCAACTGCCCCACCCATTGAGGAGATCTATTCTCTGAAGAAATTGTGCCAGAGACTCTGGACACAGGAAGAACAGGTTTAGCCGAGAGTACTCATGAGGTGCTGCTCCAGGAATTGTCGTTTTACACGTTAATGAAGAAAACCCTAGTTTCCTTTTCCTTCACAGATCCCAGAAGAACAATTAATCTTATCTCTTCCCCATATCAAATCTCCACCCCCACCACAAAGTGAAAGACTGAAGTCTCTCTCAACTGAGAGGCTGAATGATACTAGAATACAGACCTACAAATTCTATAATGGGGCAGCACCAAAAAAAGGAAGCTTGTTGCCTTAAACTTTAGCCCATCAGTGAGCCAGTGCAGTCCATGACAGAGACGCAGTGATCATCTTTTTTAGGGCTTTACTCTTAAATACACCTAAAAAGCTAGATAATAACCAACATGGAAGAGAGACACTAATATGAAAGACAAATTGAGCTAATAAAACAGTAGATTCAAATAAAAAAAATAGAACTCATATGAAATGGAAACAATGTAGAGTTCTAAAGAAAATATTTAATTCTATTCAGTGTGTTTAGAGTGAGGAAATATACTCTGCCTGGTATCTAGGAAAAATAGAGAAAAAACAGCTTTAGGAAATATATAATTGTTGAAATTTTTAAACATTAATAAAAATGTTGGAATATAAAATCAGAGCATTCTCCTAAAATAAAGATATATAAGGCCAAGGAAATAGGTGATAAAAATAAGAAAATTTAAGGATCCACTCAGGATGTTCAATATCCAAATACCCCAAGAGTTTCAGAAAGAAAGTGAAAATAAAGCAAAGAAAATAAAGAATTTTCAAAGAAATAATGCAAAAAAAAATCCCCAGGTTGGTGAAGTGTCAGGTATAATGAATGAAAAAATAATTAATTATACTAGGACTCTCCATGGGGAAATTTCAGAAAACCCGGGATGACAACTCTATATGTGAATGTAAAAGTTTGCATACAAAGAATGAGGAATGATCAGAGAAGTACTAGAAACTAGAAAATGAGAGAAATATCTAGAAGACAGTAAATCATGTGACTGATTAGATTACATGATATTCATACCTGAATTCTAAAGCCAACCAAACTAAAAACGGAATATAAGTGTAGCTTTTCAAACAACAGATTTTTTTTTTAAGATTTATTTATTAAGGGAGAGAGAGAGAGCATGTACGTGAGTGCACAGTGGGAGGGATAGAGGTAAAGAGAATCCCAAGCCAACTCAGCACTGAACATGGGGCTGGACTAGGGGCTCAATCTCATGACCGTGGATCACAACCTGAGCTGAAATCAAGAGTGGGACCCTTAACTGATCCAGGCAGACACCCCCAAACAACTGATTTTTAAAAATGAACATCTCCCACACATTGTGCCCTAGCAAAATGAGGGAGGAAACCAAAGAGGACAAAATGGGATTCAGGACACAAGGCTGATGCTGAATAGAAGTCCTCGAAGCTCTTGAAAAGCAGCCTAGACAGTAAGCAGTCCAGGTTGGCCTAAAGGAAGAGGGGGCTTTGGAGGTTTCCAAAAGAAATAGGGTACTAATAGTCTATCTGATATTTTAATCTGGTGGAAAATTATATTGAGAAGTTGTTGGAGGGTTTAAGAATTATCCAGAAAGCACAGAAAACTAAACAAATTTAAATAAATTGGAAAATTAACTCCAGAAAGAAAGCAAGAAAGAAGGAAATGGATGTTTAATCTTTGTATGCTATTGGCCTAGTGGTGAGCAGCAATATTTATTTAGTAATAACCTGAAAAACTCTGAGTATGGATTTAATTATATTGAGTGGTGGAGGGAGGCCTCTAAGAGGCAGTAAGTAAGAAACTGCTGGTTATACAATGCAGTGAAATTTTTAGCTATAACAATAGATAGATAAAAAAAACCACCACATATGTATATTATTAATAAAAATGGAAGTTCACACTAGAAGAAACAGTTAAGGAAATTGAAAGTATTTGTCCTAGGAGCCTAAGACTGTTAGTGCAATTTGAGTTTCTGAACAGTTTGTATGTAATAATTTAATAAAAATCTAAATAATAATAATCTTAACTATAGCAAAATGTCCACTGTTCTTTTTCTGTTCCATCAGCAAATGATCTGTTCTGTTCTTATGTTCCATGTCTTTTTTCAGAAAAGACCCTGTACTGCATGGGCTCTGGAATCTTTTCCTTCCACTCATCCCAAGAATTTCTCCTATGCCACCCCTCTCTCTTCAGCAGATGCCAATCTCTCCTTGTTTACTGAATCATTAACAAACACGCTCTTGTAGCCATACCCTTTTTAAAAAGAAGACAAGACAACCCTCCCATGTTCCCACTTTCTGTTCCAGCTTTCAACAAAGTTGAGTTCTCCATTTCATAATTCAAACTCTCAGGGGTGCCTGGGTGGTTAAGTGTCCAACTCTTGGTTTCGGCTCAGGTCACGATCCCAGGATCATAGGATCAAGCCCCGTGTTGGGTGCTACACTCAGTCAGAAGTCTGTGTGAGATTCTTTTCCCCTCCCTCTTCTTCGTCCTCTGTTCCTTGCTCTCTCTCTTTTTCAAAATAACCAAAAGCTTTAAAAGAAATGTCTCAAAAGAACTGTCCACATTCACTGTCTCCAGCTCAATCCTTACATTGGCACTGCAACCTCTCTGATCACACCATAGTTGATTATACTTTTGCGTATTGTCTTTCTCCCCATGCCCTTTCCTTAGTGAAATGTCCACTTCATGAGTTCAGGACTTAGTCTTTTGTGCTGCTATCTCAAAACTTAGGACTTGGCACCTGACCTGCAATGATTATCTTTAAACAAATGAATCAGGTATAAAATCCTTATTTCAAAACAAGGATTGAAAAAAAAAATGTTTTAGTATATGATATGTGGTACACAGTATGGAACAAACAGTCCAACAATTACTTGAATAAAATTTTTAAACACATGCTTTAAAAACCTTTAATATAAATCCACACTGTGAATCAAGTGAAAAAATATATTACTTGTTTACACCAATCTGTATTTATATGTATAAATATAACATGCTACAAAAATACCTAAATATTTAGTAACATTAACATAACCAATATATATTACAGGTCAATTCTCATCGTCTAGAAATCTGAATTTTAGTACATCTTTGTTTCCTTGCAAATGTAGTAAAGTGCTCAGAAATAATTAAATTTAACAGGAAATTCTTGTTGCTCTGTAGATGGGGTGTGGTAAAATCATCTATTAGCAGGATTTATTGTGAAAGAAACTACTAAAACATAAGGAGAGGATAAGACAACATCTCTTTGGGAAAGATCCATCAGCATCATCAGCTGATTCTTGCCCTGCTTTTTTTTTTTTTTCTTTTCTCTTTTCCCTATTTTTTGCAATTTCTCTTTCCTCCTATGTGCTTAGCATATCCCTGGCCAGGTGGTTAATGACTTATTATCCTTAAGATTTATGAGATTTTTATAACAGTAAATAGTCCCTAACAGAGTCATTTTTCTTCTACTGTTAGCCACACCACCCTATTCTTTATTTTTTAACTCCAGTGTAAAATACAGTGTTAGTTTCAGCTGTACAACATAGTGGTTCAATGGCTCCATATATTACTCAGTGCTAATCAAGATAAGTGTACTCTTAATCCCCTTCACCTCTTTCACCCATCCCCCCCACCTACCTTCCCTCTGGTAACAATCTGTTCTCTGTAGTTAAGAGTCTGTTTTCTGGCTTATCTTTTTCTTTTTCTTTTTGTCCTTTTCATTTATTTTCTTTCTTAAATTCTACATTTGAATGAAATCATACAGTATTTGTCTTTCTCCAACTGGCTTATTTTGCTTAGCATTATACACTCTACCTCCATCTATGTCGTTGCAAATGGCAAGATTTCATGATTTTTAATGGCTGAATAGTATTCCATTATGTGTGTGTGTGTGTGTGTATGTATATGTATGTATGTGTGTGTACATATGTGTGTGTGTGTGTGTGTGTATATATATATATAAAATCACTTCTTTATCCATTCATCAATCAATGAACACCTAGGCTGCTTCCATTAATTTGTCTATTGTAAATAATGCTGAAATAAACACAAGAGTGCATCTATCACTTCAAATTAGTGTTTTGGTATTCTTTGGGTAAATACCCAGAAGTGCAATTACTGGATCATACAGTAATTCTATTTTTAATTTCTGAGGAACATCCACCACTTTTCCACAGTGGCTGCATCAGTTCACATCCCCAGCGGTGCACAAATATTCCTCTTGCTCCACATCCTCACCAACACCAGTTGTTTCTTTCATTGGTGGTTTTCACCATTCTGACCAGTGTAAGGTGATGTCTCATCGTGGTTTTGGTTTGCGTTTCCCTGATGAGGGATGTGGAGCATCTTTTCCTGTGTCTCTCGGCCATCTGTGTGTCTTCTTTGGAGAAATGTAGGTTCATGTCTTCTGCCTGTTTTTAATTGGATTATTTGTGTTTTTGGTGTTGAGTTGTGTAAGTTCTTTATATATTTTGGATACTAACCCTTTATCAGATGTGCCATATGCAAATATCTTCTCCCATTCAGTAGGTTGTCTTTTAGTTTTTTTAATGGTTTCTTTTGCTGTGAAGAAGCTTTTTATTGTGATGTAGTCCCAATAGTTTATTTTTGCTTTTGTTCCCCTTACCTGAGGAGACATTTCTAAAAAGATGCCATTATGTCCAATGTCACAGACATTACCACCTCTTCTCTCATCTAGGATTTTTATGGTTTCAGGTCTCACATTTAGGTCCTTAGTCAATTTTGAGTTTATTTTTGTGTATAGTGCAAGAAAGTGGTCCAGTTTTCCCAACAGCATTTGTTGAAGAGATTGTCTTTTTCCCATTGCATATTACTGCCTCCTTTGTTAAAGATTAATTAACTATATAATTGTGGGTTTATTTCTGAGCTCTCTATTCTGATCCACTGATCTATGTATCTATTTTTGTGCCCATACTATACTGTTTTAATTACTACAGCTTTGTAATATAACTCGAAGTCTGGAATTGTGATACCTCCAGTTTTATTTTTTCTTTCTCAAGATTGCTTTGACTATTCGGGATCTTTTGAGGTTCCATACAAATTTTAGATTGTTTCTTCTATTTCTGTGAAAAATGCTGTTAGTACTTGCATAGGGATTTCCTTAAATTTATAGATTACTTTGGGTAGTACAGACGTTTTAACATTTGTTTTTCCAATCCATAAGCATAGACTATCTTTCCATTTATGTCATCTTCAATTTCTTTCATCAGTGTTTTATAATTTTCAGAGTACAGGTCTTTCACATTTTTAGTTAAGTTTATTCCCTAGGTATTTTATTATTTTTCATGCAATTGTAAATGGGACTGTTTTCTTAATTTCCCTCTCTGCTGTTACATTATTAGTGTATAGAAACGCAATGGATTTCTGTATATTGATTTTGTATCCTGTGACCTTACTGAATTCACTTTCACTTAACAGTTGTAGTAGTTTTTTTGGTGGTCTTTAGGGTTTTCTTTAGATAGTATCATGCCATCTGCAAATACCTTTAAGTTTTACTTCTTCCTTACCTCTTTAGATGCCTCTTATTTCTTTTTCTTNTATTTGAAGAAATTTCTCCCCATCTCTGGCAATAGGTAGGATATCAATCTTAGTTTTGGGTTTCTGAGTTTTCTTCTTTTTCCGGGTTACCAGAGGTATCAATACAAGAAGTTATAAGCATTCAGAACAGTTTAATTCAAAATGTGTACACTGAATGACCCCAAAGTGCTTCCTGTCCCAGGCTGTGGCGAACAAAACAGAGAACAAGGCAGACATTAATGCTGCCTTTGTGGGCCTTAGAGGTTAGGTGGAAAAAAATACTCTTAACAAGTTGTTACATCTGCATGATGAATGTATAAAAAGGGAAGAACAGGATACTAGGCATATTTACAGTAGTCCGATATCATTTCAAAACGTCCAAATTATTTTATATGCTACCTTCACCTTTCTCCATGTGAGAAAGTAGGGTTTTGTTTTTCTTTGGTTTGCTTTGCATTTGAGAGTCCAAAGCAATTGTAATCATTTGAGAACATTGGATATTTTCTCCCATAAGCACTCAATCAAACAAAATAGCAGGCTATCAAAATAGTGGCATTAATTCTAGAAGGGCCTTCCTATTTCTTTACATTTTCATTAAAGAGAAACCTAATTAGGAACAGTGATCGTCCCTCTTTAAAGAACTGTATTACAACTGGACTTGCTTTTTAAACTGTCTTTCTGTGCAGGAGAAGTGGTGGATGCTTCAATTATTCCAATACCATCATACCTAACACACTTCACCATTTTTCTTTGGTAGAAAGGAAAACAAATGACAGATTAATATTAACAACAACGTAATCACAGAGAGAAAACCAAGGAAAAGTCTCACTTGTTCTTGTGAGAAAATTTGAAGTTTTGAATAACTCTCCAATATGTAACTTATTCAGTGGAACAACCATCCCTTCATTCTTTCCTTTTTTAAAATGCATCAAAAAAATGTAGCATCTGTTAATAGAATCACAGACTACTTTAATATGAAAGAGCGTAGTAATTAGTACATACTATATTCTTTTTTTTTTAGAATTTATTTGTCAGAGAGAGAGCGTGCACAAGCAGGCGGGAGCAGCAGGCAGAGGGAGAAGCAGGCTCCTAGCTGAGCAAGGAGCCCGAGTACATACTATATTTTTTTTTACTTTTTTTTATAATAATTTTTTATTATGTTACGTTACTCACCATATAGTACATCCTTAGTTTTTGATGTAGTGTTCCATGATTCATTATTCGCGTGCTATATTCTAAGTCCTAGAAAGTTAATTGGACAAGGCTTTGTCACATATTTTGCTATTGATTAGGGACTCTTCAATACCAGCACTATATTGTTATTTATAATTGAATAAAAGTAGATGAACTTATTTGAAGCAAAGTGCATACAGTGAAATGGTGGCTTGAGTGGAACTTAAAGAACCCTTAAGATGGAAGTATTCATTGAGTCTCTACCTAACCAGCTCTTTGTAGGAGAGAGACAAGGCACAAGTACATATCAGAGTAGCAGGCTGCAGAAGCAAAAAAAGTAAAGAGAGAGTCTTTTTATTCATCACTTGTTATTGAACAAAATCAAACATTATTGTTGAGTTTATATAGTGTCATTCTCTGTGAAGAATTCAGAATATTTTCCCATTCTTGAAACAATTATATATTCATAGCATTTCTAAGACTTAAAAAAGTACACTGTGGGTATTTGCAGACAAAGGTATTGAGAGTTTAAATGATTTACTCAAGGTCATCAGGTTATCCAAAGAAGAGAAAAGTCAGGTTTTTTAAATTTCCAACTGTTCATGCTTTAGCACTATTTTATGCAGTTCTGTATACAACTTGGTAAAACATGATTTCTGATTACAGTTCATCATCAGCTTTTCCTGTCACCCAAGTCACCTTCATCATAAATGTAGTAAGGGCAAAGAAGTCAAAATTATTCTGAAAACTCTCCGTGATAGCCCTTAATTTGTAGATGAGTGAGTTGAGGAGGTGACTAGGTTTCTCTAGAAAAAGTCAAGGTGAAAGCCCTCAAAAGAAGAGGCCTGTATTCCTCTACCATGGATAGCCCACAGAAGAGTACGATCATGGAAACAAAACAAAACAAAACAGAGTATTATCATGGCTGGGCTGAGTAGGTCCTATCCCACTTGGCTCCCTAACTCTCAAGCTGGATGCTTTCAGATCATTTCAAAAGAACTGACCCCATAGCATGGGGAAATGGCACAATTTCTTCCCTGGTATTGGTCTAGATAATAGGTTGGTATGGTTGAAAGGTCTCTGTTCTGCTGGGCCACCTTTGGCCAGTTTTATGGATAGGGAGAAAACAGGCTTTGCAGGGAAACTTTACTGATTAAAACTATGGATGTTTATGGGTTGTGCCCTTTTCTACAGCCTAGGAAGGGACATATCAGAGGCAAGAAAAAAATAAACAAAAGCTACAGGAAACTCATCCCCAGGGGGTTCCTCCATTCCTGAGCTCCCTAGCCAGTTAGCCTTCTATTCTTTTCCTTTTAGAAAAGAGGTGACTTTAGTATGTGTCCACTGTTTTTTCTTGTGATTAGCTGGAAGAGTAAAACAGAATGCCTTTTACTCCATGTTAGATTCTAGTTTTAAATTAAAACAAAACAAAAAAACCATTGATGACTAGTTCAGTTTACCTGCTAATTAGATCATTAAATGATTTATTAGATCTAATATAATTTTCATTTTATGTATTTTTTTTCATGTTATACTGTTTTATGACAGTAGTTCCAAACTCCTATCTAATTGGCAGAAAGATGCCTCACTTCAGTAATTCTCAGGTGGGGCCATGAGATCTCTCTCTCATTCTTTCTTTTTTAAAATAGCTTTCTTAGTGATGCTGATGTTAAGTCCAGTCTGGAAATCATTGATTTAAAGTGCTTGTTCAGTTTTATGATCAAAGTGTCAGGGCCTTTGTATATCCCAAAGTGAACTAGCTTACTACTCTGAAAGTCTCACACAGTAACTTTTTTTTCCTTTTTAAGTAAGCCCGTATCTAAATAAAAGATTCAATTCATGATGTGATATATTTTTAAAGATTTTGGTTTCTTCTTTCTTATGAAAATGTAATATGTTAATGTATTTATTGTAGAAAATTTTAAAATTCAGAAGTGCACCAAAGAGAAAACCTTAGAAATAATCAAAATTCATATGTTCATGTATGTTTACTTTTAAATTAAGATCATACTGTTTGTGTACTATTTGAAACACGTTTTTTTTTTACTTTTCATTTTATCATAAACATTTTGTTTCATCTTATTACAACATTATTTTTAAATAATATTAATTTTTCATGTATCATCAAGAATTTAGATTTAATCCAAAGGCCATTACCAAAAGTCCTGGTAGATAAACAAGCACTTATTTAGGATTGACTGTGTTCGTTCCCTTTCTCCCCCAAGACAAGTCATGACCTTACACTACTGAATAGACCAGCTGCCTTGAACCCTACCAAAACTTAGTCATACAGGACCTTTGCTTAAACTTTAACTTTTCTACATTTTTTTCTTCTATTATGACCAAGGATTGTCAGTCTCATTTTGTGAAAATATATTTGCTAATCTAAACCAGTCTCCCACCTCTCTTTTCCCAGACTCTTTCCTTCTGCCCCATCTCTAGATGTGTGATCAACAAACTTTCCCATAGCCTCAGCATCTTCTAGAGTGATTTTCTTTACCTCCCTGCTGTAACAGAAAACAGACTGTCCCTTGAGAACTGTGCTATCTAGCTCCACCGTTTGCCACTCCTCATTGCTCCTGGCATCTGCCTCTCTGCAGAGGTTTTGGCTTTCAGTTGTATTCATTTCCATTCCTGTACTCATTCTTAGTGAGCTAAAAGTCAATGAGTGTGTCTTCAAAATATTCTTGATCCTTTCAATTCTCCGACTTCTTCCCAATTAGCTTTTCTTTTACACTTGTAAATCTATTCATTTTTACAGTCACATTCTGGACACTGTCATGACCTACAGCTACATTATTTAGATTTCAAATAATACTCTTTTTGACCAGTGCCCTATACTTCCGGACCACATAACTGACTAATATATTCACTGCGATAATCTCTACTTTTATTCAGATTCCCAAATCATTGACCTCAAACTAGTTTTTACATTCTTTATCATCTTCCTCATGTCTTTACTTCCATTTTTACCAAACTTAAAATCCCATGGTCCATTATTTAAAGTACTTTCTTGGTGATATTGTCAATTCCCATCCCAATTTTTTCTGAATCATTTGTGGGGAAAATTTCACTTCTGAGTAAAGCCAAACATGTGTCTTTTCTATGAATACACCAGAGCAGCTAAATGTAGATGAACTAAATTATAAAAGCTGGTAGGTCAAGCATTTACCCCATCTTCCTTCCACATCTACCAAAATAACAACAACAATTAATAAAGCCATATAAACCTACTAGGGCAGGCGATGAAGAACGGACAAAGGACAAGAGAAATTGATAACATTTTAGGAGACAACATATAGGTGGAAGATGAGTTATCTTAGTGGAACAAGCTGAATCCTAAGCACATGCAGAAAGAGCTTCCAATGAAGTCAAGTGCATTCATCCTACAGACACCCTAGAATGCCTAATAGTTAGAGATACTGAGTACCTCCGAGTCAAAACGGAACACTCAGAAAATAATGTGCTGAAAGTCTATAAGGAGTTCTTAGATAGCCAAACCCCAACTGCCCCACCCATTGAGGAGATCTATTC
Source organism: Ailuropoda melanoleuca (assembly GCF_002007445.2). Lineage (NCBI taxonomy): Eukaryota > Metazoa > Chordata > Mammalia > Carnivora > Ursidae > Ailuropoda > Ailuropoda melanoleuca. Next base: position 17,870,970 of record NC_048232.1, read on the forward strand.
TCTGAAGAAATTGTGCCAGAGACTCTGGACACAGGAAGAACAGGTTTAGCCGAGAGTACTCATGAGGTGCTGCTCCAGGAATTGTCGTTTTACATGTTAATGAAGAAAACCCTAGTTTCCTTTTCCTTCACAGATCCCAGAAGAACAATTAATCTTATCTCTTCCCCATATCAAATCTCCATCCCCACCACAAAGTGAAAGACTGAAGTCTCTCTCAACTGAGAGGCTGAATGATACTAGAATACAGACCTACAAATTCTATAATGGGGCAGCACCAAAAAAAGGAAGCTTGTTGCCTTAAACTTTAGCCCATCAGTGAGCCAGTGCAGTCCATGACAGAGACGCAGTGATCATCTTTTTTAGGGCTTTACTCTTAAATACACCTAAAAAGCTAGATAATAACCAACATGGAAGAGAGACACTAATATGAAAGACAAATTGAGCTAATAAAACAGTAGATTCAAATAAAAAAAATAGAACTCATATGAAATGGAAACAATGTAGAGTTCTAAAGAAAATATTTAATTCTATTCAGTGTGTTTAGAGTGAGGAAATATACTCTGCCTGGTATCTAGGAAAAATAGAGAAAAAACAGCTTTAGGAAATATATAATTGTTGAAATTTTTAAACATTAATAAAAATGTTGGAATATAAAATCAGAGCATTCTCCTAAAATAAAGATATATAAGGCCAAGGAAATAGGTGATAAAAATAAGAAAATTTAAGGATCCACTCAGGATGTTCAATATCCAAATACCCCAAGAGTTTCAGAAAGAAAGTGAAAATAAAGCAAAGAAAATAAAGAATTTTCAAAGAAATAATGCAAAAAAAAAATCCCCAGGTTGGTGAAGTGTCAGGTATAATGAATGAAAAAATAATTAATTATACTAGGACTCTCCATGGGGAAATTTCAGAAAACCCGGGATGACAACTCTATATGTGAATGTAAAAGTTTGCATACAAAGAATGAGGAATGATCAGAGAAGTACTAGAAACTAGAAAATGAGAGAAATATCTAGAAGACAGTAAATCATGTGACTGATTAGATTACATGATATTCATACCTGAATTCTAAAGCCAACCAAACTAAAAACGGAATATAAGTGTAGCTTTTCAAACAACAGATTTTTTTTTTAAGATTTATTTATTAAGGGAGAGAGAGAGAGCATGTACGTGTGTGCACAGTGGGAGGGACAGAGGTAAAGAGAATCCCAAGCCAACTCAGCACTGAACATGGGGCTGGACTAGGGGCTCAATCTCATGACCGTGGATCACAACCTGAGCTGAAATCAAGAGTGGGACCCTTAACTGATCCAGGCAGACACCCCCAAACAACTGATTTTTAAAAATGAACATCTCCCACACATTGTGCCCTAGCAAAATGAGGGAGGAAACCAAAGAGGACAAAATGGGATTCAGGACACAAGGCTGATGCTGAATAGAAGTCCTCGAAGCTCTTGAAAAGCAGCCTAGACAGTAAGCAGTCCAGGTTGGCCTAAAGGAAGAGGGGGCTTTGGAGGTTTCCAAAAGAAATAGGGTACTAATAGTCTATCTGATATTTTAATCTGGTGGAAAATTATATTGAGAAGTTGTTGGAGGGTTTAAGAATTATCCAGAAAGCACAGAAAACTAAACAAATTTAAATAAATTGGAAAATTAACTCCAGAAAGAAAGCAAGAAAGAAGGAAATGGATGTTTAATCTTTGTATGCTATTGGCCTAGTGGTGAGCAGCAATATTTATTTAGTAATAACCTGAAAAACTCTGAGTATGGATTTAATTATATTGAGTGGTGGAGGGAGGCCTCTAAGAGGCAGTAAGTAAGAAACTGCTGGTTATACAATGCAGTGAAATTTTTAGCTATAACAATAGATAGATAAAAAAAACCACCACATATGTATATTATTAATAAAAATGGAAGTTCACACTAGAAGAAACAGTTAAGGAAATTGAAAGTATTTGTCCTAGGAGCCTAAGACTGTTAGTGCAATTTGAGTTTCTGAACAGTTTGTATGTAATAATTTAATAAAAATCTAAATAATAATAATCTTAACTATAGCAAAATGTCCACTGTTCTCTTTTTCTGTTCCATCAGCAAATGATCTGTTCTGTTCCTATGTTCCATGTCTTTTTTCAGAAAAGACCCTGTACTGCATGGGCTCTGGAATCTTTTCCTTCCACTCATCCCAAGAATTTCTCCTATGCCACCCCTTTCTCTTCAGCAGATGCCAATCTCTCCTTGTTTACTGAATCATTAACAAACACGCTCTTGTAGCCATACCCTTTTTAAAAAGAAGACAAGACAACCCTCCCATGTTCCCACTTTCTGTTCCAGCTTTCAACAAAGTTGAGTTCTCCATTTCATAATTCAAACTCTCAGGGGTGCCTGGGTGGTTAAGTGTCCAACTCTTGGTTTCGGCTCAGGTCACGATCCCAGGATCATAGGATCAAGCCCCGTGTTGGGTGCTACACTCAGTCAGAAGTCTGCGTGAGATTCTTTTCCCCTCCCTCTTCTTCGTCCTCTGTTCCTTGCTCTCTCTCTTTTTCAAAATAACTAAAAGCCTTAAAAGAAATGTCTCAAAAGAACTGTCCACATTCACTGTCTCCAGCTCAATCCTTACATTGGCACTGCAACCTCTCTGATCACACCATAGTTGATTATACTTTTGCGTATTGTCTTTCTCCCCATGCCCTTTCCTTAGTGAAATGTCCACTTCATGAGTTCAGGACTTAGTCTTTTGTGCTGCTATCTCAAAACTTAGGACTTGGCACCTGACCTGCAATGATTATCTTTAAACAAATGAATCAGGTATAAAATCCTTATTTCAAAACAAGGATTGAAAAAAAAAATGTTTTAGTATATGATATGTGGTACACAGTATGGAACAAACAGTCCAACAATTACTTGAATAAAATTTTTAAACACATGCTTTAAAAACCTTTAATATAAATCCACACTGTGAATCAAGTGAAAAAATATATTACTTGTTTACACCAATCTGTATTTATATGTATAAATATAACATGCTACAAAAATACCTAAATATTTAGTAACATTAACATAACCAATATATATTACAGGTCAATTCTCATCGTCTAGAAATCTGAATTTTAGTACATCTTTGTTTCCTTGCAAATGTAGTAAAGTGCTCAGAAATAATTAAATTTAACAGGAAATTCTTGTTGCTCTGTAGATGGGGTGTGGTAAAATCATCTATTAGCAGGATTTATTGTGAAAGAAACTACTAAAACATAAGGAGAGGATAAGACAACATCTCTTTGGGAAAGATCCATCAGCATCATCAGCTGGTTCTTGCCCTGCTTTTTTTTTTTTTTCTTTTCTCTTTTCCCTATTTTTTGCAATTTCTCTTTCCTCCTATGTGCTTAGCATATCCCTGGCCAGGTGGTTAATGACTTATTATCCTTAAGATTTATGAGATTTTTATAACAGTAAATAGTCCCTAACAGAGTCATTTTTCTTCTACTGTTAGCCACACCACCCTATTCTTTATTTTTTAACTCCAGTGTAAAATACAGTGTTAGTTTCAGCTGTACAACATAGTGGTTCAATGGCTCCATATATTACTCAGTGCTAATCAAGATAAGTGTACTCTTAATCCCCTTCACCTCTTTCACCCATCCCCCCCACCTACCTTCCCTCTGGTAACAATCTGTTCTCTGTAGTTAAGAGTCTGTTTTCTGGCTTATCTTTTTCTTTTTCTTTTTGTCCTTTTCATTTATTTTCTTTCTTAAATTCTACATTTGAATGAAATCATACAGTATTTGTCTTTCTCCAACTGGCTTATTTTGCTTAGCATTATACACTCTACCTCCATCTATGTCGTTGCAAATGGCAAGATTTCATGATTTTTAATGGCTGAATAGTATTCCATTATGTGTGTGTGTGTGTGTGTATGTATATGTATGTATGTGTGTGTACATATGTGTGTGTGTGTGTGTGTGNTTTATGAGATTTTTATAACAGTAAATAGTCCCTAACAGAGTCATTTTTCTTCTACTGTTAGCCACACCACCCTATTCTTTATTTTTTAACTCCAGTGTAAAATACAGTGTTAGTTTCAGCTGTACAACATAGTGGTTCAATGGCTCCATATATTACTCAGTGCTAATCAAGATAAGTGTACTCTTAATCCCCTTCACCTCTTTCACCCATCCCCCCCACCTACCTTCCCTCTGGTAACAATCTGTTCTCTGTAGTTAAGAGTCTGTTTTCTGGCTTATCTTTTTCTTTTTCTTTTTGTCCTTTTCATTTATTTTCTTTCTTAAATTCTACATTTGAATGAAATCATACAGTATTTGTCTTTCTCCAACTGGCTTATTTTGCTTAGCATTATACACTCTACCTCCATCTATGTCGTTGCAAATGGCAAGATTTCATGATTTTTAATGGCTGAATAGTATTCCATTANCTGCCTCCTTTGTTAAAGATTAATTAACTATATAATTGTGGGTTTATTTCTGAGCTCTCTATTCTGATCCACTGATCTATGTATCTATTTTTGTGCCCATACTATACTGTTTTAATTACTACAGCTTTGTAATATAACTCGAAGTCTGGAATTGTGATACCTCCAGTTTTATTTTTTCTTTCTCAAGATTGCTTTGACTATTCGGGATCTTTTGAGGTTCCATACAAATTTTAGATTGTTTCTTCTATTTCTGTGAAAAATGCTGTTAGTACTTGCATAGGGATTTCCTTAAATTTATAGATTACTTTGGGTAGTATAGACGTTTTAACATTTGTTTTTCCAATCCATAAGCATAGACTATCTTTCCATTTATGTCATCTTCAATTTCTTTCATCAGTGTTTTATAATTTTCAGAGTACAGGTCTTTCACATTTTTAGTTAAGTTTATTCCCTAGGTATTTTATTATTTTTCATGCAATTGTAAATGGGACTGTTTTCTTAATTTCCCTCTCTGCTGTTACATTATTAGTGTATAGAAACGCAATGGATTTCTGTATATTGATTTTGTATCCTGTGACCTTACTGAATTCACTTTCTCTTAACAGTTGTAGTAGTTTTTTTGGTGGTCTTTAGGGTTTTCTTTAGATAGTATCATGCCATCTGCAAATACCTTTAAGTTTTACTTCTTCCTTACCTCTTTAGATGCCTCTTATTTCTTTTTCTTGTCTGGCTGCTGTGGCGAGAAGTTCCAGTAGTATGTGGAATAAAAGTGGTGAAGAGTGGACATCCTTGTCTTGTTCCTGACCTTAGGGAAAAGTTCTAAGTGTTTCCCCATTGAGTATGATGTGGGTTTTTCATAAAAGGCCTTTATTATGTTGAGGTATGTTTCCTCTAGACCTATTTTGTTGAGAGATTTTGTCATGAATGAAGCTGTACTTTGTCAAATGCTTCTTCTGCAGTTATTGAAATGATCATATGGTTTTTATCCGTTCTCTTATTGATATGATATATTACATTGATTTGCAAATAGTGAACCTCTTGTATTGCAGAAATAAATCCCACCTGATTGTGGTGAATGATTTTGCTAATGTATTGTTGGATTTGGTTTGCTAGTATTTTACTGAGGATTTTTGCATTCATGTTCATCAGGGATATTGGCCTGTTCTTTTTTAGTAGGGTCTTTATACGATTTTGGTATCAGGATAATGCTGCCATTATAGAATGAATTTGGAAGCTTTCCTTATTCTTCTGGTTTTTTGGAATAGTTTGAGAAGAGTAAGTATCAACTCTTTAAGTGTTTCATAGAATTCACCTGTGAAACCATCTGGTCCTGCACTTTTGTTTGTTGGGCACACCACCCTGTTCTTATTCAGAGATTCTACCTCTGTGCCAACTCCAGGCAGCCACCTAGAGCTCCATCATTACCAGGGTTACACATTGAACACCATCACTCTTCATTTTGTCCAAGAATGTGAAGTCTTAAAAGATCATCATGTACTCTAACAACAGATCTATAAACAATAGAATTATAAACACACACACACACACACAACTGTCTGCTCTTCAGACTCCTTAATATATTTTTTTTCCTGTATTTTGAGACTTTTGCACATCTCGTAGTGAGATTGACCTATGATTTTGTGGATATGCTACATGTGATTTATGTAACAGAGATACAGAGCTTTGTGAAACAAATTAATTAACCTTGAATCTTTTTGTATGTTTAGAAGAGCTCATATAATCTGGGAATTTTCTGTTTATTATGAAATTTGAGAGAATTCACCAATAAATTGATCTAGACAAAGAAATATTTTAGGGGATTTTTCATTAATAATAAAATAGTTTTATTGCTATTACCCACTTTATATATTTAGAAGAGTTTATATAGCATTAGGATTATTTATTATTCATTTAGAGCTTAAGAAAATTCCGCAGTATCGTGATTTCAAATTGGAAACATTATTGGAAGGGAATCTGCTGATAACAGAGAATAGTAGGTTTTCTACTATATTTATACTGCTAACCCACAAGGCCTCCTGCTCCTTAGATTGTTTTGCCTCTACTTCATGGATTATAACCACACACCCAAGGAAGAGGCAGTTTTTACTAAATTGTTTTTTTAATTTTATTTTATTATATTGTGTTAATCACCATACAGTACATCCCCAGATTCCGATGTAAAGTTTGATGCTTCATTAGTTGCGTATAACACCCAGTGCACCATAGTTTTTACTAAATTTTTTTTCTTTTTTTTAAGATTTTATTTATTTGCCAGAGACAGAGAGAGAGAGCGTGTGAGACAGAGCACAAGCAGGGGGAGCAGCACACTCTCCACTGAGCAAGGAACCCAACACGGGACTTGATCCGAGGACCCCGAGATAATGACCTGAGCTGAAGGCAAACGCTTAACCAACTGAGCCACCCAGGCATCCCAGTTTTTACTAAATCTCACCCCACAGTGTATTCAGATTCCTGGGAATTTATTGAGGATTTTGACATCTATAAGTGGCACTGTTCTCAGGTTTTCTTTGGAGCAAAATTATTTTTTGAGGTTCTGTTATCAGGCAAACATTTGCTCCATGAAGCAGATAGGGTAGACTTTTATTTTTTGGAACAGCATGTAAAGCATGAGAATTACCTTTCTTGAAACTTTGAAAGCACAAAACAACAAAACAGCCTGGTCTTGAAGCAGTTTTTAAGGCTTTTTCAGTATCACGTGTTATTAATAAGTGCTATTGAACTACTCTGAATTTCTACTAACATTAATTTTATAATTTATATCATTGCAAAATCATTCATTGAGATTTTCAAGTTTCTGTTCATATAATTTAGCATATATGTAGGTAATACATAATACATACATTTATTTTTTCACATATATAATCTATATTTCCAAATTAATAGTTATACACATATATTTTAAATATGTATACATATAGATGCGTATGTGTGTATGTGCATAAAATTGGGGTAGTAAAAAATGTAATAAAGAAAAATAATTAAGGTAAACAGATTACTGTAAAGGCATGGGTAAGGAATGATGGCAGTAGTATATATTAAATAGACTTGTTGATTAAGGTCTTTCTGAGAGGGTATAATTTGAGCCAAGATCACAATTCCATGAAAATTTAAGATAGTCTAAGATTTGGGTACACTGCTTCACTATCAGAGGAATCAGAAAACATGAAGTGTCTGAGGCAAGAACAAGCTTAGTGTGTTTAGGGAAGAACATTATCTTATTGTGACTGTGTAAGTTTGGAGGCCGGAAAACATGCTATTTAACAGACGGCAATGCACCTATAACAAGGCTTACCAAACAGAAGGCACCAAATTATTGCTTAGTGAACAAATAGTATAGAGTTTAGTCTTTTCTCTCAGTCTGATGGAAAGCCATTAGAAGATTTCTTGTTTTGTACTAAGTAAGTAAAGGACCTTGTTACTTTACTGAAAGGTCAAAGTGAGTCTTAGCCATGGATTGTAAACCTGGTCTTTGAGGGTACTGTGGTTAGTGGAAGTTCCTTCCAGAGCCCAGCAATTCATTGTCTGTTCTTCCTGATTTTCAACCTTTCCACATGTGCTTATATGTGTGTTTTCATGTGTATTTCAATGTGAAGGAGAGAAAACATGAATAAGATCTCTCTGGACCTAAATCAGAACCTGTGTTTAAAAAAAAAAAAAACTTTCATACTTTATATGACGACAAAAAATTTTCAAAAACCTATTTTTTGTTATTATTGTACTCCAAAAGAAAAGACAAAATCAAAAGACAATTTGTTTACCTTCTTCATCTTAGAACAAGACTACAAGACTTGCAACCCATTTTCAGTTGCCCCATTTGTTAGTTAGTTTCCTTATTTCTTCTTCCTTTTTTTTCCCCCTTCCTTTCAACTCCAGGGAAATATTACTTCATAACAGCTGAAAAAAATCAGTAAAAGTGGAAAACTCAAAATATCAACTTAGGATTATTTTTTTAATTAAAAAAAATTTTTTTTTAGTATTACATCAGCCACAATACCACACACCAATCTGTTTGAACAAAAGGTAAACAAAAGAGCACTTTTTATATGCTTGGTTTCTACTCTGAAGTAATCAGTTTTTTCTACAGTGCTATAATAATTTGAAATAATGTTCGAATGTGCTTCCTTCATACATTTGCAATCCTGTACATCTTGATCTACCAGTTCAAGTGGAATTGCAATAAAAGCCACACAGGGCATGTCATTTGTATTTTTTTTAAAGATTTTATTTATTTCTCAGAGAGAGAGCAAGCACAAGCAGGGAGAATGGCAGGTAGAGAGAGAAGCAGACTCCCTGCTGAGCAAGGAGGCCAACACAACAGGACAGGGTACTTGATCCTAAGACCCTGAGATCATGACCTGAGCCAAAGGCAGATGCTTAACCAACTGAGCCACCCATGCGTCCCATCATTTGCATTTTCAAATTATTATACCCTAAGGACAGAATCTGATAATATATACACTGCTTTTTATGAGGAAATGGAATATAGTACATATTTCACAAATAGAACAAGGACAAGACCGCAACTAAGCAGTTCCCAGGACCTGAATCACCACTTACAAAGTCATTACTCACTGAGCTTCAATTTTCTCTGTAAATTGGGAACAATAACATTTAACACACAGGAATGATCTAAGGCAATGGTTCTGAACAGTGTGGCCCCACACAGGATCACCTGCAAAATTATTACAAAATGAAATTCTTGGGTTACCCCAGGCCTACTGAATCAGAAACTCTGGGGATGAACCCAACAATCTGTGTCTTAACAAACCTTTCAGGTAATTTTGATGCATGCAAAAGTTGTAAATAACTACCGTAATGATTAAAGAAGACAATGGATGTAACAAAATAAAAATGCTTTTATCACTATAACACATCACCCACATGTTAACTACCATTATTATGACTATAATAATATTTTCAGCAAATATCTATGTGCAGGATTATAGAATAGTGTAACATGTATAGTACTTTCCTTCAATAACTTAGTATTTATAAGGAAACTGACATTTGCAGTACTGTGTGGTAAGTGCTGTCATAGGAGTTTGCAGGGTGCCATGGAACCAAAGACAGTACACTTAAGTCAGGGCACCCTTGGTCAGCTTTTCACGGCTAAATGTTATTTGGTCTATGTCCTTAATGATAAATATGAGTCAGCCAGATTGATAAGGAGTGAAGCCATCTTTGGGCCAATGAGAATAGATATCATGTAAAGTTCTAGAAGTATAGAAGATTATCTCTCTCAGGTGAAGGGGTTTCAAATTAAAGGATTGGGGCACATGGGCGGCTCAGTCAGTTAAGTGTCTGACTCAATTTCAGCTCAGGTTATGATCTCAGGGTCATGAGATTGGGCTCCGTATCACTCTCCATGCTCAGTGGGGAATCTGCTTGAGATTCTCTCTCCCTCTCCCTCCGCCCCTCCCCACCCATTTGCACACTCTGTCTCTCTCTCTCTAAAATAAATCTTTAAAAAAAATTAAAGGATTTACGAGCAAAAGCAGAACTGAGATCATACCAGCTGTGCTATCAAGAGGTCATATTAGATAACAGCGTCTATGTAAAACTGTTATGTCTGGACAGGATTTTGAAAGCTGTGAGACTGTGGCAAAGGATTTAAATTAGGGAAGTCGTACAACATGACATCAGTCTGAAGGGAGAGCATCTAGTTAGGAACCTGTTTCTATAGAGCGATGAGTGACTCTGGCCACATGGTCGGAGCAGGATGGGGGCAGGAGACCATATGTTAAGATATATTTAGGAGGTAATTTGATGGAAGTTTTGTGACTGAGATGATGAAGTGGAGGAATGGATATGGGAATTCAAAAACTGTTTATACATACTTTTTAGCATAAAATTCTTATCTCTTTCTGATGCTTTGAATGCCCCATATCTGAATAGGATTAAGATTCCCTTTAAATTCATAATTGTGGGGAAAAATGCAATCAAATGCATTCTCCCAAGTATCCTGAATCAGGAAAAGATAATGGATCACATTAGCTACCTTATAACTCCTTCTAGATTTGAATGTGCAGTATCAACATCTTCATGAAATAACCATGCCTCTACATTATCACTTATTACTTTAGACTTACTAGAAAAATTCAATTACTTTAAACAGAGTAAACCCTCTGCCAGTTCCCACCAAATTACTCCATGAACACATGCTTAGAAAATGTGTAGCTCCTCATTTGTTTTCCCTGGCAATGAGACATTTAAGCTAGGGCTGGCACACAAATGACAATAAGGATGGGAGGAGCTTTTTCAGGTGTTAGTGATTAATGAATGGGTGTTACCAAGTGGACTGAGAAATAAATTGTTTCATAACTCTTCAGTTATAACCTCTTAATAGCAGAAGACCTGTTTGAATTTAGGAAAGATTAGGGTGTTGGCTCTGGCTGAAAGAGTCTCATTATATTTTATTTCTCCCTTTCTCCTGTTTGTGCAAAGAAAACAGACCCTTATGCATGGATGGAGTGGGACATTTATCTTTCTCTTTCAGGTGGACTCTACCTAATACTTAATGTTACAAAATATGGTGTAGCTAATCAATCAACAGGAAATTAGTCCAAGCAAATTAATCACTGGTACTCAATGTGGAATTTCAGAGCTTTGCGGCTCCAAGATTATTTAGTGGCTGTTCCTGCTTGTTTGTTTTCTGTTAAAATGAATTCATCCATGACTATAAGGATGGGTCCTTGAGGGCTTACCTCAATTGTGCCACTCCCTTTCTACTGACACAGGCTCAGCATGTGGCCCAGAAAACACTTGCTTTGAGCTGATGCTTTCATGCTGCATTGAGACAGCGCTACTTTCTCCCTGCTTGCAGTACTCTAATGGGTAGAAAACACCAGGGGGTGTTAGGAGGAGGAATGTGCATGGCAGGCAGTAAGCATTTTCCATACCTGCTTTTTCTTTCCCTTACATGTGTACTAGATGAAGAACCTTCAGGATATTCATATGTAAAATTTTTTTAATGGCATAATTAATAAGTCATGAAAACAAAAGCTGTAGCAAAGGCTTTTCACGGCTTTCTAATTCTTAACTGATGCTCAGGCAACAGTGGACAATAGGGCAGGTACCTGAGGACCAGTCTGTTAGGACATGTGGGTGTAAGGTCAGCAGAAAGAGGCATGACCATGATTTATACCAGAAAGCAAAAGACTGGTGTCAAACAGCTTGGCATAAATAACACTTTACAGTTAACAGTATGCTTTCATGTCACTGTTTTATTTAACTTTCACCTCCGTTCTATGAGGTGAGTTGTAATTTTTATTGCTTATAACAGAAAACTAAAATTATTTGACTGTTCCAAAGCCACATACGTAGAAAGTGGCAGATTCGAGCCTCAATTCCATTCACCCTGATACTATTATTTACTTATCCACCCCCACCCCCAGCCCACATCTGAGTGCTCCGCAACCTAAAGATGCTTCCAGGGTGAGGCTTAATGTGATAAATGGATATTTTCAGACTATTAAGAAAAAAAAATTCTCATAGTGTTTCTGTCCTAACAGACAAAAGAATTTCAAGATAACTACCATTGTGAACTTTAGGAAGATTATGGGAAGGAAAGCCATGTAGTAAACAGAGCATTTCCTGAGAAGCCAAAGAAATATAAAACTCACTCAGAAGATTCCTCTGGGTGACTTTCTGCTCAACCTTTCTGTGCCTTTATTTCCCCAACCATTGAATGCGGAAATAATTCCTACCTTGTAACATTACTGTACTACAAATAAGATATTAGAGCATTTAGAAAAAATTTTTTAGCACATAGTAGGTATTCAATACAGTAATTCCTACTGGGCTTTGTATATTAGAGTTTTCTGAAGCATGGAATGTAAATGTAGAATAATACAGACTTCTATAATGAAAAATATATACATGAATGTAATACTCATGATGTTATAATAGAAATGCCTAATAAGAATAAAAGTAAGTGTAATGCTATTATGGATGGAATCTAATCTGGAATATATCCAAAATGCACACTACTCCTGAAAGGACTTTCCTTCTACATTATTAAAAACTACAAGATTAGAGGAAGTATAGCTGAAAAAATACACTGTAGTAAAAGGAATGGAAAATCTAGGTTAGTGTAGGATCCCTTTAACAATCTGAAAAAAATCTGAACATATCTCTCCAGATCTCATCAGTTACGGATGATTTCTGTATATACTGCATAACCAGTTTTTCTGAAACAGTGATATAATACATAGGTAAACACTTCATTTTTTGGAATAAATATAATTTAATATATCTATTAAAGTCTAGTTGAGATAGCATATTTTAAATTTTCTGGGTCTGAAAAAAGATTCTTTAAGCAATTCATCCTTTCCTTTAGCACTTAAAAAACAACAACTTTCTTCTATTTCATATATTTTAATTTCTACTTTGAGTCTTATTTTCAAATTATTTTTCATTTCCTCTCTAAGTTTATGCTGTGATAAATTCTCAAATATGTCCTCTCAATCCATGCTTTATGTATCCAGTGGAGTACCCTATACATAGTAGATATTTAATAAATATTTTATGAATAGGGACTATTGATTTAATGAAGAAAACTTTAGAGATCAAAATGGAAGAGTAGAAAAATTGAAGTTCTATATGTGTTAGTAACAGAAGACCTAACTCAAACTGACTTAAATGATTAAAAAAAATTATTGCTTTGTGTAACTAAAAAGTCTAAATGTAGAGCAGTCTTGAAAGATGAACTGACTGAGATGTTTGCAATGCCATTAAGGTTGTTCTTCCATTTCTTAGTGATTCCCCAGGCTCTGTCTTCCTATTAGTTTATCTTCAGGCTGGCTTTTGTACCAAAATGATAACAGTGCTTCCTGAGCTTACAAGGACTGTATGCTCCCTTTTGCACATCAGAGTTGGAGAAAGGATATCTTTTACCACAATTATCCATCAGAATATATACCTCACAAAATTCATACTGGGAAAACTTATATCCATGCCTATGAATGAATCCTAGTTCTTGTTTTTTTATTTGAGTATAGCTGACATACAATGTTATATTAACATCAGGTGTACAACATAATAACTCAGCTTCTGTTATGCTAAGTTCACCACAAGTGCAGCTACCATCTGTCACCTTACCATGCAGTTACAACATTGCTGACTACATTCGCTGTTAGTTTTTTTTCTGTGACTTATTCATTCCATAACTTAGCCTGTATTGCTCACTCTCCTTCATCCATTTTGCCCATCCTTCCACATTCCCTACACCCTGTTAACCATCCATCTGTTCTCTGTATTTACAGGTATGATTTTGCTTTGTGTTTCCTTATTCATTTATTTTCATTTTTTAGATTCCACATTTAAGCGAAATCATATGGCATTTGTCTTCCTCAGTCTTATTGCACTTAGCATAATACACTCTAGGTCCATCCGTGTTGTCTCAAATGGGAAGAGTTCATCCTTTTATATTGCTGCATAATGTTCCTGCGTGTGTGTGTGTGTATGTGTGTGTATGTGTGTGTGTGTGTATCACATTTTTTTTATCCGTTCATCTATCGATGGCCACTTAGATTGATTCCATAATTTTGGTATTATGAATGTTGCAGTGAACATAGGGGTCCATAGATCTTTTCAAAATTGTATTTTCATATTCTTTGGGTAAATAGCCTGTGAAATTACTGGATCATATGGTATTTCATTTTTAATTTTTAAAGGAACCTACATACTGTTTTCCACATTAGCTGGACCAATTTACATTACTGTCAACAGTGCACAAGTGTTCCTTTTTTTCCACATCCTTAACAACACTTATTGTCTTTTTAATTTAGCCATTCTGAGAGATGTGAGGTGATATTTCACTGTGGTTTTGGTTTGCATTTCCCTGATGATAGTGATNGGTGCACAAGTGTTCCTTTTTTTCCACATCCTTAACAACACTTATTGTCTTTTTAATTTAGCCATTCTGAGAGATGTGAGGTGATATTTCACTGTGGTTTTGGTTTGCATTTCCCTGATGATAGTGATGAGCATTATTTCATGATCTTTTGGCCATCTGTATCTTCTTTGGAAGAATGTCTCTTCAGGTCCTCTGCCCATTTCTAATTGGATTTTTTGGGGTGTTTAGTTGTGTACGTTCTTTATATATTTTGATATTAACCCCTTATACAATGTATCATTTGCAATATCTCCTCCCATTCAGTAGGCTGCCTTTATGTTTTGCTGATTGTTTCCTTTGCTGTACAAAAGCTTTTTACTTGGAAATAGTCTCAACAGTTAATTTTAATTTTCTTTCTTTTGCCTCAGTAGACTTATCAGGTAAAACTCCACAGTCAGTGCCAGAAAAATTACTGTCTATGTTCTCTAGGGTTTTTATGGCTTCACATCTCACATTTAGATCTTCAGTCCATTTTATTTTTGTGTATGGTATAAAAAAGTAGTCCAGTTTCATTATTTTCCCTGTACCTGTTGAGTTTTCCCAGCACCATTTGTTGAAGAAACTCTTTTTTTCCCATTGTACTTTCTGCCTCCTTTGTCATAAAGTAATTGACCACATAAATGTGAGTTCATTTTTGAGCTTCCTCTTCTGTTCCATTGATCTTTGTATCTGTTTTTTTGTGGCAATACTATACCATTTTGATTAATACAGGTTCGTAGTGTATGTGGAATTCTGGGATTGTGATACCTCCAGTTTTGTTCTTTTTCAAGACTGCTCTTTTTGGGGTCTTTTGTGGTTCCATACAAATTTTAGGAATATATGTTCTAGTTCTCTGAAATAATACTGTTGGTATTTTGATAGGGATTGCATTAAATATGTAGATTGCTTTGGGTAGTATGGGCATTTTACAAAATTAATTCTTCAGATCCATGATCATGGAATGTCTTTCCATTTGTTTATGGCATCTTCATTTCTTTCATGAAGGTTTTATAGTTTTCGGAGTACAGATTTTTCACCTCCTTGGTCAAGTTTATTTCTAGATATTTTAATACTTTTGGTGCAATTCTAAATAGAATTGTGTTCTTAAGAAACTTATCTCTGTGCTACATCATTAGTGTATAGAAACACTACCGATTTCTGGGTATTAATTTGTGTGATGCAACTTTACTGATTTCATTTACTGCTTCTATTAATTTTTTGGAGGAGTCCTCAGGGTTGTCTATGAAGAGTATCATGTAATCTACAAATTGTGAAAGTTTTACTTCTTTACCAATAAGGTTGTCTTTTATTTCCTTTTCTTGTCTAATTTCTATGGCTATGACTTCCAGTATTATATAGAATAAAACTGGTGAGAGTGGACATTCTTGTCCTGTTGCTTGCTCTTAGAGGACAAGCTGTTCTTCGCCATTTAGTAGAAGGTTAACTGTGGTTTAATTTTCTTGTATGGCCTTTATTATGTTGAAGTATGTTTCCCCAAACCCATTTTGTTGAATTTTTATCAGTAATGGACATAGAATTTTATCAAAATTCTTCATCTATTGACATGATCATATGAGTTTTATCCTTTATTTTGTTGGTGTGGCATAGCACATTGATTTGTGAATATTGAAACATTCTTGCATCCCCAGAAGGGCAAATAGCCATTTTAATGTATTTTTTAAAGTGGTTTGGTAATATTTTGTTGTGGATCTATTTTCATCAGAGATTTTGGCCTGTAGTTTTCTTTTTTATAATGCCTTTTTCTAGTTTTGGTTATCAGAATAATCCTGGCCCAGCAGAATGTATTTGAAGGAAGGAAGGAAGGAAGCTTTCCTTCCTCTTCTAATTTTTGGAATAGTTTGAGAAGACTAGATATTAACTCTTTAAATGTTTGGTAGAATTCACCTTTGAAGCCATCTGCTCCTAGACTTTTGTTTGTTGAGAGTTTTTGATTACTGATTCAATATCATTACTAGTTAATTGGTCTGCTCAGATTTTCTATTTCATGATTTAGCTTTGGAAGTTTGTATTTTCTAGAAATCTACCCATTTCTTCTAGGTTGTCTAATTTGTTTTTCATACTATTTTCATATATAATTTTTCATACTATCTTCTTATAATCCTTTGTACTTCTGTGGTGTCAGCTGTTACTTCTCTTTTGTTTCTTATTTTTGGGGTCTTTCTCTGTTTTCTTGATAAGTCTAATAGTTCATCAGTTTTATCTTTTCAAAGAAACAGCTGGTGGTTTATTTATTTATTTTTAGTCTCTGCCATTTATTTCTGCTTTGAACTTTATTATTTCCTTCTGTTGACCTTGGGCTTTGTTTGTTCTACTTTTTCCAGTTCCTTTTTAGGTATAAGGTTAGATTGTTATTTGACCTTTCCCTTGTTTCTTGAGGTAGGCCTGTATCACTATATACTTCCCTCTTAGAACTATTTTCACTTTGTACCAACAATTTTGGACCGTTGTATTTTAATTTACATTTGTTTTGATGTATTTTTTTTTAATTTCTTCTTTGTTGACTCATTGGTTATTTAGTATCATATTATTTGTCTTCTATGTTTATTAGTTTTTTCCTCATGATTGATTTCTACTTTCATACCATTATAGTGTCAAAGGTGCATAGTATTACTTCAGTCCTAAATGTATTAAACCTTGTTTTGTGGCCTCGTGATCTATCTGGAGAATGTTCCATGCACTCTTGAAAAAAATCTATTGTTTTTGGATGTAATGTTCTGTATATATAACCGTTATGTCCATTTGGTCTAATGTATCATTCAGACACGTCTACTTTACTGACTTTCTACCTAGATAATCTATCTATTAATATAAGTGGAGTATTAATGTCCTCTACTAATATCATATTCCCATCAATTTCTCAATATTTGCTTTATGTTTAGGTGCTCCATTGTTGGCTACATAGATATTTATTATATCCTCTTGTTGGATCGATCCCTTTATCATGATGCAATGCCTCTGTTCCTTCTTCCAGTCTGTTTCAAAGTCTCTTTTCCCTGATAAAAGTATTGCTATGCTGGCTTTTTTTTTTTTTTACTTCCATTTGCATGATAAATGTTTTTCTATCCCTTCACTTTCAGTCCCTATGTATATTTAGGTCTGAGGTGAGTATCTTGTAGACAGCATACAGATGTGTCTTGCTTTTTTTCATTCATTCTGCCACCTCATGGTTTGTTTTTTTTTATTAGAACATTTAGACCATTTAAATTGTTGATAGGTATGTAGTTATTGCCACTTTGTTGTTTTCTGATTATTTTTGTAGTTTTCTGTTCCCTTTCTCTTCTCATGGCCTTTCCTTGTGATTGATGAATTTCTGTGGTGTTTTATGTGGTTTTCTGTTTATTCGTGTGAATGTATCTATTACAGGTCTAGGGTTTGTGGTTATCATGAGGTGCATATATAGCATCCTAAGTATATAGTAGTCTATATTAAATTTATGGTCATTTAAGTTCAAATGCGCTCTGAAAAAGCAAACAAAAAAGCCCCTATTTCTACTCCTTCCTCCACATTTGATGTATATGCTGTTATATTTTACATCTTTTTACTCAGAATTTTCATATGTCTAATTATGGCCATTTCTTTTCCACTTAAAGAAGTCCTTTAACATTTTGTAAGTCTTGTTCATTGATGATAAACTCCTTTAACTTTTATCTGGGAAACTTTCTCTCTCCTTCATATGTGAATGAAAGACTTGCTGGGCTGAGTATTCTTCATTGCAGGTTTTTTTTTCCTTTCAGTGCTTTGAATATGTCATGTCACCTTCTTGCCTGCAAATGTTCTGCTGAAAAATCAGCTGAGCTGATAACCTTACAGGGTTTCCCTTGTACATAACTTTTTGCTTCTCTTGTTGCTTTTAAAATTCTCTATCTTTAACCTTTGATGTTTTAATAGTTATGTGTTGTGGTCTGGAGTTCTTTTGGTTCATCTATTTGAAACTCTCTGTGCTTCTTAAACCTGGATGTCTATTTCTTCCTCTAGGTTAGAACAAGTCAGTTCTTTTTTCTTCACATGCGTTTTCTGCCTCTTTTTCTGGGACCCCTATAATGCAGATGTTTATTCATTTGCTGTTGCCCAAGAGATCCCTTAACCTTTCCTGATTTTTAAAAAATTATTTTTTCTTTTTTGCTATTCAGCTTGGGTGCTTTCCTTTCACCTATCTGCCAGATTACTGATTATGTTCTGCATTCACTAATCTGTTGATTCTCTCTAGAGGATTTTTTTATTTGTTATTGTATTCTTCAACTGTGATTGGTTATTTTTTATTTTTTTCTCTCTTTATTGGAGGTCTAAGTTCTTCCACTCTTATCCCCAACCCTGTGAGCATCTTTACAATCATTACTTTATTATTAAATTTTTTTTTAATCAGGCATATTGCTCATCTCCATTTCATTTAGTTTTCTGAGATTTTGTCATGTTCCTTCTTTTGGAGAATATTCCTCTGTCTCCCTGATTTGCTATACTTTGTGTTTCCATTGATTAGGTGGAACAGTTCCTTCTGAACTTCGAGGAATGGTCTTGTGTATGGCCATTCCCTATACAGACTGTGTGTTCTTAGTCACTTTTCCTGGCTGGCTGGAGATGTGGCTGGCATGGGCTGGGGTTCCTAGGGCTCTCCACATAGTGGGTGCTCTAGTACAGCAGCTAAAGCTTAAGTGGGCATGGATTATGGAGTCCCTGGGCTCTCCACACAGTGGGTCCCCTGGCAGGTTAGTTAAACTGCATGCAAGCTGGGGTGTCTTAGAACTCTACATGCAGAAGGTGCCTTGGCAGGATAAGTAAAGCTGAAGTGAATGTAAACCACCATGTTCCAGGACTCTCCACACAGAGAGGGTCCTGGAGGGTCCTGGGACACTCTGTGCAGGGGGCACGCTGGCAGGACAGGTGAATCTAAAGCTGTTGTGGGCCAGTGTGGTGCCTGAGCTCTTCATGCAAAATGTACCCTAACAAGATGGCTGAAGCGGAAGCAGTTGCAAGCTGGGTTGTCACAGGGCTCTCCACACTGGAGCTGCCCATGTAGGACAGCTGAAGCTGACTGGGGTAAAAGCTGGGGTGTCCCTGAATTCTCAGCACAGGGGGTGCCCAAGCCAAGGCCAGTGAGAATAGGAGTGTTTTCATGTGTTCCACACAGGAAGTACCCCCCTGGCGGGGTGAGTGGAACCAGTGCAGGCAAGGGCCAGGGGTTCTCAGGGTGCTTCACACCGGGGCGCCCTAGCAGGGCAGCTGGTTCCAAACCCAGAAGGTTCCAGAGCACTTTGAACCAGGGGTGCCCTAGCAAGCTGTCTAAAGCTGAAGTGGTATGGGCCTGGAGTGTTCTGGGGTGCTTTATGCCTGTGTCGCCTTGGCACAAAGGCTGGAGTGGTAGTGAGCACTAATCAGGGGTATCCCAATGTGCACTGAGCTTTGACTTCCATGGGGACAGCCGGGGCTGGTGTGGGCTAGGGACTCAGGGTTCATTGAGGTGGCAGGCCAGTTAAGGAACCTGGATTGTACACTGGTTTATCCTTTCAAAGTGCAGGGGGAACACAGATTATGTCCATCAGCCCCTCCCACACACCCACCCAGACAGAATTTCAGTAGCACCCTCACCATTTGATTGAGTTCTAGGGCTGCTTTTATATGGTAATTATTCTTTTAAACCCTGGCTTTTTTGTTTCTATGGCCCAGCACAACCAGAGCTGATGTGGGCTGAGGGATCTGGCACTTGTTGAAGTTGCAGCCTGGTTATGGCGTGCTGACTCTGCTCCAGTGTGCACTTTCAACGTGGGGTGAAGACAGCATAAATTTTGTCACTGTCCAGTCCCACTAACCCAGAGATTTAATTATATCATGAAATCAGATTCAAGAAGTTTTAATAAATCTGAATATAAATGAATAAATGGTCTCTTGAAGTAAAAATTGTAATCTCCACACCAAACTGATTCTCAAATGATTACTTTTTTTCTCAATCATGTGATGTTTACCAGATTAATATAATAAGTAGCTAAAGTCTTAAATGAAATTATGCACAAACATATGTTAAAACATAGCTCTTCATCCCCATATGCATTCAGGAGAATAAATTGGATATGTGGATAAAGGGTTATGTTTTAACATATGATTGTGCATAATTTCATTTAAGACTTAAAGCATGTATCAAATGACTGAGAAAAAAAGCATATTTTGAAACTAATTTTGACCCATAAAGTCCATTCCTTCCCATTAGCTTTCTCACAATTACATACTTTAACAAAATTGGTGTTTGGTAATAAATAATACAAAAATAAAAATTCAGTGATATGTATTTATGTACCTACTGAAAGGAAGATTATTTCCTAAGTACACTTTCATCTTAGAACTAAATCTCTATTTTTTTCCTTTTATCCAAAGTATCTATACCTATTTCTGAAAAAAAAAAAATAACACAAAAATGTTTTCAGTATAAACTCCTCAAAGGAACATCAAAGAAAAGGTCATGCAATACTCCCACTTGTTCATCACTAGGTTTTATTTATATATATAAATCTATAAATACATATGCATAGCTAAATAAAAGAGAGATATAGAGAGGCAGGTAGACAGGTAGCATGCATACTACCTCCCCATATGGTTTGTGTTTTCTCCCATTTTTGTTTTATTCCCAGTATAAAAATGTATAGTATTAGTTTCAGTTGCACAACATAGTGATTCAACAGTTCTATACATTACTCAGTGCCTGTCATGATAAGGGTACTCATAATCCCCTTCACCTATTTCTCCATCCCTCCCACACACTTCCCCTCTGGTCACAAACCTCAAGTTTCTTCCCAAAAAACCCTTCCCTGGGTTTTTTGTCTTTTCTTTGTTCCTTTATTTTGTTTCTTAAATTCCAGATGAGTACAATCATACATTTGTCTTTGTCTTATTTCACTTAGCATTATATCCTCTAGGTACATCCATGTTGTTCCAAATGGCAAGATTTCATTCTTCTTAAGGCTGAGTAATATTCCCGTGTGTGTCTCTGTGTGTATATCTTGTTTATCCATTCATCTATGGATGGACACTTAGGTTGCTTTCATAATTTGGCTATTGTAAATGCTGCAATAAACATAGGAGTGCCTGTATCTTTTCAAATTAGTATTTTCGTATCCTTTGGGTAAATAATCAGTATTAAGATTACTGGATCATATATAATTCTATTTTTTAATCTTTTGAGGAAACTCCATAGCGTTTTTTTCACAGTGGCTGAACCAATCTAAATTCCCAACAGTACACAAGGGTTCCTTTATCTCTACATCCTTACAACATGTTTCTGATTTTAGCCATTCTGACACGTGGGAGGTGGTCTCTCATTGTGGTTTTGATTTACATTTCCCTGATGATTAGTGATACTGGCCATCTTTTCATGTATCTATGGAACTTTCTGTATGTCTTTTTTTTTTTTTTAAGAAATGTTTGTTCATATCTTCTGCCCATTTTTAAACTGGTTTGTTTGTGGGTTTGGTGTGGAATTATATAAGTTATTTATATATTTTGGGTACTAACCCTTTATCAGATCATTTGAAAAAATCTTCTTCCATTCAGTTGTTTGCCTTTTTGTTGATGGTTTGCTTTGCTTTGTAGGGGCTTTTTTTTTTTTTTTAAGATTTTATTTATTTATTCGACAGAGATAGAGACAGCCAGTGAGAGACANTTTTGGGTACTAACCCTTTATCAGATCATTTGAAAAAATCTTCTTCCATTCAGTTGTTTGCCTTTTTGTTGACGGTTTGCTTTGCTTNACCGCTGTGCCACCCAGGCGCCCCTGTAGGGGCTTTTTATTTTAATGTAATCCCAAGTTTATTTTTGCTTTTGTTTCCCTTGCCTGAGATTTAGCTAGAAAAGAGTCAATGGCCAATGTCAGAGAAATTACTGCCTATGTTTTCTTTATGAATTTTATGATTTGAGGTCTTACATTACCCTAGGTCCTTAATCTGTTCTGATGTGTATAGTGTAAGAAAGTGGTCCAGATTCATTCTTTTCCATGTACCTGTGTGGATTTCCCAGTACCATTTGCTGAAAGACTTCTTTTTCCCATTGCATATTACTGCTTCCTCTGTGTAAGTGTGGGTTTATTTCTGGGCTCTCTATTCTGTTTCACTAATCTGTGTCTATTTTTGTGCAAGTAGCATACTGTTTTTATTACTACACCTTTGCAGTATATCTTGAAATTTGGAATTGTGATACCTCCAGGTTTTTGGTTTTCTTTTTCAAGATCACTCTGGCTATTTTTTTTTTAAGGTCCCTTACCAATTTTAGGATTGCTTGTTCTAGTTCTGTGAAAAATGCTATTGCTATTTTCACAGGGATTGCATTAATCTGTAGATTGCTTTGGGTAGTGTGGACACTTTGACAATATTTGTTCTACCAATCCATGAACATGGAATATCATTCCATTTGTTTGTGTCATCTTCTATTTCTTTCATCAACATTTTGTAGTTTGCGAAGTACAGGGGGCACCTCGCTGGCTCAGTTGGTAAAGCATGCAACTACTGATCTCAAGGTTATAAGTTCAAGCCGCATGTCAGGTACAGAGATTACTTAAAAACAAACAATAATAAAATGTACA
Source organism: Ailuropoda melanoleuca (assembly GCF_002007445.2). Taxonomy (NCBI): domain Eukaryota; kingdom Metazoa; phylum Chordata; class Mammalia; order Carnivora; family Ursidae; genus Ailuropoda; species Ailuropoda melanoleuca. The sequence goes on from NC_048232.1 coordinate 17,893,875, forward strand.
AATTTTCCACCTCCTTGGTTAAGTTTATTCCTAAGTATTTTATTCTTTTTGGTGCAATTGTAAGTTGGATTGTTTTCTTAATTTCTCTGCTACTTAATTATTAGTGTATAGAAAGGCAAAAGATTACTATATATTGATTTTGTATCCAGCAACTTACCGAATTCAATTATCAATTCTGGGTTTTTTGTTGGTTGGTTTGTTGTTTTGGTGGAATCTTCAGGATTTTATATAGATAGTATAATTTCATCTGCAAATAGTGAAAGTTTTTTTTAATCTTCCTTACCAATTTGAATGACTTTTATTTTTTTGTCTGATGGCTGGGCTAGGAATTCCACTACTATGTTTAGTTTTTCAGCATTGAATATGATTTGGTTGTGGTATTTTTACATATTGCCTTTATTATGTTGAGGTATGTTCCCTCTAGATGTACAGTGTTGAGCGCTTTGATCATGAATAAATGTTGTGCTTGGTCAAATGCTTTTTCTGCCTCTTTTGAGATGCTCATTTGCTTTTTATCTTTTCTGAAAGATGTGATGTATCATATTCATTGGTGAATACTGAACCACCCTTGAATCCCAAAGAGAAATCCCACTTGGTTGTGATGAATAATTTTGATGTAATGTTGGATTCAGTTTGGAAATATTTTGTTGAGCATGTTTGTGTCTATGTTTATCAGAGATATTTGCCTCTAGTTCTCTGTCTTTGTAGTATCTTTATCTGGTTTTGGGAGCAGGGTAATGCTGGCCTCCCAGAATTAAGTTGTAAGGTTTTCTTCCTCTTCTATTTTTAGGATAGTTTGAAAAGAATAGGTATTAATGCTTCTTTAAATGTCTGGTAGAAATCAGTTTTGAAGCCATCTGGTCCTGGACTATCCTGATTGACTTTGGGGAGGTTATTTGTTTCTAGGAATTCATCCATTTCTTCTAGGTTGACGAATTTGCTGGCCAATAACTTTTCATAATATTCTCTTATAATCCTTTGTACTTCTGTGGTTATCAGTTGTTACTTTTCATTACTGATTTTACTTGAGTCGTCTTTCTCTTACTCTATTACATTGGCTAATGGTCTATCAATTTTGTTGATCTTTTAAACCAATCATCAATCTGTTCTATTAACTTTTGATTTTTAGTTTCTATTTTTTTTTAATTCTTCTCTTAATAAAGAAAGAAGAAATTCTTCTCTTAAATAAAGAAAATCTTCATTATTTCCTTCCTTCTACTGGTTGTGGGTTTTGTTTGTTCTTTTTCTAGTTCCATTAGGTGTAAGGTTAGGTTGTTTGAGATTTTTCTTGTTTCTTCAGGTAAGCCTATATAGCTATAAAGATCCCTCTGAAAACAACTTTTGCTGCATCCCAAAGATTGTGGACCACTGTGTGTCATTTTCATTTGTCTCCATGTATTTTTTAAATTTCCTCTTTGCATTGTTGGTTGACTCATTCATTGTTTAGTAGCATTTACTCAACCCCATGTACTTGTTTTCTTTCCAGGTTTTCTCTTGGTGTTTATTTCTACGTTAATATAAGCATTACGGTCCAAAAGATTCATGGTGTGATTTCAATTTTTTGAATTTGTTGAGACTTGTTTTACAGCTTAACATGTGATCCGTTCTGAAGAATGCTCCATGTGCCATTGAAAGAATGTGTACTCTTTTAGGATGGGATGTTCTGAATATATCTGTTAGATCCATCTAGTCCAATGTGTCACTCAAAGCCACTGTTTCCTTGTTGCTTTTGCTGGATGATCTATCCATTGATGTAAGTGGGGTGTTAAATTCCCTACTATTACTGTACTTCCTTTGTGTTTGCTAAAAGCTGCTTTAAGTATATAGGTGCTTCCATGTTGGGTGGATAAATATTTATAATTATTCTGTCTTCTTGTTGGATTTTCCCCTTTATGATTATATACCGTCCTTCTTTGTCTTTTGTTATAGTCTTCATTTTAAAGTCTATTTTAGGCGCACCTGGGTGGCATGGTGGGTTAAGCGTCCAACTCTTGGTTTTGGTTCAGGTTCTGCTATCTCAATACCTTGAGACCAAACCCCATATCAGGCTCCANTTCTGCTATCTCAATACCTTGAGACCAAACCCCATATCAGGTTCCGTGTGATCAGCACAATGTCTGCTTAAGATTCTCTACCCCTCTCCCTGTCCCTCCTGCTTGTGTGCTAACAAATAAATCTTAAATTAAAAAATAATACAAGTCTATTTTCTCTCAGGGTGCCTAGGTTTCTTAGTTGGTTAAACGTCTGGTTCTTGATTTTGGCTCAGGTCATGATCTCAAGGTCCTGGGATTGAGCCCTGCATTTGGGCCCATGCTCATCCAGGAGTCTGCTTGAGGATTCTCTCCCTCTCCTCACTGCTTGTACACTCTCTCTAAAATAAAAAAATAAAAAAGTCTATTTTGTCTGATACAAGTTTTGTTACCGCAACTTTCCTTTCACTCCCATTTTGCATGATAAATGCTTTTCCATCCCTTTACTTTCAATGTTCACATGTTTAGGTATGAAATGAGTATCTTGTAGGCATCATATAGATGAGTCTTGCTTTTTTATGATTGGAGCATTTAGTCCATTTACATCCTAAGTAATTATTGCTGGTATGTACTTATTGTTTTTTACTTGTTTTATCGTTGTTTTGTAGTTTTTCTCTCTTCTCTTATTCCCTTCTCTCATTGTTTGCTGGCTTTCTTGAGTTATATGCTTGGATTCTTTTTACTTTTTTTTTTAATCTATTACCTGCTTTTTTTTTTAATTTTTTCTCCTGTTCAGCTTGAGTGCTTTCCATTATTCTGTCTCCCAGGATTTTCTCCCAGAAAATCCATAATTTTCTTTCCCCTAGTCTACTACTTATTCCCTCTAGTGTATTTTTAATTTCATTTATTTATTCATCTCTTATTGGTTCTTTTTTAAGTTTTCCATCTCTTTGTTGAAGGTGTCACTGGGATCCTCCACACTTTCCTCAAGTTCAGAGAGTATCTCTATGACCATTACTTTAAATTCCGTATGAGGCATATTATCTCCATTTCAGTTAGCTCTCTTGCTGAGATTTTCTTTTCTTTCATTTGGGACATATTCTTCTGTCTCATTTTGTGTAAATCACTCTTAATGTTTCTGTGTGTTAGGAAATTCAGCTACATCTCCTTCTCTTAAAGTAGTGGCTTTATGAAGAAGAGGTCCTGTAGTGCCTTGCAGTACAATGTCCCCCATTCACCAGAACCCGACACTTCACGGGTGTATCCTATGAATACTGCATGCACCCTACCACTATATCTGAGCCACATTTGCCTTCATTCCAGTTGGCTACAATGGCTCTCTTTTCCTGTTGTGGACAACGATTGGTCCTTCTAGTAAAGGGCCAGGATGGGGCCACATTGAGTTTGAGTTGGATCAGACCAGGCATTTTCCAGAGCCATAGCAGCACTACAATGCTGTCCCGAGAGCAGCTTTCATTGGTGGGCACAGCCTGCATTCGGAGCAGATGTCTACCCCCTGCCCACTGCTGGTACATATGTGTTTTCTGTTTTTTCCCTCTCCATAGTGCAGGAGTCATTTTCAGTACTTTCAGGTGCTAGTGCCTATCTGGGCCACTTGCACACTGCTATGCTTTGGTTCAGCTTTGGATGGACTCCAGCCAAGGGCATATTGAATGGGGCAGTTCCACAAGAAAACACAGTGGCTGTATATCAGTGTTAGCAAGGTTTGCACAAGTCTACTTACTGTAGGAGTCGTCCTGTAGCTGCTTTGGAAAACTCCTGCCAAGGCCAGGTCAGAGGAGGCGGGTCTGCAGGAAAATGGAGGGGCAGGGTTGGAGGTGTTAGCACGTTTGCACTGGTCTTCTGTGGGAGGAGACCTGTGGCTGCTTTGGAAAACTGTTGAGGACTGGTTTGAGCGGGTGGGGTCAGGCCACTAGCTAAGTGGAGAGTAATTAAGTTGCACCAGTTGCTGCAGGTATCCTGTATCTAGGCTGAGGGATGGTGCAAGGAAATAGTGCCACCCACTCTTTTGTTCTTGGAATAGTCTCCCAAAGATCCCTGCCCCTCTAGCATATGTTCTGAGATTAGTATATAAATCTTCCCATATACCCTAGGTGTTTTTCAAACTGCTGTTTCTATACGGCATCTCAGAGGAGCTGTTATGCTGGTTGCTCTAAGGGTGGGGACTCAGTTTCCTATAGCCTTCTGGCTCTCCCACAGCTAAACCAGCTAATTTTTAAAGTTTCAGGTGTTAAGCCCCAGTGATTATGAAAACTCATGAAATTAAGACCCTCTGGTTTTTAAAGCCAAATGTTAAGGGGATTTTGTCTTCTCAGTGAGGTTCCCCTGTGTCTGCGGTGTCTGGTGTGCTCCTCTCCCTTCCACACGTGTGACATCCCTCCTCAAAACACACACTTGCAGGTCAGTTTGGGTCCCAACCTGAGCTAAAGGAGCCAAAATAACCCAGGAGGAAAAAGTGTCCCCCATCTCTAGGCACACAGTGTCTGTACATGTAAAAACTGGCATGTAGATTCAATGTTAACTGAGGAATCACAAAGAAAACATCTTATGGGTGGCAAGAGTAAAAAAAAAATGTTTCAGAGATATCAAAACAATCAAATTGTCCTACATTTTTACTTTTAAAAAATGAGGAAAATTTTCCCCACGTTTCACCCTCTCCCCTTAACACATTTTGCCCATTCCCTACGGCCCACCCCTCTAGCAAGTATTGTTTGTTCTCTTTACTTACAGGTCTGATTCTGACATTTGTTTATTCATTTATTTTTTATACTCCGCATGAGTGAGATAGTTTGGTATTTGTCTTTCTCTGACTTATTTCACTTAGCATTATACCCTCCAAGTAAACCCATATTGTTGCAAATGGCAACTCTTATTTATTATGGCTCGCGTTCCGTTATACGCGCGCCCACACACAGTGTCTTCTTTATGTATTCATCTATGATGGACACTTAGGTTTCCTCCATGTCTTGGATATTTTCAATGATGCAATAAAGTTAATGGTTCATTTATCTTTTAAAATAGTATTTTTGTATTCTTTGGGTAGATTCCCAGTAGTGGCATTACTGAATCATAAGATATTTCTATTTTTAATTTTTTGAGGACAATCCATGCTGTTTTCTATAGCAGGTGTACCAATTTGCCTTCCCACAACAGTGCACAAGGTTCCTTCTTCTCCACATCCTGGCCAATACTTGTTATTTTTTGTCTTTTTGATTCTAGCCCTTTTGACTCGTGTGATGTGATATCTTACTGTGGTTTTGACCTGCATTTCCTTGATGATTAGTTGATTTTGACCATCTTTTCATTATCTGTTGGCCATCTGGATGTCTCCTTTGGAAAAATGTCATGAAAATAGTGAGGACCTAAATAGTTAGGTCCTCTGCCCATTTTTAACCAGACTGTATTTTTGGTGTTGAGTTGAGTTACATAAGATATTTCTATTTTTAATTTTTTGAGGACAATCCATGCTGTTTTCTATAGCAGGTGTACCAATTTGCCTTCCCACAACAGTGCACAAGGTTCCTTCTTCTCCACATCCTGGCCAATACTTGTTATTTTTTGTCTTTTTGATTCTAGCCCTTTTGACAGGTGTAATGTGATATCTTACTGTGGTTTTGACCTGCATTTCCTTGATGATTAGTTGGTTTTGACCATCTTTTCATTATCTGTTGGCCATCTGGATGTCTCCTTTGGAAAAATGTCATGAAAATAGTGAGGACCTAAATAGTTAGGTCATCTGCCCATTTTTAACCAGACTGTTTTTTTGGTGTTGAGTTGAGTTATAGAAGTTCTTTATATATTTTGGATATTAATTCTTTATCAGATGTTATCATTTGCAAATATCTTCTCCCATTCATTAGGTTGCCTTTTTGTTGATGTGCAAAAGTTGTGTTTTTTTTAAGCTTTATTTTGGTGTAGTCCCAATAGTTTAATTTTGCTTTTATTCCCCTTGTCTGAGATTTATCTAAAAGAATGTTGCTAAGACCAGTGCAAAGAAATCACTGCTTACGTTTCCCTCAGTGTTTTATGGTTTCAGGTCTCACACTTAGATCTTCAATCCATTTTGAGTTTTTGTGTACGGTGTAAGAAAAAGGTCCAGGTTCATTCTTTTGCGCGTCACATCCAATTTTCCCAGAACCATTTATTGAAGAGACTGTCTTTCCCCCAATGTATATTCTTGTCTCCTTTTTCATAGATTAGTTGACCATATAAGCATAGGTTTATTTCTGGGCTGTTTTGTTCCATCTGTCCTAGAATTTTTGTGGCAGTACCATACTGTGTTGATCACTACTTCTTTGCAGTATATCTTGAAATCCAGGATTTTGATACCTTTCAGCACTGTTCTTCTTCTTTTTTAAGACTGCTTTGGCAATTCAAAGGTCTCTTGTGGTTCTATATAAATTTTGGTATTATTCTAGTTCTGTGAAGGAAAGAAGGCGTTCTTTTTTATTTTGTTTTAATTATGTATTTATTTGAGCAAGCGAGAAAGAACACAAGCAGGGGAAGTTGCAGAGGGAGAGGGAGAAGCAGACTCCCTGCCGACCACAGAGCCTGATGGAGGGCTCACAACCTGAGCTGAAGGCAGACGCTTAACCAACTGAGCCACCTAGATGCCCCTATTTTATTTTTTTAGATTTTATTTATTTACTTGAGAGAGAGAGGGAGAGAGTACAAGCAGGGGTAACAGCAGAGGGAGAGGGACAAACAGACTCTGCTGAGCACAGAGCCCAATGTAGGGCTCAATCCCATAACCCTGAGATCATGACCTCAGTAGAAACTAAAAGTCAGACACCCCAATCTACCGAGCCACCCACGTGTCCCAGAAAGAAGGCATTCTTATGGAGCTTCTTGAAACTCCACGCTTTTTATATTTAAAGAAGCTATTGCTCTTGTGCAGAAATTGCTATTTATTTAAGTTCAAATTTTCAAATTCAAAAAGACTGAGGAAAATACAACTGTGTACTGAAGAAGAACTGCTTGTAACACACAGCTTCAATGCACATGCATTCAGAAGCTACTTTTTAATCTTATCTTGTGGCATGTACTATGAACTTGGCAGAAAATTCAACAAAACATAAACACAAATAATTTGTATCCTGTTATTGCTGATAAAAAAATTATGAATACATAAGCATTCACACTCACATCCAAACACATAGTATAATAGAAAACATCTGACATATTTACTGCTTAAAAATAAACTTGATTTCCCTTTGAGGTCTAAGCTAACCCCATTTCTGTAATGTTCGGAAAGCCAACCATAAAGGAAATACTCCCAGCGTTCTAGGTTTCATTATGATATCCCTAAATAAAGCAGTTAATTAAGTCATAGTAGTGTTGCAGGTATATCCAATAAGGTTATTAACCTGGTTTCAAATCTATGTACCTGAAGGATCATCCCGATATTATAAATATACTGATTTATGTAAATCTGTAATTTTAATATTTCCCTCAATATTGAAAAAAATCTCGTCACTAGTGACAAAAGTACTAGGTTTTAGCTTTGAGACAAAGGATCAAGAAAGTAATACTGGATTGGACACTGGTAAAAATCAAATCAATACTGAAAATAAAAGAGCATGTGAAAGCTAAGTTCCCACCTTATAGATAAAAATCAAGAAGGTGATATTTTTAAAAATCTTACACAATTATGAAAATAATAAAATTTAATTTTGTTTTTGCTCTCATTTAATATTTTCAGTTTCTTATCAAAGATACCGGCATTCCTTGTATCATTATTTATTGACATTCATCATTTTATTCCATTATAATGCTGCTAAAATAGGTTTCTACTTTTTTTAAAATTTAAATATCACATTTTATCTCATTTTCAGATGTGGACAAGGATGGAAAGGAAATCGATGCCACATCAAGGTTAACCCTTCCCCAGCAGATTTCACATACACTCAGAATAGTAGGTGACATTGTGACTAAATAATTGCTTGAATTTGGAGTTTAAATGTTTTTCACTGCATATTTGTCTTTTTAACTGGTTTGAAATTCCAGATATATGGACTCTCCTGGGCATTGGATTAGCTTTCCTGATGATTCATATTGCAGTCACCGTTGTGTGTTTTCTTGCAAACAGAAAAGTACCAGCCAGGTAAGTGATGTCTTTGCTGAATAAAATATACTGTGGCAGAGCAATTTTCTAAAACATTTCATTTGCTCTATATTTCTTTCACTCCATTTACATGGAGGTAACTTTAGTGTTTCTATGCTTTGTGGATTTGTTTCTTTCTGGGCAGAATGTAGGAGCTACTTAACAATAATCATTCTTCTATTTTCAGTAAAAAGCCTTAAGCTTACTTTTCACATTATGTTAAGAACAGTTTTGATGACAACAAGAAAGGGAACGTGGCATTCGCCACAGATTAAAAGACATGAGGGGATGTGTTTCCCACTTGATGGTGGTGCCTAGGGAAGGTGGCAGAACTGCAAAAGAGATGCTTTCTTGGCCCTCCCAGTGAACTCTAAACATCAGTGTTTCAGGTCAAGACTCCTAGGTTCTAGGTAATATACAGAACAGAGACCAGGAGCTGCTGTACCCAAAGGAACTCATGCAAAACTAAGAAGACCCCAATTACTGGAGGGAGACAGCCTGGAAGGATAGTGGAGTAGGAGGATCCCAAGCTCACCTCCTCCCATGGATACACCTAGGTAACAGCCACATCAGTGCAACTAACCCAGAAAATGACCCAAAGACTAGCAGTACAGACGCCGTACAGTTAATTCTAAAGCAGCAGCCACACCAAAAATGGTAGGAGGGGCACAGAAACAGTCAAGGACCAAACTCCCACAAGATTAACCACAAACAGGAGGGACACCACAATTCTGAAGCCGGGAAAGGAACAGACCCCACACCAGGCACCCCAGACATGGGGGAACTTGCACTGGAAAGACAAGTCCCCATAACATTTGGCTCTGAAAACCAGTGGGGCTTAACTTTTGGAGTTTTTATAACCAGCAGAGCTTAAAACCGGGTACCCTAAAAATCAATAGATTTTACTCTGGAAGAGCTAGAGGGGAAACTGAGCCCCCACCCTTAAAAATAGAACATAACAAACAACCCTGCCAAAATATAGCAAAGCAGCAGCAATCTGAAAATTACTTGCGGTATGCATGAAGTAGATTTCTTTACTAATCTCAAAATGCATGCTACAAGGGCAAGTATTTTTAGGAGACTTATCCAAGAACATAAGAGCTGGCAGGTGTCATTTCTCCTCCCTGCCAGTTTAGACAAGCAGACACCTTCAAGAATGAGCATGAACACTCATTACCTAGCTTGCTAACACTGTATACCCTACCCCACAATCTACCATGGATCCACCCTCATCATAGCCTTCCAGTTGGGCAGGAGTCACTCCAAAGCAGTGACTATCAAAACTCATCCTACAGGTAGCCCAGCTAGGAACCAGTAACATTCTCCACCTACCCTGCTAACACCACATGCCCTGCATTATACTGCAGACCCATCCCATCCAACATGCTCCACTGGGGAGGAGTTCCCCCCCAATAGCAGCTTCTGACAAGTATCATCCTGCAATCAACTACAACAGTGAAAAGCACCACTCCAAAGTGACTCCTGCCCTGGGGAGAGGGGAAAATAACTATACACACTACTTTGCAGCCCCAGCAGGGGACTAGGGACAGACATCTGATCAGACTGCCACCACCACCCACCAACAAAAACCTCACAGGGAACAGCACAACAGGAAAAAGCCCTGTAGTTCAGGGTCACTGCAACCCCAACAGGCTGGGGGCAGATATTTGATCTCACTGAAGACCCTACTCACCAATGAAAACCCCTCAGGGAAAAATGCAGGAAGAGCATCCCACAATTTGGTGCTACCACAGCCCCAGCAAACAGGCTGGTGGCAGGCATTTGGTCTGAACCAACTTAAAGCCCAAGGCAACCGCAGATTGGCCCCTTAACAGCACAAGGACCATACCCTACCCAGAAAAGAGAATGGAGGCCATTTCAGCCAACTGGACAGAAGGCAAACAAGGCTCAGCCACAATAGCAAGGTGCATGCAACACATAAAGGAAACACCTCTGCAGCTACCAGCTCTGGTGAACAGGCAGCGGTGCTCTAAAAGGCACCACAGGACCTCTTCTTTGTAAGGCCACTAATTTTAAATCAGAAGGCATAATTGACTTTCCTACTATAGAGTAATAAACACAGAGACTTAAACAAAATGAGACAGAAAAATAGGTCACAAATGAGAGAATAGGACAAAAGCACAGCAAGAAAAGCTAAAGGAAAAGGAGATAAGGAATATGCCTGATAGAGAACTCAAAGTAATGATCATAAAGAACTTATTGGACTAGAGAAAAGAGTGGAGGATTTCAGTGGGACTTTTAACAAAGAGATAGAAAACATAAAAAAAGACCTAGAGATTAAGAACTCAATAACTGAAATTAAGAATATATTAGATAAAATGAATAGATTAGAGAAAGCAAAACAGATCAATGACCTCGAGGACAGAATAATGGAAAACAACCAGCTGAACAGCAGAAAGAAAAAGAATAATAAAAACTGAGAACAGGTTGGGGCGCCTGGGTGGCACAGCGGTTAAGAGTCTGTCTTCGGCTCAGGGCATGATCCCGGCGTTATGGGATCGAGCCCCACATCAGGCTCTTCTGCTATGAGCCTGCTTCTTCCTCTCCCACTCCCCCTGCTTGTGTTCCCTCTCTCGCTGGCTGTCTCTATCTCTGTCAAATAAATAAATAAAATCTTAAAAAAAAAAAAACTGAAAATAAGTTAAAGGAACTCAATAACATCATCAAGTATAATAACATTCACATTACAGGGATCCCAGAAGAAGAGAAAGAAATAATAGTGATAAAAAGAAAATTTTAAAAGAAACAAGAGAACAGAAGGCAGGTATAAGACTCTTAGCTACTTTTTTAGCAGAAACTTTGCAGGCCAGAAGAGAAGGGCATGATCTATTCAAAATGCAGAAAGGAAAAAATGTACAACCAAGAATACTCTATCCAACACAGTTATCATTCACAATACAAGGAATGATACAGAATTCCCAAACAAATGTTAAAAATGCTTATCAGCACTAAACCAGTCATACAAGAAATGTTAAAATAGAGTCTGACTGGAAAGAAAATGTCATAAACAGAAGATGAATCTGAAAAGAGAAAATTTTCATAAGCAAATATAAACATAATAAAAAGTACCAGATTTGGAGCAGCTGGCTGGGTCAGTCAGATGAGCATGCGACATTTTATCTCCGAGTTGTGAGCTCAAGCTCCAAGATGGGTATAGAGAATAAATAAACAAACGTACATACTAGATTAATCACATATAACATGAATACAGAGGTTAAAACACAAAAGCAGTAAAATCAATTATATCAATAAACATTAGTCGAGGAATTAAAAAATAAAAGGATACGAAGTATATCATATACATAAAACATGGCGGGGGGGAAATTTTGTGCTTTTAGAACGGGTTCCAACTTAAGAAACCATCAACTAATGTAGATTTCTATCTGCATAGACTATTATACATTAACCCAATGGTAACCACAAATCAGAAACCTGTAACAGATATGCAAAAAAATAAAGACAAAGGAGTCCAAATATATCACTAAAGAAAGCCAGCAAACAACAAGAGAGCAAGAAACAAGGAAGAACTACCCAAACAACCATAAAACAGGTAACAAAATGTCAATAAGTACATACCTATTGCTAATTACTCTGAATGTAAATGAACTAAAAACTCCAATTGAAAGACACAGGGTGACTGAGATAAAAGAGCAAGACCTATGTATATGATGCCTATAAGAGACTCACTTCACACCTAAAGACTCATTCAAATTGAAAGCAAAGAATGGAAAATTTACAATGCAAATGAAGCAAAAAAAAGCTGGGTAACAGTACTTAATAGCAGATAAAATAAACCTTAAGCAAAGACTGTAACAAGAGACAAGGATACTACCCAATGATAAAGGGAACAATCCAACAAGAGAATATAACAATTGTAAATATTTATACACCCAATGTGGAAGCACCTAATACATAAAAAAGCTATTAAGAGACATTAAGGATTAAACTGACATTAATATAATAGCAGGGGACATTTAACACCTCACTTACATCAATGGATAAATCATCTAGACAGAAAATCAACAAGAAAACAGTGGCCTTGAATGACACATTGGACTAGATGGATCCTAACAGATATATTCAGAGAACCCCATCCAAAAAACAACAGAATGCACATTGTTTTCAAGGGCACATGGGACATTCTCCAGAACAGATTACTTGTTAGGCCACAAATCCAGTCTCAGAAATTTACAAAAGGACTGAAATCATATCATGCATCTTCTCTAACCACAACAATATGAATGTATAAATCAATCACAAGAAAAAATCTGGAAAGAACACAAATACATGGAGGCTGAATGACATGCTACTACACAGCAAATGGGCCCAAAAATCTTTGCGATGCAGCAAAAGCTGCTCTAAAAGGGAAGTTTATAGCAATACAGGTCCACCTCAAGAAGAAATTTCTCAAATAAGCAACTTACACCTAAAGGAGCAAGAAAAAGCCCAAAGCCAGTAGAAGGAACAAAATAATACATATTAGAGCAGAAATAAATGAATAGAAACTGAAAAAACACAAGAGATCAATGAAACCAGGTACTATATTTTGAAAATATCAACTAAACCGATATACTTTTAGCCAGACTCATCCAATAAGAGAGAGGACTCAATACATAAAATCAGAAATGAAGAGAAGAAATACCCACTGAAACTGCATAAATACAATAATAGAGATTTTGAAAAATTATATGCTAACATATTGGACAACCTAGAAGAAATGGATAAATTCCTAGGAACACATAACCTTCAAATCTGAATCAGGAAGAAATACAAAATTTGAACAGATTGAATACTACCAATGAAATTGAATAAGTAATCAAAAAACTCCCAACAAACACAAGTCCAGGAGCAGATGGCTTGAAAGGCTAATTCTAGCAAATATTTAAAGAAGAGTTAATACCTATTCTTCTCAAACTATTCCAAAAAACATAAGGTGAAGGAAAGATTCCAAATTCATTGGACAAGGCCAGCATTACCCTGATACCAAGACTAGATAAAGACACTACCAAAATAAACTACAGGCCAATCTCTCTAATGAACATAGTTGTAAAACTCCTCAACAAATCCAATGATACATTAAAAAAAAATCATTCACCATGATCCAATGAGATTTATTTCAGAGATAACAGTGGTTCAGAATTTACATAGCAATCAATGTGATCTATCCCATTATCAAGAGGAAGGATAACCACCATATGATCATCTCCATAAATGCAGAAAAAGCATCTGAGAAAGTATGACAACCATTCATGATAAAAACTCTCAATAAAATGGGTTTAGAGGGTACATAACTCAATATGATACAGGCCATATATGAAACAAAACAAAACAAAACACAGCTAACGTCATACCCTGTGGTGAAAACCTGAGAGCCTGTCCTCTAAGACCAGGAGTAAAACAGGATGTCCACTCTCACCAATTTTATTCAACAAAGTACTGGAAATCCTAGCCACAGCAATCAGACAAGAAAAGAAATAAAAGGCATCCAAATGCATAACAAAGAAGTAAAACTTTCACTATTTGTAGATGACACTATACTAGCTGTAGAAAACCATAAATACTCCAACAAAAAACTACTAAAACTGACAAATGAATTCCGTAAAGTCAGAGGATACAAAATTAACATACAGAAACCGGCATTTCTATACACTAATAATGAAGTAGCAGAAAGAGAAATTAAGAAAATAATCCCACTTACAATTGCACAAAAAATAATAAAATATAACCAAGGTGAAAGAACTTTACTCTGAAAACTCTTAACAAATTCATGAATGAAATTAAAGATGACAGAAACAAAAGGAATGATATTCCATGCTCATGAATTGAAAGAACGAACATTGTTAAAACGTCCATACTACCCAAAGTAATTTACAGATTTAAAGCAATCACTTTCAAAATACCAATATCATTTTTAATGGCACTAGAATCATCCTAAAATTTATATGACACCACAAAAGACCCCAAAGAGCCACAGTCATCTTGAAAAAGAAGAAAACTGGAGATATCACAACCTCAGATTTCAAGATACACTACAAAGCTGTAGTAATCATGACAGTATGCTACTGGCACAAAGACAGACACAGAGATCAATAAAACAGAATAAAGAACCCAAAAATAAACCATGTTTATATGGTCGATTGATCTATAATAAAGGAGACAAGAATATGCAATTGGAAAAATACAGTCTCTTCAATAAATGGTGCTGGGAAAACTGGACAGTTACCTGCAAAAGAATGAACCTGGATCACTTTCTTACACCATACACAAAAATAAACTCAAAATGGATAAAAGAGATAAGTGTCAGACCTGAAACCATCAAATTTGTACAGGAAAACATAGGCAGTGCTTTCTTTGACACATTTTTCTCGATATGTCTTCTCAGGCAAGGGAAACAGAAGCAAAATTAAACTATTAGGACTGTATCATAAAAAAGGCTTTTGCACTACAAAGGAAACAGCTGACGAAACAATAAGGTAACCTACTGAATGGGAGAAGATACTTGCAAATGATACATCTGATAAGGAGTTAACATCCAAAATATATAAAGAACTTATATAACTCAACATCTAAAAAACAATCTGGTTAAAAATGGGCAGAGGATCTGACCTCAGTGTCAGGTCATGATATTTTTCCCAAAGGAGATATCCAGATGGCCAAAAGACACATGAAAAGATGGTAAACACCAACTAATCATCAGGGAAATGCAGATCAAAACCACAATGAAATATCACCTCACAACTACCAGAATAGCTAAAATAAAAAAAGAGAAGAAATAACAAGTGTTGACAAGGATGTGGAGAAACACTGTAGACGGTAATGCAAATTGGTAGAGCCACTGTAGAAAACAGTATGGGGGTTCCTCAAAGAATTAAAAATAGCATTACCATATGATCCAGTAATTCCACTAGTGAGCATTTACCCAAAGAAAACAAAAACAATAATTTGAAAAAAAAAATATACATAGCTCTATGCATTATTTACAATAGCCAAATTATGGAAGCAATTCAAGTGTCCATCACAGATGAATGAATAAAGAATATGTGGTATTTGGGCACCTGGGTGGTTCCATGGTTCCATCAGTTAAGTGTCTGACTCTTGATTCAGCTCAGGTCATGATCTCAGGATTGTGAGATCAAGTCCCACATCAGGGTTTGCACTCAGTGCAGAGTCTGCTTGGGATGCTGTCTCTTTCTCCCCCCCCCCACCTCTCTCACTCTCTTTCTCTAAATAAAATCTAAAAAAATCTAAATCTAAAAAAAAAAGTATACACACACACAATGTAATATTTCTCAGCCATAAGAATTAAATCTTCCCATCTGCAACAACATGGATGGATCTAGAGGATATAACGCTAAGTGATGTAAATCTGTCAGAGAAAGACAATTACCATACGATTTCACTCATATGTGGAATTTTATAAACAAAACAAAAAAAGACCAAAAAAAATAAGACTCATATACAGCAAAGAAACTAATGTTTGTCAGGGGGGAGGTGGGTGGGGAATGGGTGAAACAGATAAAGGGAATTAAGAGTACACTTATCTTGATGAGCACTGAGAAATGTGTAGAATTTTTTGAATCATTATATTGTATACCTGAAACTTAATATTATGTTCTTCATATTTGAATTAAAAACCAAAACCAAACATAACAAAAAGAAAGAAGAGCTTACAATCTACATTGCCATTCAGGATCCTGGGAGCTTCCTGCCCAATATCCGTCTTCCTGTCACCCATATGGGATACAGGTTACCCTGATAATGAAAATGATTGACTTTTCCATGAACTGAGCAAGAGAAAGTCTCAGAATAAGATTTAATGACACTTTAAGAAATTAAAAGAAATGCATCATCTCTTGCATGCCAGAATTTATAGTCAAAGATTTAGATCTGCAGCAATACCAATGTGTCACAGAATACTGCATAACTGCATTTTCCTTGGTGCCAATTTTTTGTATACTCGATGAATTCTTCTCAGATCTCCAGCCTGCAATCATGGTAATTAGCAGACACCAATCTTGATATCAATTAAGGCAGTTATTATAGATCTATGGTGTTCATCAAGAAAAAAAAATGGCATCTTCAATCTATTACTATCAAGAAGATCTTACTCATCTATTAATTCTGTAATTATTTCTTATGTGCCAAAAATAGATCAGACAATGTGGATACAAACATGAATGAGAAGCAGTCTGGACTTAAAGGAGCTTGTAATCTAGTGAGAAAGATACACACAAAGCTTCTAAGTGAAATATAATTTTGTGCTAGAATACACAGATGTATTAGGATCTCTAGAGAAACAGAAATGATTAGATACTCTAGTTTCTGTGTGTGTGTATCTTTAAATATCTTAATATATTAACATATAATATAGAATATTGACAAATTAAGTATATTAATACATTTTGATAGATATCTTAAGATAAACATTTCTATAAATAAGATTATATCATACTTATATAATAATTATACATAATACTAATGAAATAATTTTAATTATAATAATTTAAATATTAATATATTGAAATAGAGATTTATTTTAAAGAATTGGCTCATATAATCATGGGGGTTGGCAAGCATGAAACCTGTAGGGCAGGATGCTAAGTTGGAAACTGAAACAAGAGTTGATGTGCTGGGTTGAGTCCAAAATCCACCAATCAAATATATCAGGCTAGAAACAAAGGTAGGATTTCTACATTGTAGCCCTGAGGCAGAGCTCCTTCTTCCTCTGGAAACCTCAATCTTTACTGTTAAAGCCTTTAAATGATTGAAAGGCCCACCCACATTATGGAAGGAATCTGCTTTACTGAAACTTGGCTGATTGTAAATGTTAATCATACCTAAAAATACCTTCACGGCAACATCTAGGCTAGTGTTGGGTAAACGACTGGGCATTATAGCCTAGCCAAGTTGACACATAAAATTAATCATCACAGTATGTGAACAAGTTGTCATATTAACAAAACCAGTGAGAATATTCAAAAAGAACCCTAAATTTCACTTCTGCAGATACGTGTTGGACCACTTGTCTGTACCATGGGGGCTATGGAAAGATCTCTCAGACAAATGCTGTTGCCACTACACCACAGCCTGACTGCCCCATCTTTCTCTCTCTCATTTCTGTCCTCCAATTTTATACTTTCCTTCTATATCTGCTTCCCTTCCCATCTACACATTTGCCACGGGAGATGTCATTCATCTCCAAGGTTTCATGCTGTCTATATGTTAATGGCTTCAAAATATCTTTCTTGGTATTACTGAAATTCTGTTCCAAGCTCCAGATCCGTACTATGCTTTCAACCATTTCCCAGACTTCTACATAGAATTTGTTTCTAGATACGTTGACTTTAACATACAAAATATTAATATCTGTTATTTCCATATTCCAGAACCTACCTTTGAGTCTCAGAAATAAAGGGTAACTTCATTATTTAAGATGAAAAGCTTAGACATAACTACTTATATCACCCTATCTGAACACACCAGGACTGTTAGGTGACAATAACTCCTCTTGCAGAAGATTCACGAGAAACTGAGGGAAACTGGCTACATTCCTCAAATAAGAGGCTCCAAGCACCACACATTTTGAAGAGCTGTCGAAGACTACCAATAATTGGGGTCATCAGACACTGCTCACTGAGGCTTGCTAATGGAAGCAGAACCACTTATTTGCCATCACCCAATCTTTCATCTCTCTGATCTACCCTAAGGAAAGGACTGGAAAGAAAAGAGGAAAAGGCATTCTTGGAGTCATTGTCTTTGAGGTAATGCAATATTTATGGTAAGAAGTTTTACCTCATTCCAACAAAGAAGGGGAAAGATATACCATCACCACACTACCAAACAGCAAATGATGGGAGGCCCCCAAGACAGTCAACAGTTCAGATTGGTGACATCCAGAAAAAAAGGTGAAAAATCTGCAAAATCTGCTTCCTGGGGCTCATTAGAGCAAAGTTGTAGAAAAAGAAAAGTTCTGATTAGGAGTATTTTACATATGTACCCTTTCAGACCGACATTAAGATAATTTTTGGTTTAGTTGTTCTAAAAATAGATAGCCATGGGAGTATTCTGCGTTCACTGGCCTTAAAAGATCTGTGGTATAATATACCAGGGAACAGTAAGAGGACAGGACAGGGCAGTAGGGATTTAGTTGCATCTCAGTTATGCATGATCCTCCAAAGGAATGGAAGAGAACCTAGAGCTTCCCTCTTCAGTTCACTTGAAGAAGCACAGAGAACAGAGACAAATTAGGAGTTGCACGGCTGTTCAGGCAGCTACTAGTTTAGGTGAGGTGATGCCTCTCCTGGAGAGGGCACTGGGGGCCCAACTGAGCTAAGAGCTGTCATAGCTTTCATCTATTTTTTTATTTATTTTTATTTTTTTATTATTTATTCTCCAGGACAGGAGAAGTCCACCAAAAAAGTCAGAACTACACAAATGCATTGTGCAAATGGTGAGGGGTGGGAGGAGGGGCTCCCTACTAATGATAGCTAACTAGGTATTAGGAATATTCCAGCTACCCATTTCTCCCTTTTCTCAGTGTCTACACCAGACAGTTAAGCCTCAAGAAAAGGGGGATGTTTCAAAACCAGATCATGACCCTCACCCTCTTCCTCACCCTAAGTGAATAGTTATGGTCAAATATCAAGTTTGCAATGGGGAAGGAGCAGGACACAAATTGAGGTTAGAATCTGATATTACTTGGCACCTTTCAAGTGGATTGGATTACCTTTTAATCATTAAAAACTAACTTATAATCATTAAAAGTGATGATATATTTACAAAGTTTGCCCAAGATACGTGAACTGGACCAAGAACGAGGGATGACTGATAGAACATGGTAGAAATAAATGACTGTAAAAGAAGAAAAGCACTTTGATGTTTTTAAATGACTTTCTTGAAATAGCTCATTCAATCAAGTACCCAGACGTTAGTCTCTGCTTCCTAGAAGAGGCGGGCAAGGTCCAACACTTGAGGTTCCAGACAGCATCTCTGTCTTTGACCCTCTGATTTACCTCCCTGTCCACTTTCCTCTCTCTAGTACCTTCTCTTCTGACTTCCAAAATCTCAAAAGGTTCTATTCCCTACTACTGCCCAACAGAAATATCACTCAAGACTGTATTCTCAGTCTTGTTAATGATCTCCTGAGTTGCTCACTACACATCCTGACCCAGAGGCCACAATGGTGAAGTTTTCATTTGTGGGACTGAGGAGAGGAGCCCCTCAAAGGAACCAGACAGGCCAAAACTGGACCTGCCCCCGTTCCCTCTACCAAGGGTCTCCTGACTAGAGGATGCTTATCTGAGGTCTCAGAGACTTCTCAAAGGTATGCAACATAAATAGTTTCAAGGAGACATTAAAATTTAACATATTCTTTTGACTGAAAAAGGTACATCTGGCCTACTGCTTCTCCTTTCTCATTTCTTTTTTCACAGGTGTCCTCTTTACCTCACACCTATCCTCAATCTCATCAAAATAAATTATAAGGGGCCCCCCTGGGGGGGGCAAATAGGGGTATGATCTAAGAATGCAGCCCCCCAAAAGGGATTCACCTACCAAGATACTTGAATTAAGAAGTATTGAAAGGGAAGCAAGACAGGAATCGTTTGCCAAGTTACTTTTCTCTCCCCCCACTTTCCCACTTAGAATTTGAAAATTAATTGAGATGATTGCCACAGAACACATTTTACCATATCTATTTGAGTTGAACAATGAAGTCAGTCTTTTTCTGAAAATTAAGTTTGATTTCAGTAGAGAGCAGGACTGACTTTGTCATTTAGATTTCATGGCAGACAAATTCAGTAATTTTACGGAACGCACATAAAATATTTCAGAAATTATATCCTTTGCAACCACTAAACTTACAATAAAAATTTTAGATGTTAACTTATAAAAGGAGAAGCACAGTTTTTTTTTTCTAAATTATTTTAGAAATAAATGGCAATGTTCAAAGACCACTGCACCAAGTTTAACTTTCCACCTTCCCTACCCTTCCACCCCCTACTCTTTGGAAAAGTCTCACCATTCCCCCAAAACACATGGCTTCCCACACCCGCTGCCCGACAGAGCTATCCAAACCCACATATTTTTGATACCAAGCAAAAACATCCTGGCTTTCCTTCAGATTTAGTCACTGAGCTGTCAGAATGTTGTCCTCAGGAAGACAGTTACAGCATTATTATGTAGTATTATTACTTAACTATTTCCATATTAACCAGTCCTTTTCTCATGCCCCTGGTATCTGGCTCTGAATGCATAATCGGTATCCACTGCAGGACTACTGAAGACTAACTATACCTTATTGACCATTATTGCTTCTGAGCATCACCAAAAACACTGCTTATGTCTCCAGATTACATTTAAATAAAAATGTTGAACATCAAATTTTTAAGTCTTCTCATTCACCCTGAAAATAATCAAAATTGAAATATACAGGAATTAACGTAAGCAGGAAATTTGTTATTCTCTTTAAATAAACCTTAAGATTTTTCATTAGATTTTGTAAAAAGGATCTGTAGCATAAGAAGCACTTCAGTGACTTAAAAGAAACTTTTATTATTTAAAAAAACAAAAACAAACAAACAAAACAAAACCCAGGATGGAGCACTGCATGCTCAGACAATGCTAAGCACAACAACAAGCTTCTTGAAGTTGTTTTTAGAGATCTGTTTCCTAGATTTTATTATACATTCTGTGACCCTTCTGTTAGCTACTTGCTACCAAATATATTAGTGAGGACTCTTTGCAGGGGAAGAAAACACCTCAAGCTAGCTTAATCAAAACAAAGAATTTAGGGTAAAAATGTACATTTCCCAGAGCTCAAAGATAACGATGAATGAGGTTGGGAAGGGCTGGAGCCAGTGGTATTCATCTCCCTCTCATCTCTACTTCTTTTTGCTTCTCTGTTTGGTGATTCTCCCTCTGAACATATATTTCCTCTACTCCCTTCTTTATAACAAAATGCCGCTGCCTGGAAGGGGGTGTTAGTTACCCATCATGTCTTTAGAGATGTGGAGAAACTAGACCGTTGTCTTTTTGTCCCCATTACTTATTCCAAAGGAAAACCTTCTGATTAGCCCACTTGGGGGTCAGGATCCCATTTCTGGTCAAATCAACCATGGGAGAGATCTGGGGTAGGATCAATATACAAACATTGCTGCGGGGACTCTATACAAGGAGAGCACTGTAGTGTGGAGATGGGGGTCATCATGAAAGGTCTCTCCCCATGGCCCAAAATCCACCAGATTGTAACTCATTATGCTTTAGAGGAAGTAACAAACATGGCAGCCTTCTAGAGTTGTTTCAGTAATCAAAAGTAGATGTGATCATCAAACATATACCTAGAAATTAAGAATAAAGGATACAAATAAATAGTAGACTATTTATTCTTACCTTACCTGAAGCCATATAATACCCACTGCTTTTTAGATTGTATCTTCTTTGCCTGGGGAAAAATTGGCAATAAATAGCTGTTTATTATGCTGCGCTGTGGCAATTACTCCTGAAGGATTGTGTTAATTTAATAAAAGTTGAAAATAAACATATTTCATTTAGTTATGCTAAGAAATAAGATATGTACATGTGAGGATTTTTTTTTAAGTTTGCATCTAGAAATTTCTAAGTAATTTCACAGGATTGTAGATGTGTACAACAGTGGAAAAATTGTGCAGTAGGAAATTGTAAGACCTGAATGTGATCTTGGGAATGCTTCATGATTCAACTCCACAAACATTTATTAAGATTTCCTATGTCCTAGTCTTGAGAGAGCTCAAAGATATATAAGATGATACCCTGCTTTCTGACTCATAACATATGTTTGACTATGATGAGTGTAATAGTAGGAATGTAAACCAAAATATTCTGGGGGTAAAGTGGAAGGAAAGATTAATCAAGAGAATGACTGGTGTTCATATTTCTGATAAGAAAGAAGGTGATTAGGATCTCCACAGCTGAACCAGCTGCCTATAACCCCATGGGAGATCCAGGTGTTCTTGTTATTTGGGATGCTTGAATGAGTGGCCCTGGCCCCCAAATACAGTTATCTATCCCTATGATACTATATTCTCTCTACCAGACCCTTTGCCACTGCAAACACCTGGGGTAATAATATGGAGCTTTGGAGGCAGAAATGTAGCTACTTTTTCTACTTCAAGATCCCTGGATAGGCCTAACTTGGGCCCAGCAATGAATATTTATCCTTAGCAAAAACCAAAACTTCACTTCACTTTGTGTCTCAAGGCAATTGGCTGCTTTTGCGGCTACAGCGTCCCTAGTGAGTCTGCCCTGATCCCAGAAATTAG
Source organism: Ailuropoda melanoleuca (assembly GCF_002007445.2). Lineage (NCBI taxonomy): Eukaryota > Metazoa > Chordata > Mammalia > Carnivora > Ursidae > Ailuropoda > Ailuropoda melanoleuca. The sequence goes on from NC_048232.1 coordinate 17,916,287, forward strand.
TACTTAGCCTCAGACATCCACTGGCAGCAACAACCAAGGTTGTCTCATAACGCTGGCAAACCTTTGCTCTCTCCATTTGTGTGCATTTGCCCACAAGAAATAGAGCTGTTAAAATCTAGGAACCTAACTCCCCAGTTTCAGTCCCTGTGTATATCGGTGCCATGCTCTGCCAGTCTTGCTAAATGTTTGCTTTGAGCTAGAAAAGGGAAATTGAGAACAGGATTTCAAAATCCTCCCCTTAAAAATGGTATTGGACCACATGTGATTCCTCCTCCTCCCCTCTCTTCTCTCTTTTAAAGAGAAGCCTGTGCCGTCTGTTCCATGATAATTTGCCCCCAATCCTAATCTTTGTGTCCTTTTCCCAAAATAGCAGAAAAGGCCCACAGAGTATGTAGAGGAAAAAGAGCGTTTGTCTCAACACAGTCACATTTCTGCTCCTCTTTTACAAGAGTCCCACTCCCTACTGTGGCCAGGGATTGCATGAAGCCAGGTCTCCTCTCATTTAAGTGGGGGGTGAATGGTACACAAGGAAAGTCTTGAAACATCACATGGAGGCATTCTAGGGAGTTAGCAGTTCACATGGATGGATGAAGAGGGCTTCAAAAGGGAGGCAGCATTTGTATGGGGACTTGAAGGACAAAGAAACCAGACAAAGACAAGGAAAGGGGGTTAAAAAAAATAAAATGTGGACACTAGTAGTTTCAAAAATGGCTAATACAGCTATAGAATATGGGAGGGGGAACAATACATTACACTTAGTAAAGTACATTGTAGGGAGGTGATTAGGGTTTTGAATGTGTACTCAGGAGATTTCAATTCACTTAAGAAAAATACAGAGCTTAAGTGCTGGCTATTTGCTGTCTGTCCCCTCAGGTCCACCCTCCACTCTTTTTCACTAAACAGGATGGAGAAGAGGAGAAGGCTGATCTGAAGACTTGGCTTTTATCAGTTGCATTAATGCGATCCCTTGTCATCTGAATTTATGTTATGTTTGGCCAACATGGGGTACACTGGGGGAGGAAAAAGAAAAGGACTGGGTATTCATAACCCTGGCTACTTCCTGCAGTGAAGTTCCAGCTAGCTGCTGGAAGTGACTGGACTGTCAAAAGCCCCTCTGCATACTACTGCTAACTTCTGCAGTATCCCTCTTCTTCCCCCTTCCAGCCTAGGGTGAGAACAGGCCTGATGATTGGCCCAGTCTACTGCACCATCTCTTACTGTTTCTCTACATTCTGCCATACCTTTGCCAACGTTCACTTTATCAAACATTCAGTTTTCCAGTTCAAGCCTGTCAAGCTATTTCCTGCTAGGGCCTTAAATTGATAACAGCCAGGAAAGTGTTTTAAGCAGAAGAATGACAGGATCATATCTGTGTTTAAAACACACACACACACACAAAGGCAGAGCATGAGACTAGAAAAGATCTACTCTTTTAGGACATAAGCCTACTCAAGAGGTTTAGAAGAGATTAAAAATTCTTGAATCTAGACAGTCATTGAATGCCTTAATAAAGGAGATCAGAAAAAAAACACTTGTCAAAGTTGATGTGAGGGTATTGTACTTAGGCAATTCCATGGCTGATAATGCCAATAACAGAGATCCAAAAACCCAGGAAGATGGGTTTGAATAATAGGAAGAAAACTATTTTGGTATTCTGTATTTTTTTATGCATAGAATGAGGAAGTTGAACTCAGTCTTTCCCAAGCTTCTATCATTTATAGGCTGTCCCCACATTTCAGGACCTATGTATTATGCTTACTGTTACTTTTATTTATGTATTTATCTTTAAATAGACTTGTTTTCTTTTTCTTAGCCTTCTCCTAAGAAAATAGTATTCACGAAAGCATGGTTTTGATGTGCCACTCATATATTTTTTTCTACTTTTAATATAAAATATAACTACAAAGTTAAAATATTTATGTTGTCTAAATTACTCCTTCCTGTAACCCATATTACACCTTCTACATGGGAAGTGGTAAATTATTTTAAAGTTTTCCCCCAGTTCCAAAACTATAAGATTTAAACAGAATACTGAACTTGGTTCTTTAGGCCCTGAGTGTTCTCTGGTTGTCATGTTAACTGCATTTCACCTTCAGATACTAGGGTATCTTCAGTCTGACTAGTAGTGATTTACCTTTACATTCGCATTACAAATTCTCTGCTATAGTTAATGCTTATTTTTTAAAAAAAGGTCCTAAATTACAATTCAGTATTAGACTAGACACCTGGCAAATCTGCCTGTATGGTAGTCTTGACCAAACGACAGACTGATGGTTACAAACAGCAATATCTGTAACTCACTCATAATTCCAATCTCTGGAAAGCAGGGACAGCGTTCTTTGTCTTTCTTGTACCTTGCCTAGCACAAACTGTGCATTACATAAATAAGATATAGGGCAGATGAAGAGTCAAATGGTTGGTATCTGTAAATTTTCAATAAAATATAAAAATCTTTGAATTGAGATTCTATGGGCTAAATTATACCCAAGACACAAAATAAGTGATACCAACTGCCATCTTTCCAGACCATAATGGCCAAGAACTTACTGGTCAAAGGAATATAGGGGAAATTTCCAGAAATGCTAGGTTTATTTCTCCCTTTATCATAGAAATAAAATATAATAAAAGAAGACTTTCAAAGGCTAACCACAAAAGTGGTGTCATCTGTGAATCTTCCCAGGTCACATTGGGCAGAAGTAACCACTCCTGAGCTTCCGAAGCACTTTTTTCTCAGCCTTGTTTTTCACTCGTCACACTGACCTTTGGTTTGATGTCTCCCATAATGACTCTGAAACCTCTTGATGGCAGGATCTTTGCTCTATTCGTATTTATATTCCTAAATTCAACAAACAGCAAGTAGGAATTCATCTGAGTAAATATTTTATTATATTGAATTTTCAAACTATCTACAATAGGACGTTGGAACCCAATTGAACATTTTATATTCCAAAACAATATTTTACTTGCCTTAATGCTCCAGAAGTTATTTATACTAGAATCCTCACGGGTGACTCTAAATTTTGAGATATCATTGTTGGGTCTTCCTGAAGAAATTCCATCCAGCTTGACCGATTTTCATTAATTCTGTGGAGGCTGAAAGCATATAAAGGAATACCAAATGATGCCTACATATATGAAACTTTGCACACTTATTAAGGGGATCCATGATGGGCTACAAAATCAGTCCATAATCAGAAGCTTAAATCCTATAATACTGTCGAACATTAGAGGATACCAAAAACCCACAAGTATAAGCATTCAAAATCTGTGGAAGAAACTGAACATCCAAAAGCCTGGGCATTTTAAGAAATTGAATTTAGTTGAAAGAGTAATTGTGTCCACTCTCAATACTGTCCTCATACTAGACTATTTAATTTAGATGTCCATGTCTATGACAGATTTTGCCCTGAAGTTTCTGAAAACATTGCCTGGCATCTGACACCTAATCTTATCAACCTGTCTGATAATCTGATTAACAATTTTACTTATGTTATTACTCTCATTCTATTTTCTTCAAGAAGTAATTTGTAAGTGACTGTATAGATGAAATCTTTTCAAGAAAGTAATATATTTCTCAAAGGAACAAAATTAGAAATTTCACGTGAATTTCTAAATGATTTGCAACTTTTACTCAATATCAAGTCATTCTTTAATTCTCTGATCATTTAAGATACTGACTAAACAAAACCAGTTTATATGCAATGTATGAGAAATACAAGTCTTGAATAATGCAAGCTTCACTGGTGTAAGTGTATATGTTGCGGTTACTAACTATCCCAAGTTGTTTCAAATTTATGGTCACTGGACATAGACTCCAAATAATCTAAGAAATAAAATCTATGTAAAACTTATGAAGAGCACTTTACTGTGTAACAGCCCCATGTTCTAATTATTTGAACTGAAGATAGATATTTTACCATATTAATACAGGTGACTATGTAGCAGAAATAGTTCCCAGTTCAGGATTCAAGGACCTTTTCAGCATCTTCCGTTTATTATAAATCTTACATAGCCAGAAGACATTATGTTACATGTGCGTCCTCATGTCCAAGAAATCAGAGTTGCTCCTTGAAAGAAGTAACCTGTTTAAATGAGGAAGGACAGGAGAGAAGTACAGATGGGGGGGGGTGTTTTGTAAATCATATTGCTCTCCCATGATGTGCAGCAAACACATTCAGCACCTTTGGAGAATCAGGATGCTAAGTGTTTTTCTTCATTAGGAGTTACTAAAGGGTGGGAAATTTGGGAGAAGGGAGGATGGGATCAGTTTCATAATTTTTCTTCAATAACTGCTTTGCTATCCTCCTGAGAGATTCTTTTCTACTTTCGAATCATATTTCACACAATTTCGCCTTAAAGCATCCTCAGGGATATTCCTACAAGTTCAACAATCTGTTTACTGTGTTAAAATTTCTAGCTCACTAATGAATCAAAGGACAGAATGACAACAGAATATAAAAGAAAGACTAGCTTATATTCATCTTTTTAAAAAGAAACCCATAAATCATAAACTCATAGCAATCCATTCATGTATTTTTTGGCAAACACTTAATAAGCACCTATTTTGTGGTAGGCACTGTGCTAAAGATGAGAATATAAAAATAAATAATAATTTATACTCTGGTGAAGAAGGCATATAGAAAAGCAAATAATACCAGTTCTTCAACAAGCATGTATTAAGCACATACAGTCACTTCCTGCACAGCAATGGAGAAACACGGGTAAAGAAGAGGCTGACTTTGATTCAGGGGTGTGGATAATATGATGGAGAGGTTGAAGGATTTCCTAAGGATGTGTTCCATCAGTCAGGTCCGAATTCATGGACTGAAATCCACTAGATGAAAAGGAGGAAGAATGTCACAAAGTGTAAAGGCACAAGCCGTGACAGAGAACACCATGGTTAGTGTGACTAAAATATAGGTAATGTAAGAAAAAATGATGGTAAACTTACCAGGAATTAACAGGGAAATCTACACAGGATGTAGAAATGTAAGTAATCTACATAGAATGCTAATTGTGTGCTCGGGTGCTTATAATTTCTAAACGTGTTTTTAAGAGAGGTTGTTTTAAGACAGGAAAATGCAATTTTGTTTTTTTTTTTCAATTTTTTAAGTATTATAAGCTAAATTTATTGATAGATCCAAGAGAGCTTTAACTATATATATTAATAAATCAAAATATATTTTTAAAAATTTGTGGAAACTCATGAGTCATAATAAAATAAATCCATTTTTTGATACAGATTTTCATATAGTGTCGTAAATTTTAAATTGTCTAAAAAAATTTAAAAAGCAGCAAGTTGCTAGGTGATCGCTAAGGGAAATGATGAAGACTGATAATTAACTTCAACACTGCAATCAGTTTCAATCAAACAGATTATGTGTCTAAGAGAATTCAATAAGGAAATTAGAGAGTTTTCATATAGAGCAATTTACATGGAAAAATATTTCATTTCATTTTAAAAAGTGCTATATGCCCTGATAGTAAAATGCACCATGCACAGTAGAATAGAAAGAAGAGAAGTTTATCTGGCTCCACAGCTAGCAAAGGTTCTGACCAATGGAGAGTGACTTTAAGAGCAAAAGTAGGATTTATGAAAAAGCATAGCCTATCCAACAACTGTTAAACAGTGCAGCAAAGCTGACCAACTTTGGGAAGAAGTGCTAAACGAGGGCAATAAGGAAAAACTGGTGAGGGAGGCAGATCTTATCTTTTAGGCAAACGATTTACCAGGGGTTGGGGTAGGATGGTGTGGAGTTCAAGCAGGGGTAAGGCCTCCTGATAGTTTCCGAGCTATTAAACCATCTCACCTCCCCCAAGATTCTAATACACAACAACTTAAAGCGGATAAATCAGGAAATACAACAAAGTGCCAGAAAAGAATTCAAAATCATCTTTAATGTCACCATCAAGAGATATATACTATTACCATTTTATGTATCTTCTAAACTTTTTATCAATGTGCACACACATAAACACATGCTTGCATCTTGAAATTTGAGTTGTCTACCAATGAATTTTCTTTTTTCCCTATGCTGATCACTCTCAAATTTTTTACTTTCAAGATACTTTTACATAATTAAACATTATTGAGAACCCCAAAGAACTTTTTTATGTGGTTCATAGCTATCAAAAATTGTATTAAAAATTAAAATTGAGAAGTATTTTAAATTATATGTATCAATTCATTTTAAAATAATAAATCATTACATGTTAAGAAAAATACATATTATAAAACAGAATTATATATATTATATATAATATACCTACCATTTTATGAAAAATGACCTTTATTATTGTAGCACTTTACGGCATCACATTTATAGGGGGAAGGAAAAGAATACAGAGATAGCACAATCTTTTTTGAAGAGATAGCAAAAACTTATTGAAAAGTATGTCTTGTTTCCTGCTAGGTAAATGAGTATTTAGTCCTATTTGAAACCAGGATGCTCAGTAAAACGGAGGTATTCAAACTAAAAGAAAATTTTAGTGAGAGCCAGCACTAGATTTTATCTACTTTTGCATTAAAAACACTGCAAATATATTGTTTTGATTGAAGTATATAAAGAAAATTCAACCTTACATAGGTAAATATTTTGAAAAGGGAGATATATTTTCATAGCTTTTCAGGTAATCATGGCTGTTTTTTACTATACCAAAACTTGGCACTGTGGCAACGTGTAGTTGTAATGTGGAATCTGACACCGTATCAGTGGAGTTTTTGCACTGTTACATTAAAAATTCATTGGTCTGTCTAGCAGTATGAATGTGATCATTTACCCATGTGTGATTCTGTAGTGTCCTGCATTTTTCATTTAGAAAATTGTTAAGTATGTAGCTTCTCAAATGTTGAAACATTTCATTATGCAACATAAAAAAATTTTTTTTCATCAGACAAGTCTTTAAAACATTGGGAAGCTGTTGTGCCCATGATGGAAAATACCAGTTTTTCAGAATTCTAACTTTTGTTTGAAAGTTCAAATTTTATCATTAGCAAGAGATATTGTCAGGTGTTTTCTCTGATATCATCATCCTTTCTTATTTGTTTTTAGTAAAATGTCTGCCAAATGCCCCAGTCTGAATAACCACAAACTGTCATTCTTAAAAAAAAAAAAATGTTGTTCCATGAAAAAAGTGGTTAGTTTAGCATGCAACTCAGTCTTGCAGTGCTTTTCCACAAGACAATATGCACTTCAATATGGCATAAAAGTGCTTTATGCATAGTTCTCAGAATATTATAAAAACCTTGCATGAACAGTTGAGATTTAATATAATCAATTTTGTTGCTTCAACAAGGTCTTTTTGAAATGAAACTGACTTGTCAAAAAATTTACTAGAAATACATGGTGGTGAAGAATGTAACATACAGCTGGGTACCATTGTCTTGTTTCCTGCTAAGGTACTGACAGTTTTAACCATCACTGCATTTGCAACATCAGTGCAAATATCAACACATTGAAAAAGTTTGTTAAAATAAAAATTCATTGATCTATCTTGCATTTGAATGAGTCTTTTACCAATGGGTCTTATTATTATCACTACTATGAGACTAGTTTTGAATTTGTACATCCCCGAAGAGGTCTTAGGACCTCCAGCACTCCACAGACCACACTTTGAGAAACACTGCCCTTAAACCACTTAATATTCTTTCTAGAATTACTTGAAAGGGCTATTTAATGTTCTCTCAAGTACTTGTATCATCATTTAACCATTATCCTATTATTAGACATTTAAGTTGTATCTAATTTTTCATTATTACCAATAATTTGTGATGAGCCTCTTTCTATATAAATCTTTGTCTTCCTCTCTAATTATTTTCTAAAGATTGACTCCTAGTAATTTTACTAGGTCAAGAAAGATTTTCAAAGTGTACTATCAAATATATTTCCAAAGAGACTCCAGCTCTGCATCTGGTTCCTGTTAGGCAGTTGTGAATGTGCTAACACTGCACTCAGATGTGAAGCCAGAGTAGAGACTATGCTCACATTGGCAGCATGGGGTCTCCCTAAGGTTAAGCTACAAGAACCTGGGTCAGCTTATTCACACTAATTGCATCCATATTCCTGGGCACGTTCCTATTTAGGCACTCTGCCACAGCAAGATCACATTAAACAGTGACAGGTTTTGTAGTCAGTGACATTTATTTTCTGCCTGAAAAGAGTAGGAGAAAAATATGGCAGTTGCTGTGTCATGTGAATGAGTTTAGCAAAATTCAGTGTCCCAGTTGTTTGGTTTTGTGACCCCAGATGATTAATCCTTTCCTCTCCTTTTTGTGGCATTTCTGGTTATGTTTGCAAACCCAATCCTTTCTGAACTTTTTCACCCAAACATTTAGTTCAGCTTGTTCCTTAAGGACTTGGAAATGAAAACTTGAGGTCATGGACATTCCCCCCTAATTTATCCCTGCTTTTTAAAATTGGCTTGGTTCTTTTCTTTCTTTTTTTTTCCCCTCCCAGATTTACTTCTTAAAAAAAAAAAAAAAAGTCAATATCTTGCTAGAAATACAGACTATTCTATAGCTGAGTATGTCCTCATGGTTTTTTCCCTTTTTTTCTTTAGCAATACTCAGATTATAAAGTATCTTACAGGAGCATACATTCAATGAGAAAAGTTGATTTAATAGACTCAATTTATTCTTATAGCCTTATGATGTTATATGATTTTACTCTACCTGTACATTTTTATAACAGATTTAATGTCTGCTCTGTAATACCTACTACAAATTGTAATCTTGGTGTTGACTGTTTTATAATAAACACAAACATATGAAAATTCTCCTGAAATCAAATTCTCCTAGGCACTGTTGTGCTTCCAGGGTTCCATAAAATTCATCCCCCTCCTTGCCACCACCTTCTCCTAGATAGTTTTTATTGAAGCACACTTTGTCACTCAGTCTGATATTTTGGAAAAATATTAACTGAAACAACCTAGTGAAACCCACCATGTCCTGTCCTAAAATAATGTTGTGAGGACTTGTTGCTCTTTTAGCCTAGATTACACTAAGAGGATGGACACATACATGTCTTCTCTCCTGAGTTGGAGATGTGCTACTAAGCACCTGCCTTGTTTCTTTTTGAAAGTTCTACCTATTTAACTGATTGTCCTGCTTAAATTCAAATTTAAGAATCTTAAAGTCAAAGCTATGTTCTTCATTTAGTAGATATATAGACTCTCATTTCATGTACCGTCCCATTTCACTACCTCTGGCTCTATTTTCCAGTTTTCAGAATTCCTTTCTTCAACTTCCTATCTCCTTCTTACTTATATTCTTCTATTGTACTTATCTTTGCAAGCTGAAAGATAAAAAATGAACAAAATAAGGTCTAAATTTTATAATTTGTAACAATTATCCTTAAAAAAGGTTTATTCAAACAGGCTAAAATTTGGACTGGAAATGAATAGAGACAAGGTGTAAAATAAAACTTGTTTAAGGCTTAGAGAAAAGAAAAAAAGATGATATATGTGAATCACATGACTCTAACTGCATAGGAAACACAGCGCATCGGGCACCCAGGGAGCTCAGTCAGGTAAGCGTCTGCCTTCAGCTAGGGTCATGATCCCCAGGTCCTGAGATCTAGATGACATGTGTGCTCCCTGCTCAGTGGGGAGTCTGCTTCTCCCTCTGTCTCTCTCCCCCCAACCCCCGTGATGCTTGCTCGTGCTCTCTCTCTCTCTCAAAAATGAATTAAAAAAAAAAAACTTAAAAAAAGGAGGAAACATATGCATCAAATCTAAAATCAGGAAGCAAAAAACAAAAATGATCATTCATTAATCTTTATGATGGGACAGAAAAAAATTAGTAGTACCCTGGTAAAGAAACAATTATTTCTTAAAAATGATCTCAACAGAAATATGTTTAATGAACATTAAAAATAGATGAATAAAAGTGGAAACCCAGGAATACTTTATTTTTATTAAGATTTTGTAATATATTTTCCTTTCATCTGAAAGATTAGCACACTCCAAAAGGCTGAAGCATACTAACAAAGTCTTAGGACTAGAAACATTTGGAAAAACCAAATTGAAGAGTCCTAAATGACAGAGGTGGAAACAGGGAGAGTGGAATTGAGATTTACTTCTCTGGGACACCCCAGATATACCATTAATCAGGCTAAGCAAAATTTAACGTAACAGGCATGACTCCCAAAATAAATGAATTCTATCTCCACCACTAAAATGACTGTATTTCATAACTTAGATGTATCCTTTAAAAAAAAATGGCACATGTACTTTCATGGTTAGAAAACATTTTTCCCCAACAGTAACAAATCAAATACTTCATTGCCTGAAAATTTATTTCCAGATCCTTATATTTATACATGGATGTTTCATAACTCTCATTTTTCAGAGATACATGAGATATGAGGAACTCAGACCTTTACTTTTCAAAAATTGTAAGACATTTGTACTAAATTGTTTTTTTCTCCAATCATATGACTTTTTCAGTTTCTATGTAACAGAAAGAGATAGAAGGGCATACCTATTCTTTTCCTCTCATCTTCAGGGAAGCCCCCAAGCTATTCATCTGGGCTGTCACTTAATCCACTGAAAAGAGAATAGAAAGAGACAGAGGGCAAAAATAGGCTCCTGGCCCACTTAAAGTCCCATGTTAAGTGGAACAGAAAGCTAAATACAAGTGTGGCTCCGTGATAACAATAGTAAAAATTATTATCTTTTCTCTGTGGGAATTGATGAAATATATTGGTGGGAGTGGGCATGAGGGAACAGAACAGAAAGCAAGTTAGGAGATTTTGTCCCATTATAAATGATTTGGACTATATACATTAAGTTATCCTTTCCATAAATATTCAGTTGATTCCCACTGCAATAGGTACTGTGATAGAAGAGTAAGCAGACATGATCTTTATCCTCCAGAAGACTTGTGGTCTAGTAGGGGAAGAGTCTCAGTTGCCCTATCTGTAAAATAGGCACGAATAAGATGACTGCAAAGGTCCTCACTAGCTCTAAATTAGTAAACTGATATTAAAAAATTAAAAAGTACTACAGTGATTATTACTAATTTGATACTTCCTTATTATTTTTCTTTATCCCAATATCCCTTCATTGAACCCAGGCTTTTAGGTCAGGAGAAAGAAGGGAAAGTTTAAAAGAAAGATACACTTGACAAGAGAAGGAAAGAGTAAGAAAAGAAGTGAAGAGACTAGCGTTCAGCTATTACCAGGCATCTACTGTGATAGGCATTGTATAGACATGTAATTTCATCCAAGAGACAGAAATCCATTAGCTGCCACCGTCCAAAAGCAGTTCTAGAGGCAGGAACCATATACTGATCAACTCTGTAAGTCCAAGACCCAGCACAATGTTTTAGTGCATAGTGTGTTTCCTAGAATTATTGGATGCATTTAAATAATTATAAAAGATGATAATAACATCATCAACATTCTGTCATTCTGCCTTCTTAAGAAATGAGTCATCACTTTGTAGAGCAAAGTAGAGCAAAGTGATTGCTCTACATTTTCCTTCAGGCACTTAACTCAGAACAATCATTTCTTGTACTTCAGAATATTCTTCAACATTTAGAAACAATATGTACATATCATTTCATTAGTGGAAGCATGAGAACAGATTCCTACAAACACACCCACAGGAACTTCAATATTTTTTGGTAAATAATCATGTTTATCCCTTAAAATCACCTTGATAGCTGCATTATGATTACTTCAATTTCAGAGAGTACAGTTCTCCATACTTTTTAGCACACAGGTTTTTATAGTAGAGTTTTATAATACAGTCCACCTAGAATCATCATGCATTACCCTCTCAAATGGTATTTCCTCTTACTTTATAATTTGTACTAAAGTTTTGAGCTCATTTTTCTCTGAGCATTTTCTAAGCCTATTTTTAAATATGAGAAAAAATTGTCACAGCTTGTTCCCCTGAGATAGTAGTGGGGAAGAAGGTGTTTGGTGGATTAGACTAAGAAGCCTGACCAATTTATCAGAGACACAAAATGACGTACTAGTAACTTAGAGAAAAACACGTCTGTTGTTAACAAGAAGAAATTAAGCAACCCACTGATAACCAAAAACAGCAATTTGGTAAATAAAACAGGACACTCCCAATAAAACTAATTATAAAAGTGGATTACAATTACTAATTAATAAACTTATTATGTATGTAAACAGATGTTCATTTTGGAGTATAGACTTCTCAACAGAAACAACTCAGGCACTATCATTCTTTCCTGTCATCTTCCTGATAGCCACTCTTCAACATTCAGAGAGATACTTATGCTGTCACCTTTTCTTTCGACCTAAATAAAGGTTTATTCACCTATCTAGTCCAAAGATGGTCACATTAAGTGACAATCAGATTCTACTCTAAAACTACCAAACACAGTAATCTTCCTCATACGCTATCATTACAATTCAGGGTTTGTTTAGAGTTTTTTTTTTTTCATATTTTTTGTTTGTCTTAAAATCTTTTATTTATGTATTTTAGAGAGAGAGAGAAAGCAAGCACAATAGAGGGGAGAGGCACAGGGAAAGAGAACCCCAAGCAGACTCCACACTGGGCACAGAACCTGACTCGGGGCTTGATCCCAGGACCCTGAGATCATGACCTGAGCCAAAACCAAGAGTCAGACACTTAACCTACTGTGCCACTTAGGCACCCCATAATTTAGTTTTATATTAGTAAAAGTTTTAGCCCCAAGAAGATAGATATAAATGTGTTTATCGATAAGAAACCTTAACCAAACAATTAGATAAAATAAACAAAAGCCATCCAAATTGGAAAGAAAAAAATGTAACTATCTCCATTTACAAATGACATGATCACAGAAAATCCTAAAGAATCCACAAAAAGCTACTAAAGCTAATAACTGAATTCAGCAATGTTGCAAGATACAAATTCAAAACACAAAATCAGTTGTGCTCCTAAACCAGCAATGAACAATCAGAGAAAGAAATTAAGAAAACAATCACCTTGACCGTAACATGTAAAAGAATCAAATACCTGGGAATAAATCTAACAAGGAAGGTGAAAGATTTCTATATTTAAAATTATGAAGTATTACCAAGAGAAATTAAAGAAAACCTAAATGAATGGAAAGACATCTCCAGTTCACTGAAAGACTTAATATTGTCAAAATGTCAGTGCTACCCAAAGTGATCTACAGATTCAATATGATCCCTATTAAAACTCTAACAACCTTCCTTGCAGAAATGGAAAACTGATCCTCAAATCCTCAAATTCATGTGGAATTATAAAGGCATCAAAGAGCCAAAACAATCTTGATAAAGAACAAAGTTGGAGAGCTCACACTTCCTGATTTCAAAACTTACCACAAAGCTAACAAAAAACAAACAAAAACTTGCCACAAATCTACAGAAAACAAAACACTGTAGTATTGGCTTATGAATATACATATAGATTGATGGACTAAAAATGAGAAGCCGAATATAAACCCATACATCTAAGACCAATTGATTTTTGAAAAAAGTACCAAGTACATTCAATGGGGAGAGGATAGTCTCTTCAACAGATGGTTCTGAGACAGCTGGATTTCCCCATGTGAAAGAATGGAGTTGAACCCCTACCTCACGCCACACAAAAAAATTAACTCAGAATGGATATAAGACCTGAATTTAAGAGATAAAACCATAAAATATTTCGAAGAAAACATAGGAGTCAATTTTCAAAATCTGGTATTTACAGTGCATTCATTTTATTTTTGTATTCAAGTATAATTAAAGTGTTATAATAGTTTCAGGTATTCAGCAATTCAATGTATTTCTCATTGCTCATCAAGATAACTGTACTCTTAATTCCCTTTTATCTATTTTACCTAACCCCCTACCCCCTTCTAGCAACCACGTTTGTTCTCTGTATTTAAGAGTCTGTTTTTATTGTTTGTCTCTCTTTTTTATTTGTTTTCTTAAATTCCACATGAGTGAAATAATATGGTATTTGTTTTTACCTAACTTATTTCACTTAGCATTATACACTTTAGGTCCCACATTGCTACAAATAGCAAGATTTCATTCTTTTTTATGGCTAAATAATAATTCCATTGTATGCATATGCACACACACACACTTCTTCTTTATTTATTCATCTATGGATGGACAGCTGGGTTGCTTCCATATCTTGGCTATTGTAAAGAATGCTGCAGTAAACATAGGAGTGCATGTACTTTTACAAATTGTGTTTTTGTTTTCTTTGGGTAAATACCCAGTGGTGCAATTACTGGATCATATAGTAAGTATATTTTTTTTTCATTTTTTTCAGGAACATAAATACTGTTTTTTCACAGTGGCTATACCAATCTTCATTCCCATTAACAGTGCACAAAGGTTCCTTTTTCTCCACATCCTCACCAACAATTGGTAATATTTCATTGTGGTTTTAATTTGCATTTCACTGATCATGTGATAAGAGATCTGAAACCATGAAAGTCCTAGAAGAAAACAAAGGCAGTAACTTCTTTGATATCAGCCATAGAAACTTTTTTTTTCTAGATATGTCTTCTCTGGCAAGGGAAACAAAAACAAAATTGAGCTTATAGGCACTACACCAAAATAAAAGCTTTTGCACAGTGCAGGAAACCGTCAACAAAACAAAAAAGCACTTACTGAATGGGAGAAGATATTTGCAAATGATATAATCTGACAAGGGGTTAATATCCAAAATATACAAAGAATTTATACAACTCAGCATCAAAAAAACAATCCAATTAAAAAAATGGGCAGAGGACAAGAACAGATATTTTTCCAAAGAACAGATGCAGATGACCAACAGATATGTGAAAAGATAATTATGCATTCATAGATATGACACCAAAAGCCCAAAAAACAAAACAAAAAGATAAATTGGACTTCATCAAAAATTTTCATTTATCTAGACGAGGCAAGAAACAACAATTGTTGGAGAGGATGTGGAGGAAGGGGATCCCTCCTACATTGTTGGTGGGAATGCAAGTTGGTTACAGCCACTCTGGAAAACAGTGTGGAGGTCCCTTAAAAAGTTAAAAATTGAGCTACCCTATGACCCAGCCATTGCACTACTGGGTGTTTACCCCAAAGATACAGACGTAGTGAAGAGAAGGGCCATATGCACCCCAATGTTCATAGCAGCATTGTCCACAATAGCTAAATCGTGGAAGGAGCCGAGATGCCCTTCAACAGATGACTGGATTAAGAAGCTGTGGTCCATATATACAATGGAATATTACTCAGCTATCAGAAAGAACGAATTCTCAACATTTGCTGCAACATGGACGGCACTGGAGGAGATAATGCTAAGTGAAATAAGTCAAGCAGAGAAAGACAATTATCATATGATTTCTCTCATCTATGGAACATAAGAACTAGGATGATCGGTAGGGGAAGAAAGGGATAAAGAAAAGGGGGGTAATCAGAAGGGGGAATGAAACATGAGAGACTATGGACTATGAGAAACAAACTGAAGACTTCAGAGGGGAGGGGGTGGGGGAATGGGATAGACAGGTGATGGGTAGTAAGGAGGGCACGTATTGCATGGTGCACTGGGTGTTATACGCAACTAATGAAGCATCGAACTTTACATCGGAATCCAGGGATGTACTGTATGGTGACTAACATAATATAATAAAAAATCATTAAAATTTTTTTTTCATTTATCAAAGGACATTATCAAAGGACAACCTACAGAAGATAATATTTGACATCATACAGCTAATTAGAGTTTAATATTAAGAATATATAAAAACTCCTACAACTTAACAACAAAGAAAAACAACCCAATTAAAAGCAGCAGACTTTTACAGACATTTCTTCAATAAAGATATACAAATGGCAAATAAGCACATGAAAAGATATATAACTAAATGGGAACTTATATATCAACATTCATAGCATCATTCACAACAGCCAAAAGGGGAAAACAACTCAAGTGTCTATCATCAGATGAATGAGTAAACAAAGTATAACATATGCACACAACAGAATATTATTCAGCCATAGAAATTACTTAAGTTCTTATATATGCCACAAGATGGGTGAACCTTGAAAACATTATACTAAGTGAAATAAGCCGGACACAAAAAGATAAATATTGTACAATTCTACTTATGTAAGTTACCTAGAATAGGCAAATACATAGAGACAGAAGGTAAATCAGAAGTTACCCTGGGCTGGAAAAAGAGGAGAGTGGGAAGCTATGGTTTAATGGCTACTGAGTTTCTATTTCTGGTGATGAAAACATTTTGTAAATAGAAGTGATGGTTGCATAACACTGTGAATATAATCAAAACCACTGAATTATACAGTGAAAAGTGGTTAAAATGTCAAATTTTGTGTTCTATGTGTACATTCACCAGTTTTAAAAATAATTAATAAAGTTATTATTACTAAAGATTGAATCATATTTAAATGAGTAAATGTGTATGGTATGTGATAATTCAATAAAGCTGTTAAAATATACATATAATAAACATTTATCTCAAAATCATGTTTACTGAATGTAACATAGATGAGTTTTGGTTTTATTCTTTATTTTTCTTTATTGCCCATTTATAATTTCAGATACATATTATAAACATTTCCATGCTTTTAATCAACACTAAAACAATTTTGTTAGTTAATAAGCCAGGAAATGAATTCATTTAGAATTACACATATGCTCACTAAATTTAAACTGGAAATTCCCATCAGAATTATCCTAGTTCTGAAATGACATCTCTCGCTTCAGCCCATTCAACTGCCACCCTATACAGTTACTGTACACATACTGCATACAGGAGCTTAGTAATAATTTAAGTGAATGCATGATTAAGTTACGGATGGAAAACTCATGTGATCCATGCTGCTTTTTTCTCTCTACTCCAAACTTCTAAGTCAATTCATTGCTGATTCCTGTTGGTGGTGAGATTCTTTGAAACCTCAACTCTTTTAGAGCCATCTGCCTATTGACAAATAGTGTAAGTTAAATGTAGCATTTTCTAGCCTAATGCAGGCTTATCATTATACATCACAGTCTTAGAACTGGCAGAACACTTCACAATCAAACAGACATAGAAGGATTGTTTTCCTCATAGAAGGATCTATCATTTTAAGTAAAATTGTTTATGTCTGAATATCAAACTTGTATATAATTGATGCATATGGAAAATTATATCATAGTACTTGAAATAGTAAATGTATGGAGTTGACACTAAAAATTTACTCAATGGAAGTATCTATTGAAGATGGGTAATATTTTACACTATAAACAGGAAATACATTAAAAATTAACCCTAACAATTCAGAGGTCTATACCTTTGATGGGAAAAACAGAAGTAGTTTGCAACTGCTAATAAACATAATTTAAAGGAGGATGAATTTATCATTGCTCATGTTCCGCTACTCATACTGTGACCCTTTCCTCTTTTACTACAACTTCACGTTCTTACCTTAAGTGCCACCCACTCGATCCCCCAAGGGTACCACTTATAGGTCTTCTTTTTCATTTTAATAGAAAATTATTTAAGACTTAAAATCCTCTCAGAAGAAAAAGCAGCTCCAATAGCTGAATTTAACAGTGCTGGAAAACCGATCAATTTACCTGCCCTTCTGCCTGCCAGTCTTGGTCTAGGTCATCTGGGGTCCCAGCTCCAAAGCCAAAAATAACTGTTTCACATCAAGATCTTTTGTATTGCTTGTACCTCCTCACTTCTATCCAATTGACTGTCAGGCTTGTCCCTTCAATTCCTGGTTGCCTGCCTGGCCTTTGGACCATCTGTCCTATCTAACCCTATGGTTTAGATTTCCTCTTGCTTCCTGATTTCATGCCTGATTTCAGCTGAGATTAGTTTTTCTGAGCTGTGTCTGCATTTGTCTGATCTTTATCTAGTTCCTAATTTCCATTTTGTTTTGTTACTCCCTACCTCGATGTTCAGTCTCTCGTGTGCCAGCCTTTGTTTTGGCATTGTGACACATTTTGAAATTTCCCTTCAACTCCCTATCATTCTCAACTCTAAAAGCAACCTTGCCTAGGCCTGCACCTAACTGTATCATTTACTGAGCTTACCACTCTGAGAACTTTACATTGACTAGTCTTGGAGGAAGGAAAGGCATATAATCAAATACCACTTATTCAACCTAAATGTAGCAAATCATGAGTACTCATCATAGTTAAGGAATTAACAGATACTTGTTGCCTCATCATTTAAGAGTGTATCTATGATTTTTTTTCAAATAATAACTCATAAATACAGCTGCTATATATGTTCCTATGCATTGATACCCAAAACATAGGCTCGGTGAAGGTGAACTGGTTAAGCTATTGAATATTTAAGCCAATTGTATAGAAACAGTGGAGATTAGGAAACTTTGAAGACTGAATCCACAGGAAGAACACATTGCCAGCCAAACACAATTACCCAGATTAGACTGTTGGAGTCACCACGTGTTTTGGTAGATGACAATAAGAGGTCATTACCTGATGATTTCTTTTCAAAAAACAAATCAGAGTTTCCTCTCCACTGCTTTTTCCTGGAGGGTTAGGGTATATCATTGACAGACTTATTGTTATTAAGCCCTGACAAAAAATATTCATGCTATATATATTTTTTTTCCTCCTAGCTGCTCTCAAGACACTGGCAATCATCCTACAATTGATTTTCCGTTCTCCATTATGCTTTTGTGTGTGTATATATTGTGTGTGTATATATATGGGATCATTCTGTAAATCTTTAATGGGGTATATTTAATTATCCGGTTGTATTTTTTTTGTTCCTGTGGTGGGCATTTTTATTCTCAACAGTTGTGACCAACTATCCCAGGGCCTGTTGTCTTCTAAGTCTGTGGACTCTAAAGTAATTAAGTAAAGCACAAAAAGAAAGTGATCATTTAGGAATTCAGTTAATCAGAGTATATTAAGCAGATCTAGACCAAGAGGTGAGATTATCAAGGACACATCTCTTTATGACTCATTTAAAGGAAACACTAACATTAAGAACTCTTCAAAACACTCATTTAAATTTGCTATTTAAAATGTTAAAGAATGACTCATTGCTATAGATCTTTATGACAAACACCGTCATAAAAAACAGTCCTCAGGATTTGGTGGTTTGGCCCTTTTGAAGTCTAAGGTATTTCCATATAACCAGTTCTTTATAATGCTAGACCCTTTTGTCACCTAAGTAATATTTTAAGAAATCAATTTTAAGACCAATTTATGCCACTTTTTATTTGCCTGTGTTTATTTGGATCTAAATATTCAGAGTTCAAATTACATTTACTTTCAAAAATGTGGTTGCCTTGGTGTCCTGCAAAAATAAAATAAAATAATAATAATAACTTTACTTATGGTAATACATTCATAAAAATAAGTATGCTGGCTAGACAATGTGTCTCTCAAAGATGTCTACCAGATAAGAACCTGGAAATGCACTGTGCTACATTTTGATACTTACTCCTTTTTTATGGCCCTGTGTGCTTTAAGGAAAGCTAAAGGAACCGTTAACTGTGCATTTGTTAATCCGGTTTATGGGAACTGGAGTGACCCAGAGAAAACAGAGGTAAGTGGTAATGGTGAACTGTATTGTTTCAAAAGCAGAAACACACACACACACACACTGTTGTCTGGACATGTTTCCATATCATGGCTAAGAGGAATGTTTTAACGGAGTTATTTTATTGGGAATGTGAAGGAGTTTTAGTCCCTCTAAATATGCAAAGAGAATTTTCCATTCCAGGACAGATTCAATCTGTTTGTAAAGTCAGTTCACTGTTAAGTGGCTTTGTTTTGTGGTCACTTTCATACTCAACAAGAGCTGACAAATCTGGAAAATATCAGTTTAACCCAGAGTATTAGTCAGTGACCCATAGTAACTCTTTATTGACTGTTCTTTGTATTCTATTCCCAAGACAAAAAGGAGGACAGCATTCTGTGCTGTGCTTTAAATTTAGGTGTGAGTAGTAAAGGGCTATTACCTGGTAATTTAGAAGAATAAAGAGAAATTAAAATGTATCACATCTTTCTTGGGACTTTTTAGGGCTATTCCTTATCCGTGCACTAAGTAGACTTGAGAGAAAACGAAGTAAAATCTTTTTCATTTCTTTCTTAAGTAGATAATATGAGCATTCACTTGGGTATAAAATAGGATTAGCCGTGACGCATCACTTCTTATCCACGAAAACCTCCTTACATCCGATTTTAGAAATATTTTATCAGATTCATTCTCGTCAAAGTGAGAATATAGAAAGCTGAAGTGTTCATTTCCCCCCTATTATTTTTAAATGAAAATAGGCCACAAACAGTTGTTGCCATTATTTAAATGAGTAACAAGGTGTCAGATTAGATGGTTTCTAGTAGTTCTGGAGCCTTGGTTGATATGGCTGAAGGCTAACCACAACACTTAACTTTTTAATTTGCGTTTTATTCAATAATGTTGTTATACATACTTTTAGTATTATTTTGGTAGAAATGAAAACAAGAAAATATTTCCCAGAGCACAAAGGAATTAATTTGGATGATTTGTCAAGTCAGTCAAGACAGAGAGTAAACCTTAAAATTAGGCCCTACCCCCACCCCACGCTTCAAATGGATAATAAATTAATAAATGGATATTTAAGAAGCCTAAGGCATCTTTTTGGCAAAGTAGGTAGGTGTAATACAAACCTACTTTCATTTTAGGAAAGAAAATTTAATCTTTTTTTTTTTGAATCTTTAACATTTAGTATCTGAAAGATACAAATGATGTAAGGAAATCAAATGTAGTCTTTTAAATTTGGCATTTTTATATTAATATCTTATAAACTTGTAATAATTAAAAAGCTGCTAGGAAGCTTTGCAAAAAAGAATGCATCTTTCACTTTCTACTGAGAAATGGCCTAACACACAGGTGGGAGTTCCTATCAAAGACCCACCTTTCAATGTGCTTTCAAGACTCTACTATGTGTGCATATGGCAGGGCAATCAATGACTCTAGAGAAACCTGGAAGCAATTTCCCTTTTTCTATCCAAATAAAAAAAATAATTCCCCTTTCACATTTTTTCCCTTCCATTAAGAATGGCTAGAGTAGAAATTCTGTCACAGTTCTTGAACTTTGTTGCTGCTTTGATTTCTATTGTTTCAGAAACAATGACTTTGTATTAAACTAAGTGTACCTTCCCTGACTTTATAACAGAGAAACAGACTTCTCCAAAATACTCTTCCAAAACCTCTTAGAGAAAATTCTCAAATCATGATACAATTTTTTAAGAATAGTATAATGTACTGTCATGTATCCATCTCCCAGTTTCAATCATTATCAACCCCTGGTCATTCTCATTTCACTTCTGCTACCACCCATTCCCACTACACACCAAAATGGTGGTGCTGGTTTATTTTTGGGTTTTTTTTTTTTTTGAGACTATTTTGTTTAGATCTGTTTTAGGTTCATAGCAAAATTGAGCAGAAGGCACGCAGAGTTCTCATATATCCCCCACACACCAACACATGGTCTCTCCCGTTATCAACATCCTACACCAGAATGGTACAGTTGTTACACTGACAAACCTGTATCTACCCACCATCCACAGTGCATTCACTCTTGGAAATACTAGGTATTTTTAGACAAATCGCAGGTATCATTTAATTTCACCTGTAAAGACAGAGTTGTAACATTAAGGGATAAAGACTTAAAAAAATATATAACCACAGTATCATACCTAAACATTTAATAATTCCTTGATGCCACTAAATATTCAATCAGTGTTCAACCTACCCCCAACTGTCTCATAAATAAATAGGGGGATTATATTTGTTGTTGTTGCTATATTTTTAAAATCAGGTAGATATAAGGTATATCATCCAAAATGACAGACATGTCTCCTAAGACTTTTTAATCTCTAGGCTCCATTTTTTTTCTTTCACGTTTTCCTTGCATTTTCTTTGTTAAAGAAATCAAAGTGTTTGTCCTAGTACAACTTTCCACATTTTAGGTTTTCTAATATACTCTGTAAAACATAACTCTCTGAACTAAAAGTCAGGTTGGTTTGTTCTGTATTTTTTTGTTTTGTTTTGTTTAACTCAACTATGATCAGTAGAGCAGATGTAGAGAATTGGGCACCACAGAAAGAGGTAGTCAGGATTCTGCATCATGGAACTTTAGATCAAAAACTAGGGATGTACGGTATGGTGACTAACATAATAAAAATTATTATTAAAAAATAAATAAATACACACAGGGGAAAAAAAAAAGATTCTGCCACTGCACTTCCCCATCCACTAGAGGTGAGGATAAGGCAGTGACTCCTATGCCCCACTGGCCTTGGACACACACCAACCTTAGGCCTGTAAGCAGTGTGGGCAGTGTGGACTGTAGGTACTAGGAGGAGAGTCAGGAATGCTCTAGATATTACTGCAGTGAAAATCCGTTAAAAATTTATTGTATTCTGCATGATCTGGAAAGAAGCTTGTTACTTTAATGCATAACTCCTAAACTTTTCAATGTGTTTTTCTTTAGAGTTCTGTATACTCCTTCTCAAATCCGTTATATGGCACAAGAACAGGATGCCTGGAGACCATATCTAATCATCTGAAATAGTACCATCCAAATCAAGTATGATTTAGGGTATGTAGTTTATAGAAAATCCTATAGAAACCTGATAGAAGACTCATCTTATGCAATAGTAAAAACAGAAGGGATTCAGAATCCTAGTGTAATTATTACATTTACAAATAAATTTTCTTACTGAATATGTTAAATGTTTCCATGGAATCTGAATCAAAGAACCTTATCTTCTTTGTATTTTGAATATTTTAATAAAATGTTCTACTTGAGTTTCTTGTTTTCCTTTGATTTTATCATGGTCATTTTTTAAAATTACAAATCAAATTGTATTTGATGTAAATAAATTTTAAGATGTTTATTTAAATGAGATAGAGCTCAGAAACAAAAAGCTGAAGTATACGAATTAGCAGAAACGGACAAATCATACCAATCCTAATCCACATGATCATGAATAAAAGTTATTTCTGCATCTTGAAAAAAATGTGAAATTGTTATCCTAAACTTGCCTTTATTCAAATAATTATTTAACACATATCTTCATATAGATATAAAAATAATACCAAAATACATGAGTTAAAAAGCTTTGGACTTCAAGAACCTGAAAAATCCCTATTCTAATTGTTTAAATAATGTGGCAACTATTATCCCTAAAAACAGGAAATTGGGAGATAGAGCCCTTCTTTTAGTTGGTTTTTGCAAAAGTTCTATGCCTTCATCAAGGACTCTGGTTATTTAAAAGCTTCATTTCGTAGACTATGTTCTCAGGCTAGCTCCCCTACAGGTTAGAGAATAGCTATATAAGCTAGAGCACTGCTGCATTCACAATGAAGCTCAGAGGCAGAAAAGGGGCCATCTTTTTCTTGTGTCAATTTTTACCCACAAGAAAACCCTTATCAGGATGCACTAGCAACAGCACTCTTATTGACCAGGAGAGACATGGAGCCCATGCCAAGCCAACCTCTTCAAAGATGATGAGGCCACCATGGCTGGCTGACAACCTTCACTATACCCTTCACTACAGGCTGAGAACAGACCTATGGAGCTCACTGACAAGTACTTTAGAGTAGATACTTCAACAAAATTAGAGGTTAGGATCAAGAAGGGGGCATAGCCATTTAGCAAGACAACTATCTGTATCTGCTCTAAATAATAATAAGGGGAATGTTCCCTGCAATCTGTTGGATACAGACAAAATTAGTGATTAGTAACCTGGCCCCTGTTCTTAAGGGTTTGGAGAGAAGAACATAAAGTTCAAGAATCGTTATCACATGGATCATTTAGGATATTCCTCAGCCCAATGTAAGGCCAGTTGTTTACAATATAAGGTTCACTACCAACGTATTAGTGCCTTTTGTGAGACTACAGACTGGAAAAAAATATATATATATTATTGTTCATTGACCTTCCAACAGATTAATCTCAAACTTTATCCTTGTTAATTATTTTGAAGCCCATTAACTGCATTTTAGTTGCATTCTCTATGATTATCTTTTCCTAACTGCTGCTTTCCTATTGACATCAAAATTTCTGATCCTAGAAAAATTCACACAGAGAGGATCGGTCATTCTTGTTGTTGAAGTTTGGACCCTAGCATTGTGGTACATACACATTTTGGGAAGCTGCATTTATTTTAGCTTAAAACTATCATCAGGGCACCTGGGTGGCACAGTTGGTTAAGCGTCCAACTCTGGGTTTTGGCTCAGGTAGTGATCTCAGGGTTGTGAAATCAAGCCCTGCATCAGGCTCCGCATTCAGTGAGGAGTCTGCTCAAGATACTCTCTCCCTCTCCCAGTGCTCGCCCTCTCTCAAATAAATAAATGAATCTTAAAACAAAACAAAAGCTATCATCCAGATGCATCCAGATCTTTGCCTAAGCTTACAAGAGTATGTTACAATTCAAATACGGTTTTAGTAAAAGACCTTAAGGCTACTACATGAAAAATGTAGGAAAAATGTCATTTTACAAAAGAGATAATAGCAATGATTATCCAACTTGAACTGGCTTGTTTCATAGGAATACAGAGGAAATTCATGGCATACAGATAGCTCCAAATTGAGGGTAACAACAGAAAATCAACAGAGACTAGGAATTAAGGTATTCTTAAGAATAGTTAAAATTTTCTTCAGGTACAAGTTATGTGCCTCCTAACATGTTTAAATCAAAATTTCTGTGAGGTCATATAAACAATTCTATGAAACTAAAAGAATAAAACTATTTTTTTTCTTATCCAATAGATGGAAGAGGTATGTGTTTATGTTGCTTTCATAATTTAATGAAAGCACTAAGCATTCAGAAATAAAAAATTTGTTTTTATTTGCATTGTTCTTCCTGTGACAACTCTTTTATGTAAGTCCAAATCTGCACCATTATGATTTTAAAAATATATAAAAGAAGACAGACAAAGAACAAGAAATATACAGAGTTCACAAATTATATAATTCAGCTTTTAAATCATGAAAAAGATCTCAAATTTCACACAGGAAACAGAATCCACTGAAAGTTTTTTTTGGTTTGTTTGTTTGTTTGTTTGTTTGTTTGTTTTTTAAGCCCGTGAATGCCAGGACAATGAATCCCAATGAGTATGGCTGATTCTTAGGGGTTTTAGTGCACAAATACTTAAGACAACACCTTGTTAACTCAATTCATGTGACCAACATAATTCCCAAAACACACTATAAGCACATAGTAATATTAATAGCAATAGCAACAATGAATGATGACAAGTACTGATTATCTGAAAAATGCTGTTTAAGTATTTTACATGTTTTAACTCAGATAAATGTAAACACCCATACTATATACTATGGTAGTCAGCGACAGGTGGACATTTAATAGGAAATTTACATTAATTAAAATTAACTAAATTTGAAAATGAATCTCCTCAGTTGCACTAGCCACATTCCAAGTGCTCAATAGCCATGTGTGACCCCAGTGACCACTGTAATGGAAAACACTGGAAACATTTTCATCATAAAGTTCTCTCAGACAACACTGTTTAGAACAATGCTGAAATATTTTGCTATATGTAGAACAAAAGTAATCCCTACAAATCTAATAAGCACTAAAAATATTGCCCAGTGTATGTATTTTAACTAGAACTGGCCAATTTCTAGAATAACAACAAATTATAAATAAAACAAGCCATATTTATCTGAAAGAAAACTAGAAAATATGTGATAACCAAGTACATATTAACAGTGCTCTCTTGACATATAAATGTCAAATAGCATTCTATTTTACCATATCATCTTTGCCTATTCCTTTTTCTACATTTAGATGGCATCTTGAGGAAACTGTGTACGAATTTGCTTTTTTCTATTAATCTTCTTGACCATTAATCATTTTTCACATATATCACATGAAGAACAAGATTCACGAATCCTTTATATAATAACTGCCTCTGTTTAGCGCATTAAGGGCCTGTACGTCAGGTAAACCGACAACTATATTCATGGTAACGTCTTTTGCAGTAAGTAGTCTTAAATTTCACTGTTAAAGATAAAAACCAGGGAAAATCCATAAAAAACTGTGACTTTCAATTTTTTATTTTATTTTTTTACTGAAAATGCCTTTTAAAAATAAGATTTTGAGTATGTATTTCACTACAAAACCAATGACAGATTTGTGAGTCTTAATGTTATTCTGCTTTTCTTTGTATCAACTTGCAAAATGCTTTCCATTTCATTGCTAATGTGTCCAGAAAACTAATCCAAGGGTTAGTATCTAAACTCATCATCAAATTCAATATGCTATTCTTTAAATAATTACAAGTGGAAAGGCACCACACTTCAGTGAGCACACACTTTGTGAAATTTCAATGAAACTAGATACACACTATATCTTGAATTAAAGAACTCCATGAATCAGTTAAAGCATGCACAAAGGTAAATAAGTAAGTAAATAAATGAATAAACAAAATACTTAAGGACCCACTTAAAAATTCAGATTGATTCATGTCATTAAACATTCTAAGAGAGTGGACTGCTCTAAAGAGTACATCTTCTTCTCTAGAATGTGAAAGTAAAAATACAGAGCTTTTTACCTTTCTAAATTTTTATATATTTATTTATTTAGGTCTGGCTCTGGGCCCTATCAAGATAACTTCCTTGAAGTTTTATTTTTATTCAGAGTTGTGTTACTAATAAATCAGCTCAGGAAATTAGCATAATTTTCCACAGTCAGTATAACATAATTTGGGGTCAATAAAAAGAAAAGCCAGCATAAGAGATCAGAAATAGCAGTCTTGGGGCGCCTGGATAGCACAGTCGTTAAGCGTCTGCCTTCAGCTCAGGGCGTAATCCCGGCGTTCCAGGATCGAGTCCCACATCGGGCTCCTCGGCTGGGAGCCTGCTTCTTCCTCTCCCTCTCCCCTGCCGTGTTCCCTCTCTCGCTGGCTGTCTCTCTGTCACATAAATAAGTAAAATCTTTAAAAAAAAAAAAGTACTCTTAAAAAAAGAAAATAGCAGTCTTAGTTTCTCTATATAGTTTTTTCACCTGCAAAAGAGATATAGGTAACCATGTACTCTATCGCTACCCATAAACTAATGGTTAAAGAGAAAAACAGTCACTGTGGGGTAATTATAATTGCCATTAATTTGTTCAATAAATAGTTGTATATAAATATTACATTGAAATAAGTGAGACAGACAGTGAGAGGAGAGTGAATAATGAGCACAGTATATAATGTGGCTTCTTCCATTCTGGAACTTCTATCCTGCCCTGTATGCGAACCTCTAAACTTTTCTCTACCTTGTTAGCACTCCAGTGCTAATATATATCTTTAAGCATATAAAGTAAGAAGTTGATAAAATGTCATAAGTATGTATTTAAATATATATGTATACACACAGTATGTGTGTGTTTGTGTGTGTATTCAATGAAGCAGACCAATAAACCAAATGCAAGTTCTTTAAAAAGTAGAATAAATCCCTGATGAAACAGCAACAACAAAATAAACCTTTGGTGAAGTAAATTATAAGATTAAAACAAACCCCTAAGGAAATGAATAAAAGAAGAAAGATTATAGCCTATATCAGGAACGGAAATGGTATAATCACCAGAGTCTAAGAACAGTGAGGTAATGAAGATATTGCAAAAAAAACAAAAACATAGGACAAAAAAATATCAAACTTTAGAGGAAATAAATTCCTGGAAAATATAATTTTCAAAAACAAACATAAGAAGAAATAGAAAATATAAGCAGTCCTATAGCAAAATAACTGATCCACACTTAGTAATCATCCTTCAAACAAAGCTCGAAGTTCGTAAGATCCACTAGCAGATATTATAATACTGTTAAGAAATAATGCCAAATTTATACAAACACTTCAAAAGAACAGGACAAAAGGTACCACTTCCCGACACATTTTATAAGGACAGCGCAATTTTGATTTTACAAACCCTGACAGAGACATCACAATAAAGGAAAATGTTAGGTCAATATTACTCATAAATACAAATGTGAAGAACTAAAACCATACAATGAACATATTACCATTTTCATATTTACTCCATGAACTTAACTTTAAAAATCAGTCATTAACAAAATGACAAAAAAAGCACATGATCGTTTTAACAGATGCATAACAAGTATTGTGTAAATACAGCAATTGTTTATAAAGATTTATCTGAGTGAGAGCAAGAAAGCGAACATGAGCAGGAAGGTCAGAGGGAGAGGGAAAGAGAATCTCAAGCAGACGCCACACTAAGCGCAGAGCCAGACATGGGGCTCATTCCCAGGACCCTGAGATTACAACCTGAGCCAAAACCAAGAGTCAGACACTCAGCCAACTGCAACAACCAGGCGCCTAAGTTTGACATTTGTTTATAATAAAAATATCTTAGAAAACTAAAAAGAGAACTTTCCTAATGTGATAAACGCAGCTACAAAAAACTCACAACTATACTTAATGGTGGACTATTAATTTCAATATGTTAGGAATAACCCACAAATGGCTACTATTACCAAACCTTTAAGGACCCACTTAAAAATTCAGATTGATTCATGTCATTAAACATTCTAAGAGAGTGGACTGCTCTAAAGAGTACATCTTCTTCTTTAGAATGTGAAAGTAAAAATACAGAGCTTTTTACCTTTCTAAATTTTTATATATTTATTTATTTAGGTCTGGCTCTGGGCCCTATCAAGATAACTTGTGAGAAAATAAGACATGAACAAAAAACTTTTAATGATTTATTGGAAAGAAAAATAATACTGTCCAGGGGATGTACTGTATGGTGATTAACATAATATAATAAAATAAAATTAATAAAAAAAAGAAAAAAGAAAAATAATACTGTCATCATTAAAGGTTGCATGATGTGTACATAGAAAATTCAGAATAATCTACAGATTAACATTAATTACTGATTTAACAAATTTGTCACATACAAGATTAATATATAATGTCCAACTGAATATCTATATATCTTGACACACTAAAAGTGATCTTAAGCAAAACTATAATAAATTTAAAAATAAATACACTAGAATAAATCTTGCAAAAGACATATATGATCTCAAATATTGAGACACTAAACTAGACACACAGATACAGTATTCAATTTTTCCCGAATTTATCTGTAAGGCCAGTGAAATCCCTATCAAGTTTCTACCAGATGCCTAAGGCTGGAGAACTTGATTCTAAAATTTATACGAAACACAGTGGGGCAAATGTAGCCAAGAAATTCTGAAAAAAATTACAGTAGGAGGATTTCTTCACTGGATATCATATGTAAAGCTAGAATAATTAACAGATGTTGGTGTTGGTATAAAATTAGGCATATAGAACAATGAGGCGGACTAGCGATCCCAGAAACAGATACACATATGATCTATCTACCTATCTGTCACACATATACCTGATCTATCCATGCGGCACTGCAGAACAATACTTAAAGAAAGGCAAGTCAATAATGGGCTGAAAATTTTGTTTGCATTTAGAAAAATGATTGAAACCTGACTCCCACTATGTATTTTTCATGCAAATCAATTCTAGGTGGATTCTGTTGTATATGTAAAGGTAAACAATAACACAAATGATAATAAACATCCTATACTGATCTAGAATATAAGATATGGAAAAACATGATAATTATTTCCACGAAGGGAAAGACTTATTAAACAATCAAATAATTCAGAATAAAAGACTGATAAACTGGACATTAAATTTAGAAACTTCTGTTCAACAAAAGGCACGTTAGCAAACAGTAAAGAATGATTCACAGAGTAGGAGAAGTTATTTGCAACACATAAAACCAACTTATGTATCTAATGTATTTTAAAACCCTACAAAATCAGTAAGAAAAATGCAACCAAAATTTATTCCAAATTCTTTCTATGAGGTCAGCATTTCCCTGATATCAAAACTAGAAAAAAAAATACCAAAAAAGAGAACTACTAGCCAATATCTCTGATGAACGTAGATGTAAAATCCTCAAAAAATATTAGCAAACCAAATCCAAAAACACATTAAAAAAGTCATCACAATGATCCAGTGGGATTTATTTCAGGGACACAAGGGTGGTTCAATATTCGCAAATCAATCAAAATATAATGCATCAATTTAACAAGAAAAAGTATTTTAAAAAATCATTGTTTCAACAGACACAGAAAAAGCAACTGACCAAATACAACAACACTCATGATAAAAACTCTCAATGAAGTAGGTTTAGAGGGAACACACCACAACAAATTAAGGCCAAAACACACACACACACACGCACACAACAAACCACAAAAAACAAAAAATATAATAAAGGTCATATATGAAAAGACCACAGCTGATATAGAACTCAAGAGTGAAAAACTGAGAGCTTTTTCCCTAAGATCAGGAAGAGACAAGAACATCTACTCTCACCACTTGTATTAAACATAGTACTAGAAGTCCCAAGCACAGCAATATGACAAGAAAAATAAATAAAAGGCATACAAATTGGTAAGGAGGAAGTAAAACTTTCACTATTTGCTGATAACATGAGACTATCTACAGAATATCCTAAAGACTCCACCAAAAAAACCGACTAGAACTGATAAATTCAGCAATGTCACAGATTTAAAAAAAAATCAATATACATAAATCTGTTGCATTTCTACACACTAATAATGAAGTAGCAGAAAAAGAAATTATGAAAAAATCCCATTCACAATTGTACCAAAAATAATAAAATACCTAGGAATAAGCTTACCCAAGGTGGTGAAAGATTTGCACTCTGAAAACTATAAAACACCGATGAAAAAAATTGATGATGACAAACAAATGGAAAGATATTCCATGTTCATGGACTGGGAGAACGAATACTGTTAAAATGTCATACTACCCAATGCAACCTACACATTTAATGCAATCCGTATGAAAACACCTATAGCATGTTTCACAGAACTAGAACAAAGAGTCCTAAAACTGGTACGGAACCACCAAAGACCCTGGATAGCCAGAGTAATCTTTAAAAACAAGAATACTGGAGGTATCACAATCCCAGATATCAAGATATACTACAAAGCTATAGTAACCAAAACTGTATGGTACTGGCACAAAAACAGATACATAAATTAGTGGACTAGAACATAGATCCCAGAAATAAACCCATGTGTTTATGGTCACTTAAACTTCAACAAAGGGGGCAAGAATATGTAATGGTAAAAAGACAGTCTCTTCAACAAATGGTGTTGGGAAAACTGGGCAACTACATACAAAAGAATCGAACTGGACCACTTTCTTTCACCATACACAAAATAAACTCAAAATGTATTAAAGACCTAAATGTGAGACCTGAAATCATAAAAATCCTAGAGGAAGCACAGGCAATAATATCTCTGACATCAGTTATGGCAACATTTTTCAAGATATGTCTCGTAAGGCAAGGGAAACAAAAGCAAGTACAACATCAAAATAAAGCTCTTTAGCTTCTGCAAAGTAAAGGAAGCATTCAAGAAAACTAAAAGACAATCTACTGAATGAGAGAAGATACTTGCAAATGACATGTATGATAAGGGATTAGTATGCAAAATATATAGAGAACTTATACAATTCAACATCCAAAACACAAATAATCCAAATGACAAATGGGCAGAAGACATGTACAGACATTTCCTAAAAGACATACAGATGGCAAACAGACACAGGAAAAGATGCCCAACGTCACCAATCACCAGGGAAATGTGAATCAAAACCACAATAAGATATGACCTCACACCTGTCAGAATGGCTAAAATCAAAATCACAGGAAACAAGGTTGTAGAGAAAAAGGAACCCTTTTGCACTGTTGGTGGGAATGTAAACTGATGAAGTGAACAAACACCAAAGACATACACAAAGTGTTGACAATAACAAGGAAATGAAGCAACTGGAGCCTTCATACTTGCTGGTTATGGTGTAAATTTGTTTGTAATTATCTCCTAAAGCTCAGCATATGCATATCACCCAGCAATTCGCCCCCTCAGGAATTACGTATGCATGGACATCCATGAAAATGTGCAATCAAAAAAACTGCATGCGTATGTGCATCAAGAAACATATGCAAGAATGGTTACTGCATTATTTGTAATGCGAAAAATTCCAAATTTCTGTCAACTGAATATGCATATATTAAATCAAATGTAGCACAGCAATAAAATAGAAAAAATATATTGCAAAGAAAGTGAACACACTATAGCTACTTACAGCAATGCTGATGAATCTCACAAGCATAATTTAGAGTAAAATAAGGGTATATGCGTACACATCATATATATGATGAATACAGTGCTTAGGTGTACAAATCCAGATAGTAAAACTATGAAATTAAAAAACATTAAAGAAAATATGCAATATTCACAATGCCCTACTTTTTTTTTGACTTAAGGGTTGTTACATAAGTATCATCTTTGTGATAATTAATGAACTATGCATTTTTAAGTGTTTTTAACTGAGATATGATTCATATACCATAAAATTCACTATTTTAAATTGCAAAATCCAAGGATTTTAAGTATATTCATGTTCCCTAGCAATCACTACTTTGTCTATTGATTTGCTAATTCTAGACATTTAACATAAATGAATAATATATGTGACTTTTTATGTCAGGTTCTTTTACTTAGGATAATGTTTTCAAGATTATCCATTATATAGCATTTATCAGTACTTCACTACTTTTCATTGCTGAACAAAATTTCATTGTATGGATATACCACATCTGTTTATCCATTCATCAGTTAATGAACGTTAGGGCTGTTTCCACTTTCTGGCTATTATTGAATAGAACTGCTATAAACATTCATGTACAAGTTTTTGTGTGAACATATGCTTTCAATTCTTTTGTGTATATACCAAAGAGTGCAAATGTTGGATTGTATAGGACCTAAGTGTTTGACTTTTCCAGGTACCGACAAAGATTTGTTATTGTCCACATGTTATTATAGCAGCCCTAGTGGTTATGAAGTGATATCTTCTGGTTTTAACTTGGATTGCCTTAGTAATTTATAACGTTGAACATCTTTTTATGTTCTTTGGGCCAACTGTATAACTTCTTTGGAGAAGTGTCTATTTAAACATTTTGTCCATTTTTTAACAGACTCCTTTATTGTTGAATTATAAAAATTCTTTATATACTTTGAATATTAAACTCTTACCAAATAAATGATCCATAAACATTTTTTGCCATTGTTTGGGCTGTCTTTTCACTTTCTTAATAGTGTCCTTTGATGCACAATTTCTTAAGATATGACGAAGTCAAATTTATCTATTTTTTCCCTTTAGTTGTTTATGCTTTAGGTGTAGTATCTAAGATAGCCCTGCCATCAGGAAGGTCCAGAAGATTTTACATCTATGTTTTCTTCTAAGAGTCATAGCTTCTTGAACTTCTTTAATGTGTTCAATAGTGGTTTTAATCAAATTTCAGAAGCTTTTTGCCTGTATTTCTTCATACAATATTTCCGTCCCTTTTCTCTTTTCCCTCTCCTTCTGTACCTCCCATGTGCATGTGTTTGTGTACTGATGGAATCCCACAGGTTTGTGAGGTCTTCGTTTTTTTTAATGTTTTTTTTATAATATGTTAGTTACCATACAGTACATCCCTGGTTTCTGATGTAAAGTTCGATGATTCATTAGTTGCATATAACACCCAGGGCACCGTGCAATATGTGCCCTCCTTACTACCCATCACCAGTCTATCCCATTCCCCCACCCCCTCCCCTCTGAAGCCCTCGGTTTGTTTACAGTGGAAAATTGTCCCATCTCTAAGTGCACTACTACTTTCTCCTGCATGCTTGAATCTGCTGGTGAGCCTTGAGAGTGAATTTTTCATTTCAGCTATTGTATTTTTCATCTCCATAATTTCATTTTGGTGGATTTATAATTTTTATCTCTTTATTGATATTCTCTGATGAGACATCATTCTCATTCTTTCTTTATACATTGTTTCTTTTAGTATTTTTAACACAGTTTAAATCATTTTGTCTTTAAGAAGTCCAACATCTGAGCTTTTTCAGATAGAATTTGTATTATTTGCTTTACGTATTATAATTTCTTGTTCCTTATATGCCTCATAAATTTTGTTGAAAATGGGACATCCGGATATAATCAAAAGACATTTTGAACCTTACTGTCAAGCAGTCAGGTGTCAAGGCAGTCAATTAGGGTAACAAGCCCAAATGAAAATACCAATCAGATCTTTATTCACTTAACTGAAACAATGCAGTCAAGAGGCAAAAGATAAAGGTGCCAGTTCAAGAGTGTTCTATTGATGGCACAGAATAGCACTGTGGGAGGGTCATATGACATGTAGTATAGATGGGCAGAATTATTTCACTATCTAAGACCAAGTAAAAGAGGAAAAATAACTATTCAATTGTATAATATAGAGAGAGGAAAAAAACCACACGAACACACATATGATACATAAC
The DNA here is from genome assembly GCF_002007445.2 of Ailuropoda melanoleuca. Lineage (NCBI taxonomy): Eukaryota > Metazoa > Chordata > Mammalia > Carnivora > Ursidae > Ailuropoda > Ailuropoda melanoleuca. Next base: position 17,950,653 of record NC_048232.1, read on the forward strand.
AACAATGATAAATCTTTTACAAGATACCACCAAAGCTTTGTGCACATGAAATTTTGTTACTTTAATTATTCTTTACCAATAAATACGAATTTACTTACATATTCAAGTTGGCAAAAGAACAAACTTAATAAATGAGCTATATAAAAAAGTGTCTAACGAAGGCCAAATGGGAAATTTAAAAATATTACAACACATAAAATCTATATATTGCAACTGACAAAAAAATGCACTACACCAACAGAATAAAAAAGCCAAAACTTCTCAAATAAAATAAAGAAAATAAATATGAAAATATGAGGAATGAACCAGGGAAAACTTTCACGAATACTGGGCAGATTTTGAAATTTGAGGTAGAGAGACTATATCGAACAAAACTTCCACACAGCAAAGGAAACAATCATCAAAATGAAAAGGGAATCTACTGAATGTGAGAAAATATTTGCAAATCATACACCTAGTAAGGTGTGGAAATCTAAAATATATAAAGAATTGATATAACTCAATAGCAAAATAACAATCAAATTTAAAAAAATGAGCAGAGGAACTAAAATAGACATTTTTTCAGTATCTGACATCACTAATCAAGAGGGAAATACAAATTGAAACCATAATGAGTTATCACTTTACCCCTGTTAGAATGGCTGCCATCAAAAAGACAAGAGATAACAAGTGTGGCAGAGAATGTAGAGAAAAGAAATCTTTGTGCACTGTTGGTGGGACTGTAAATTGGTGCAGTCATCTGGAAAACAGTATGGAGGCTCCTCAAAAAATTAAAAACAAAAGTACTACATGATCCAGCAATTCCACTGCCAGATTTTTACCTGAAGGAAACAAAATCACTATCTCAAAGAGTTATCTACACCCCCACATTCATTGCAGCATTATTTACGAGAGTCAAGACATGGAAATGGGATGACTGGATAAAGAAACTGTGCTACACACACACACACACACACACATACACACACACTGGACTATTATTCAGCCATGAGAAATAAGAAAATCCTACCATTTGCAACAACATGGATGGACCTTGAAGGTATTATGCCTGCAGCGCTGTGCCATTGATTCGGGAGAAGGACGAGGCACAAACAGGTTAGCTTGCTAAAGACAGCATAGGTGCAGGCGACGACCGCCAGGCATGCCACCGCCAAGAGTGCAATGGTCCCGAACAGCTGCAACCTTGCGTATTTATTGGCAATAAACAATCAAAGACAATCAAGGGAATGATCCGTATTACACCCTAGTGAATAATAGTACGTCATGGAGAAGGTCACGGGATTAGATGATGTAACGTTCAGCAAGTGAGCCCATGGGCTATTGTCAAGAGCAATCAAGTTTCAGTTGGGGCAGCGTTTTGCCCTGGGCAAGCCGGGCATTCCCAGGCCTGTGCTCTGACGTTTATGCTAAAGCCTGCAAGGTCGCAAACATGTTTTCCTATTATATCCTTAGCATAAGCTCTCGGCCAGGGGCTGCTACAGTATTATGCCAAGTGAATCAAGCCAGACAGAAAAAAACAAACACTGAATGATATCACTTATAGGTGGAAAAAACAACCAGCCAACCAACCCAAAAACCTCACAGAAACAAAGAAGAGATTGTTGGTTGCCAGAAATGGGGTGTTGGGAATTTACGGGTGGTCAAAAATAGGTAAAGGTAGTCAGAAAGCACAAAATTCCACTTCTGAAAAGATGACAGCGTAGAAGGATCCTAAGCTCACCTGGCCCCAGAGACATACCTAGACAATGGCCGTATCAGTGCATCCAACCCAGAAACAGCCAAAATACAGACTTCCCAGGCAAAATGGACTTTCGACAGTTAATTCTAGGGAGGAGGACAGATCAGAAAGGGTAGAAGGAGCAGAGATGCAGTCAGGAACCAAACTCCTAAGAGACCAACCATAAGCTGGAGGGAGATCACCACACAAAAAGGGGGATTAGCAGACCCAGCCCTAGGTAGCACAAACACAAGGGACCTGCACTAGAAAGACAAGTTCCCCTAACAACTGGCTTCGACAGTGGGGCTCAACTTTGAGTTTTTGTAACCAGCAGGGCTTACACCTGGGTACTTTAAAAATCGGCAAGTTTGCTCTGGGAGAGCTGGAGGGTAGTAAGAAACTGAGTTCCAGCCCTTAGAGACAGAGCATAACAAACAACCCTGCCAAGTTACAGCACAGAAACAGCAGTCTGAAAGTACCTGGAGTATACTGGAAGTAGATTTATTTAAGAATCCCAAAACTCATGCTGAGGGGGCCTTCTCCAAGAACAAAAGCGCTCACAAATGCTATCCGCCCCCCACCATGCCCAATCCCAGTGTAGATTGCCAGACACCTTCAGGAAACAGCAAGAACACCATTCACCTAACTTGATAATTGCTTGAGTCCCACACTCCCCCCCCACCATTCTCCTGCAGATTTGTCCCATCCAACCAGCCTACTCACCAGGAGTCCTTCCTAAGCAGCTCCTGAACATCTCATTCCTGCAAACAGCCCTGTCAGAGACAGCACCACTCAAAGGGATTCTTGCTCTGGGAAGAGGAGCAGATAAACACACTAGTATATTGGGAGTCCTGGCACCCAAATCTTACAACTGACAGTACAAAGAGAGTGTCACGCCCATCAGTGCATCTGAAGCCCAGGCAGCATCTAGCTTAAGTTCTGGCCCCATTTACCAACAAATGCCTCTCAGGGGACAAGGCAAGGAGAGCACCCTACAGCCCAGTGCTATCTGCAGCACCAACAGATAGACAGAAGTATTTCTCTGTTCTGACTGCTGACACTGCCTAACTACAAGCCCACAATGGCCCCAGACTAGCTTCTTAACAGGACAAAACCCAAACCCTGCCCAAAATAGGCAAAGTGGGCCCCTGCAGCCCACTGGACTGAAAGTAAACAAGGCCCAGCCACCACAGTAGGGCACATACAACTCACACAGGAGACACCCCTGAAACACCTAGTTCTGGTGAACAAGGGATACTGTGCTACAAGGAACTCTTCTTTATAAAGCCACTACTTTAAGATCACAAAACATAACTGACTTTCCTACTACACAGTAACAAACCCAGAAAGTTAAAAAATGAGACTAAGGAATATGTCCCAAGTGAAAGAACAGGACAAAATAACAGCAAAAGAGCTAAAAGAAGGGGAGATAAGCAATATACCTGATAGAGAACTAAAAAAAAAATGGTCCTAAAGATACTTACTCGACTAGAGAAAAGAGTGGAAAATCTCAATGATACATTCAACAAAGAGAGAAAACAAAAAAGGACCAATACGAGATTTCAAAAACTCAATAATAGAAATTAAAAATACGTTAGAGGGGCGCCTGGGTGGCACAGCGGTTAAGCGTCTGCCTTCAGCTCAGGGCGTGATCCCAGCATTATGGGATCGAGCCCCACGTCAGGCTCCTCTGCTATGAGCCTGCTTCTTCCTCTCCCTCTGCCCCTGCTTCTGTTCCCTCTCTAGCTGGCTGTCTCTATCTCTGTCGAATAAATAAATAAAATCTTTAAAAAAAATTTAAAAAAATACGTTAGAGAGGGGCACCTGGGTGGCTCAGTCATTAGGTGTCTGCCTCCAGCTCAGGTCATGATCCCAGGGTTCTGGGAATGCACCCTGTGCTGGGCTTCTCTCTCTCCCTCCTCCTGATGCCCCCCTCCTCAACTTGTGCTCACTCTCTGTCAAATAAATAAATAAAATCCTTAAAAAAATACACTACAGAAAATCAATAGATTAGAGAGAAAAGAACAGATCAGGGAACTGGAAGACAGAGTAATAGGAACCAAGTTGAACAGCAAAAGGAAAAAAAATGAGAGTAGGTTAAGGGAACACAGCAACATCAAGCAAAAGAACATTTGCATCATAGGGATCTTAGAAAGAAAAGAGACAAAAGTGGGACAGAATATTTATTTGAAGAAATAATAACTGAAAATGTCCCTAAACTAGGGAAGGAAACACACTCAGATCCAAGAGGGACAGACAAATTTTAAAAGCAGTCAGAGAAAAGAAAACAGAAACATACAAGGGAAACCCCATAAGACTATCAGCTGATTTTTCAGCAGAAACTTTGCATGCCACAAGTGCTGAAAGGGAAAAAAGAGAAAAAAAGAAAAAAGTGCAACCAAGAATACTCTATCCACCAAGGCTGTCATTCAGAATACAAGGAGAAACAAAGAATTTCCCAAACAAAAGAGTTCATCACCACTAAACCAGCCTTAAAAATGTTTAATTCTTTGAGTGCAAAGAAAAGGCCATGATCAGAAGTTAGAAAATCATGAAAAGAAAATTCTTAACAGGTAAATAAAAACATGATAAAAGTACTAGATTAATAATGCATAAAACCAGTACAGACATTAAAGCCCAAGTGCAGTAAAATCAATTCTATAGATAAAACCGGTCAACAGGCTCACAAAATAAAAGGATCAATGGTATGACACTGTATATATAAAAAGTGGTGGTGGGAAGGGTAAAACTTTAGTGCTTTTAGAATGGGTTCAAACTTAAGTGACCATCAACTCACTGCAGGATGCTACATATCAATCTCACAATTATCACATATCAAAAATCTGTAACAGATATGCAAACAATAGAGAAAAAGGAATCCAAGCACATTTCTAAAGAAAATCAGCAAACCACAAGGGAAAAGAGCAAGGAAAGAAACAGGAAGGAACTATGCAAACAACCATAAAACAAGTAACAAAATGTCAGTAAGTACATACCTATTGATAATCAGTTTGAATGTAAATGAACTAAAAACTCCAATCAAAAGACATAGGGTGACTGAATGGATAATAAAGCAAGACCCAGGGGCCCCTGGGTGGCTCAGTCAGTTAAGCATCTGACTCTTGGTTTCAGTTCAGGTTGTGATCTCAAGCCCTGCATCAGGCTCTGTGCTCAGTTTGGAGTCTGCTTGTCCCTCACCTTCTGCTCCTCTCCCTGCTTTCTATCCCTTAATCTAAAAAAAAAAAAAAAAAAAAAAAAGCAAGACCTATGTATATGCTACCTATAAGACTCACTTCAGATATAAAGACACATGCACACTGAAAGCAAAGAGATGGAAAAACATTTACCATGCAAATGGAAGCAAAAAGAAAGCTGGGTAATAGTACTTAATATCAGATAAAACAGACCTTAAACAAAGACTAAGAAGAGATAAGGGCACTACCCAATGATGAAGGGAACAATCCAACAGTGGGATATAACAATTGTAAATATTTACACACCCAACATGGAAGCATCTAATACATAAAGCAACTTTTAAAAGCTATAAAGAAACTGACAATAAAATAATAATAGTGGGGGAATTTAACACCCCACTTACATCAATGGATAGATCATCCAGACAGAAAATCAACAAGGAAACAATGGCTTTGAATGACACATTGGACTAGATGGATCTAACAGATATATTCAGAACATCCCACCCAAAAACAACAGAATACACATTGTTTTCAATGACACATGGGACAGCCTCTAGAATAGATCACATGCTGGGCCACAACACAAGTCTCAGCAAATTCAAAAGGACTGAAATTGTATCATGCATCTTCTCCAACGACAATAGTATGAATGTGTAAATCAAAATCTGGACAGAACACAAATACACGGAGGCTGAATAACATCCTCCTAAACAGCAAATGGATCAGTCGATAAATCAAAGAAAAATCAACAAATACATCCAAACAAATGGAAATGAAAACCCAACAGTCCAAAAATCTCTGGGATGCAGCAAAAGCTGTTCTAAAAGGGAAGTTTACAGCAATACAGGTCTACCTCAAACAGAAAAATCTCAAATAAGCAACATAATCTTACACTTAAAGGAGGAAGAAAAAGAAAAAGCCCAAAGCCAGTAGAAGAAACAAAATAATAAAGATTAGGGCAGAAATAAATGAAATAGAGCCTGAAAAAAACGAGGAACATCAATGAAACCCGTACTATTTTTTTTAATATCAACAAAACTGATATACCTTCACCAGACCCAACCACTAAGAGAGTGGACTCGAAGTATAATATCAGAAATGATATTATAGGAGAAATACCAACCAAAACTGCAGAAATACAAAGGATTATAGAGATTATGAAAAACTATATGCCAACAAATTGGACAACCTAGAAGAAATGCATAAATTGCTAGGAACATAAAATCTTCAAATCCGAATCAGGAAGAAATACAAAATTTGAACAGTTTAGTACTACCAATGAAATTGAGTCAGTAATCAAAAAAACTATTCCAAAAAATGTAAGATGAAGGAAAAATTCCAAATTCATTAGACAAGGCCAGCACTACCCTGATACCAAGACCAGTTAAAGACACTGGGGGGCTGGAGAGGGGACAGGGAGACAAGAAACAAAAAAAACTATAGGCCGGTATCTCTGATGAACATAAATGCAAAAATCCTCAACCAAATATTTCCAAACTGAACCCAACAATACATTAAAAAAAAAAAATCACCACAAGCCAGTGAAATTTATTCCAGGGCAAGAGTGGTTCCATATTCATAAATCAATCAATGTGATACATCACACTAACAAGAGAAAGGACAAAAACCATACTATCATTTCCATAAGTGCAGAAAAAGCATTCATCAAAGTATAACATCCATTCACAATAAAAACTCCCAATGAAATTGATTTAAAGGAAACATACCTCAACATAATAAAATGCCATATATGAAAAACCACAGTTAACATCAAACTCAATGATGACAAACTGAGAACTCATCCTCTAAGATTAGGAATTAGACAGAATGTCCATTCCTACCACTTTTACTCAAAAGAGTACCAGAAGTCCTAGCCACAGCAATTAGACAAGGAAAAGAAATAAAAGGCATCCAAATGCATAACAAAGAAGTAAAACTTTCACTATTCGCTGATGACATGATACTATCTACAGAAAACCCTAAAGATTCCACCCAAAAACTACTAGAACTGATACATGAATTCAGTAAGGCCACAGGATACAAAGTTAGCATACAGAAATCTATTGCACTTCTACGCACTAATAATGAAGCAGCAGAAAAAGAAATTAAGAAAATAATCCCATTTACAATTGCATCAAAAATAATAAAATACCTGGGAATAAACTTAACCTAGGAAGCGGAAGATTTCTACTCTGAAAACTATAAAACACTGATGAAAGAATTTGAAGATGACACAAATGGAAAGTTATTCTATGTTCATGGATTGGCAGAGCAAATAATGTTAAAATGTCCATGCTATCCAAAGCAACCTACAGATTTAATGCAATCTCTATGAAAATACCACCAGCACTTTTCACAGAGCTAGAACAAAGAAACCTAAATTGGTATGGAACCACAAAAACTGTCAATGGCCAAAACAATCTTGAGAAAGAAAAAAGCTAGTGGTATCATAACCCAAGATAAAAAAAGCCACAGTAGTCAAAACAGTACTGGTACTGGCACAAAAACAGACACACAGATCAACAGAACAGAGAACCTGGCAATAAACCCATGTGTTATGGTCAATTAATCTAAGAGGAGACAATTAATCTAAAGGAGACAAGAATATACAATGAGAAAAAGATAGTCTCTCCAGTCAGTGATGCTAGGAAACCTGGACAGCTTCATGTAAAGAATAAAACTGAAATACTTTCTTGCATGACACACAAAAATAAACTCAAAATGGATTAAGGGCCTAAATGTGAGATCTGAAACCATGAAATTCCTAGAAGAAAACACAGACAGTAATTTCTATGAGATGAGCCACAGAAACATTCTTCTAGGTATGTTTTCTCTGGCATGGGAAACAAAAGCAAAATTAAACTATTGGGACTACATCAAAATAAAAAGTTCTTACAGTGAAGGAAACCATCAACAAAACAAAAATGCAGCCTATTGAATGGGAGGAAATACTTGCAAATGATAAATCTAATAAGGGGTTAATATCCAAAATATATAAAGAACTTATACAACTCAATACCCAAAACACAAATAATCCAATCTAAAAATGAGCAGAGGACCTGCAGAGACATTTTACCAAGGAAGATACACAGATGACCAACAGATACATGAAAAGATGCACAGCATACTAATTATCAGGGAAACGAACAACAAAACTACAATGAGATATCAACTCACACCTGTCAGAATGACTAAAATCAAAAACACAAGAAAGAGTAAGTTTTATTCCAGAATAAAAGAAAACTTTGTGCGCTGCAGGTGGAAATGTATATTGGTGCAGCCAATGTGGAAAACAGTTTGGAGACTCCTCAGAAAAATAAAAATAGAATTACCATAGGATCCAATAATTCCACCACTGGGATTTACCCAAAGAAAATGAAAATACTAATTTGAAAAGACAGACCCCTGTATTTATTGCAGTGTTGTTTAGAATACCCAATCCAAGTGCCCATCCATAGATGAATATAGATGATGTGACAGATACAGAGATACAGAGATATATACACACAATGGAGTTTTACTCAGCCACAAGAAGGAATGAAATCTTGCCATTTGCAACAACATGGACAGACCTGAGGGTATAATGCAAAGTGAAACAAGCCAGAGAAAGACAAATACCATACGATTTCACTGATGGAATTTAAGAAAAACAAACTTAACAAAGAAAATAAGAGACAGAAGAAACAGACTATCATATACAGATACGTGGTAGTTACCAGAAGGGAGGTGGCTGGGGGGTTGGTAAATAGATAAAGGGGATTAAGTGTACACTGTGTTTATGAGCACTGAGAAATGTATAGAATTGCTGAATCTTTTTATTGTACACTTGAAAGTAATGTAACACTGTATGTTAATTACACTTTAAAATGAAGTAAAATTGGGTGCTTGGGTGGCACATTAGGTTAAGCGTATTCCTTCAGCTCAGGTCATGATCCTGGGCCCCTGGGACCTTGTCCTGAATGTGGCTCCCTGCTCAGCAGGGAGTCTTCTTCTCCCTCTCCCTCTGACCCTTCCCACCCTAACTCGTGCTCTCTCATGTGCTCTCTCTCAAATAAATAAAATCTTTTAAAAAAATGAAATAAAATTAAAATGTTATTTACTTATTTTTAATGAAAGTAGGAAAAAAAAGGTATGAATTCCCAGTTATGAGTAAGTTCTGAAGATAAAGTACACAGCACGATGACTATAGTTAATAATACCTTATAAAATAGATTTAAAAGTTGCTAAGAGAGTAAACATTAGAATTCATCACAAGAAAAAAAAACTACAGGAGCTGACAAGTGTTAACTTATAATGGTGATCATTTCAAAATACATACATATAGAAAATCGTTTTATAGAGTTTAATACGTTATAGGTCACTTATGTCTCAATAAACCTGGGAAAAACACAATTCTTTACTATAAAAAATAATTTGCATTACTGAATGCTAACAAGCTTGAAAATCCAGATAAAATCAGTGACTTTCTAGGAAAATTCCAATAAAAAATTAATCTAAGAGAAGATTGAACACCATGTAGTAACCATAGAGGAGCGGAGAACGCAAAATCACATATGGCTTCCAAGGAAATTATGACAAATCTAGGATCAGATTTCTGCGCTACTTAAAATATTCTAAACCATCATTCCGCTTTCCAATTATAATACCTGCATTACACTGTTAATAAAACTAGAAGATGGCAAAGAAAAATATAATTTTGACTCATGTCACATATAAAAATTGACACAAATATGCTGGATTAAATTTTGCCTTTTCTTAAGCAGGCCAATTAAGTTCACTCTGATGGGAATTTGCATCTTAAGCAAAGACACATGAGAATGAATGGTCGTTTTACTGAAGGTAACAGAGGCTGAGGCATCTGATAGGAAATGCCCAGGTGACTGTGACCTCATTCCTGCTGCTATGATATTCAAAGCAAGTCTGTGAAAACTTCACATGTTCTGGTTATTCTGATTTTTCTTTTAATTTGTGAGCTCCCTAGTATCTTTCCAACATATCCCTTTTTCTCGCTTAAGATGATCATGATCAGTTTTAGTTGCTAACAACCAAAGAAAACCAAATTAAGCATAAATTAGGGCTTGCCTTGTCAGCTGGAGGTGCCATAAAAAAATACTTTTTGCTGGGTGCCTTAAACAACAGAAATTCATTTCCAGTTCTGAAGGCTGCGAAGTCCAAGATCAAGGTACTCACAAGGTAGGTTTCATTCTAAAGCCTCTGCTTTTGGCATATAGGCAGCTGCCACTCACCATGAGCTCACATAATCTCTTCCTTGCCTGAGAAGAGAAAGGGGAAGTAGGCTCTCTGGTCTCTCCTGAGGGCACTAATCCCATCACCATGTTGATGGGGTTTTGGAATATAAGTGAGATTCAGTGGAGTGAGGACCCGACTACCAAGAAAGAATTCTTGAGACGTCTTTGGTGCAAAATGGTGGTCTTATTAAAGCGTGGGGACAAGACCCGGGGACATAAAGAGCTGCTGCCCTGGGTTTGTGAGGTGTGGCTGATTATATACTTGGGAGTTGGGGGAGGTAAGGAAAGGGAGGTTTCAAAAGGATTTTTGTATGTTAAAGAAGACTCACAGGACAAGGAGGTCTTGCCATTGTCTAGTTAAAGTTATTTTTCCCTCTAATAAGGAATTAACAAGTAACATAGTTGGGAGCTTCCCCAGGAACATTACACTTTGCCTGCTTTAAGTATCTGTCAATGGGCTACAGACTATAAGGACATTTAGTTGTATCTACATTCCCTTCTGGAAGCCAGGCCATTGATAGAAATGCTTTGTTCTTGGGGCACCTGGGTGACTCAGTTGGTTGAGCATCTGCCTTCTACTCAGGTCATGATCCCAGGGTCCTAGCACCGAGCCCAGCATCCGGCTCCCTGCTTAGTGGAGAAAGACAGCTTCAACCACTCCCTCTCCCTCTCCCTCTGCCTCCCCTGCCAAATAATGTTGTCTTACTCGCTATCTCAAATGAATAAATATTTTTTTAAAAGAAATGCTTTGTTCTTGTAAATTCCTAAGATTTTTGTAAACTAAGGGAGAGTCATGTCTTGCAGGATTGTAATCTCTATAAATTAACTATTTGTTTTTCCTTTAGGGCAGCCAGAAGTGCCTAAGGAATATCACACATATCCCATGGGGGGGGGGATTTGTGGGGTGCCAGCTTCTGCTTGTCCTCAGCTAGCCCTCTGTTCCCTCATCAACGTGGTCTCCACCTCACCTAAATCTCATCACTTCCTGAAGGTCTCATCTCCAAATACCATCAAATTATGGTTAGGGCTTCCACAAGTCAATCTTGGAAGATGCAAACAGCAGTACTATTATATAGAGCCTGCAATGTTTTGGGTGTTTTTGTGCGTGCGTGCCATTAGTAGTTCAGAGACAATGGCTGGGGGAAATATATTAAGAACTGGCTGAAAATATAATAGAGTAAGAATGTAAAGTTTAGATTCTGATTTAGACAATGACCTGTGATTACAGATCAAGAATGGATTAAGACATTTATTCCTTTAGGTTTCTAACAATTCCTTCAGTCTCCTTTACAGATAAATTCTGCACACTGTCCATTATTATGATTAATTATATTAATTAAAAGTTAAGTCTTTAAAAAAATCATTATAATATTAAATATTATCTTTATAGATTTTTCAGAAAGTTTTCCATGATATGAGAATAGAATGTAAGAGCAGGACAGATAAAAGCAACTTTTTTTAGAAACTACTAATTTTAGAGGCACCTGGGTGGCTCAGTTGGTTAAGCGTCTGTCTACCGCTGAGGTCATGATCACAGGGTCCTGGGACGGACCATCAGGTCAGGCTGCCTACTCAGTGGGGAGACTGCTTCTCCTTCTCCCTCTGCCCCTCCCCCACTCTTCCGCAGGTGCGCATGCTCACTTGCTCGCTCTCATTCTCTAATAAATTTTTTAAAAAACTACTTTCAAAATAAAAAAAATTACTGGTCAAGGTGAGTTAACACTGAATTAATTAAGCTACTAAAACTGCTTTTTAAACTAAAGCATGAAGAATCATATATGTATCTGCCAAATTTACATAGATTCGATTTCGTAGAACACAATTCCGTTTAACTTTGCCAAATTGTGTTTATTCCCAACAAATACAATTCCACTTAACATTCACTGTTCTAATAAGCATTCCATGGTGAAGATTTGGAAATATGTTATTCCTCAGAAATCAACTCATAGGGTCTTGCTTTTGTTTCCGATGCAAATGTGTAAAATATTAAACTGTATTAAACTTGGAAACCAAATAAAATAAAGGCCTACATATTAATCTGTACGTGGCAATAATTTTCAAGAATTGAAGGGTATTTTAATGCCATATTAAAGCATACTTATTGCTAGGTAATGCTCGAACTTGAAATTATAATCACATTAATATTAAGAAAGATAATAACTTATGTGTACCCACAAAGTAGTGATGATTTCCTAGCTTTGGTTAGCAGGAAATGTATTCATTTAAATGACATTAGTTCTGTCCAGGTAGATAAGCAGCACACTCAAACCCATGTGTAATTCTATGCTGTGTCTGTATTCAGGTACTACATTATATAGAAAGAAAGGAAAAGTCTAAGGACAACAGACGACATGTGATTCAATAAAGAGCTTTGCAGTGATGGTACTAACTACTGATACAAGTCTAGGGTTCTCAAGTGCAATAAAGACATAGATGCAGATACAGATACAGGTCTGTCAATGCAGATTGTGTATAGATCTGTGCATATGCAGGTAGGTTGGTAAGTAAATAGATCCAGAGAGAGAACACGAGATCATATTCTGGTTTGTGTCACATCTTGAGATTGAGGCCTAAATCCTTTCTTTTGATACCATTCTTTAGTCCATCCATATCTAATTAAGACAGCTTTACGATGTCGTAGAGAGAAGTCACCTCTGGGTGACTGCCCCTGGGCCAAGACATAAAGTGCTCTTGGTGGTCGAATTCTTAGGTCACCTCCTCTATGTCTGCACAGTTCTTAGGTTCAAGAGCTCTGCTGCTCAAGAAGGGCCAACTGTGACAGTCTAGAGGGAGATCTTTCCCCTGCAGGTATAATAGAGGAAAATACTGAAGAACTTACAGAGAAGTTTAAGAACAACTTCGTATAGACATTTTCCCTTTTTAATCTAAAATTTATCAATTTACATTCTTAATAATGTGTCTTTTGGAAAATTATGCTTTTGCTAGTGCTTATAAAGCCATAAAAATCACTCCAGTTTTTTATAAATTTGCATATTTTCCTACAAAATGGATCTCTGAAAAAATTGTTAGAAAAAACACAAAATGAGTCCCTGAAAAGCTGTTAGAAAAAGACACTGGAATTTCACTTTTTGAAGGACATCTGATGAATTATACCATAATCAGAAATATTTTATTATAAAATTAAACAGAATAAAATATTTAACATTTTCATTTAAATTATAAATGTTAGCAGAAGAAAATGGTGCAATGTAGCCCTGTCACACCCTAAAGTATGGACACAAGACAAATTATGCATGTGCCAACTAACACTTTTGTGACCTGCAGATTCCTGAAAACAAATTTCAAGATTCTCAAGAGTGCCAGATATTTTACCCCTAATGGATACCTATTTGGCAGATACCCATTTGCAGTTCCCTGAAGCATTTGCATTTCTCCACACTTAAGCTACTTGCCAGATATAAATATGAAAATAGACAATTTCTAATTCAGAGGGCTGACAGTTCAGTGCTTAGTATTATACATTTCAATGCTTGATCATTTAGTATTGCCACAATAATTAAAACCAATTCTTTGAAATTGAATTACTCATTTGATGTGCCTTACGTTAACTGCAAAACCACCTACCACACTGAAAACACACATCGGAAAGAGGCTATCTTTCCCAGGAAAGCCTGCCTCGGTATGATTATTTCTATGTGATGTTACAGAAAAAGCTTTGACAATAGGCACATATCAATTCCACACAATTCAGCTCGTCCTTCTATGATTGATGCATAATAGATACTATTACAGTTGTTCCAACATTCTTGTTCCTCTTTGTCACTCTCTATCATACCATGACTCGAAAGACAATGAGCAAAATGCTGCTTTTGAAAAGCTTTGATCTACTGCAGCATCTAGAGGCAGAACTGAAAAGAAAGAAAGGGGGATGGAAAGAGATTACAGAAAACCAGTCACTGCTCATTCCCATGCAGAGCATAAACACATCACCAAGCCAAAGATTAGAACAAATGTAGTTCAATTAATGCAAGAAAATGTGTCTGATGTGTTTCTATCAATCATATGACAGCAATAACTATAATTTAAAAGTTTAAAAATTAGAAAAGTTGATATTAGGATTAAAAACTCAACTTTTTTTGTTTTGCTTTATCGGAACTAAATGTGTTATATGACAACTGAAAAGACAAATATTCTATTTTTCCAATGCCTTTTGGATCTAAAATACCACTACAAGTAAAAATAAAATAGAAAGTATTAGTAAAAACACCAGTGTTATTTCTTCATATGGAGGGATCTACACTTAACATTCCTCTTATTGCCTGGAGTTCATACTGTCTATAGATTTTTGATGGTATATTTTGAAATATGATGCCCTGAAATGTATTTTATAAAGCAAGTTTACTATTTTTCCTACCACAGTAAGGAATGAAAAGACTCCATCTTATTGCTTGCTGTTTAGAACAAAGTATTTTTAAACTTTCACTAGTATGTTTGATAGTGCTGTTAAGTATGAACAGAACAAAATGGTGTTCACCTTTTCCATTAAATTCTTTACTACATTAATTACAGGTATTTTAGAAAAAGTTTACCGATTTTAGGATTAAAGACTTCATTAAAACACATTTGTATTTTCAATGTATAACAAATGTGTTTTAACAGGAGATCAGGTCTTAGTTAATTGATAGCTTGTTTCAAGACTATAGCAGTTTTTTCCCTACAGATTTCCTACGTCTATACAGGAATATTGTTATACTATTTTTTTAAGTGACTGCTATAGGGTTTACAATATACATCATTAACTTACCATAATCAGCCTTCAAATATCACTTCATATGAAAGAATCTTAAAATAGTATCCTTCCATTGCCTCCCTCTTAATTTTATATGTTGTTTTTGTCATTCTTTTTACCTCTATATATGTCAGAACTCCACAAGGCACTGTTATTACCTCTGCATTATCTCTTAAAGCAATTAAGATTATGAAAAATATCCATTATATTTTACCATGATTTTCTTCTAAAGATTTATTAACTTGAGAGAGAGAGAGAGAGTGGCGCATGTGAGTGTAGAGGGAGGGGCAGAGGAAGAGAATCCCAAGCAGACTCCCTACTGAGCATGGAGCCCTTATGAAGCTTAATCCCACAACCCCGAGAGATGAGGACTTGAGCCAAAATCAAAAGTAGGACGCCCAGCCGAGTCACTCAGGTGCCCCATATTTTACCATGATTTCTACCCTTTCCTCTACACTATTTCTCTGAGTAGTTCTCAATTTCTATCCATTATTATATTCCTTTCTTTAAAGAACTCCCTAAACATTTCTTTAGCACAGGCCCGAGGCAATAAATCCTCCCAGCTTTTGTCTACTTCACAAAAGTTTTATTTTGCATTAGTTTTTAAAGATATGTCTGACTAACAAAGTCTATGTTGGAAGGTTTTTCTTTCATTAAAGATGTCATTTCATTTTCTTCTGGGCTGTATACTTGCTAATGAAAAGTCTGATTAAATTATTACCTTTGTCCCTTTATATATAGCTTTTTATTTTGTTTACTTTCAACTTTTTTTTTTTAATCACTAAGTTTTAGCTATTTGACTATGATATGTATAAATGTTTTGGGAAATTTATCCTGCTAGGATTTTTTTGGGATTCCTGTATATGTGGCCTTTTTTTTTTTCCATACACTTTAGAAAAATCTGAGGCCATTATCTTTTGATACTCTGGTTCCCTCATTCTCTCTTCTTTTGAGCCTCCAATTTCATGCACGTTAGATCATCTAATATTGTCTTAAGGTTCTTGACTGCTCTGTTCTATTTTGGATGCTTTTTTTTATCACCTTTTTTTTATTATTATTTTTTTATCCATGGGTTTCTTTTCAATAATGGCTATTGATTTACTTGCAAATTTATTTATTTTTTCTCCAGCTGTGGTTGGTCTGCTTATAAGCCCACTGGAGAAATTCTTCACCTCTGATGCTGTATGTTTTATTTTCAGTTTTTTTTTTTAAGATTTATTTGAGAGAGAAAGAGGGAGTGTGCATGAGCAGGGGGAGGGGTAAAGGGAGAGGGAAAGAGAGAATCCCCAAGCAAACTCCTCTCTGAGTGGAGAGCCTAATGCAGGGCTCCATCCCAGGACCCTGAAATTATGACCTGAGATGAAATCAAGAGTTGGACACCTAACCAACTGAGCCACCCAAACACACCTTATTTTCAGTGTTCTTATTTGATAATTAAGAAAGTTCCTTCCAGCCTGCTGAAATCTCCCATCTGGCTTCTACACTGCTCAGTTTTTCAACAGCTGTTAATTATTTAAAATTTTCATATCATTTCAATAACTAGGTCATTTTGAAACTAGATCTTTTGATGACTTCATCTCTTGCTTACTGATTGACTTCTCTATTTACCTGATTAATTTTTACTAAATGCTGGATGTCATATGTGGAATGGTAGAGACTGAGCAAAGTAGTATTTATAACTGCAAAACAGCATAACTTTTCTTTTGTCATGGTGCCAGTGTGTGGGGTTGTTAATTCTAATCAGGAATTTGGCTATCTATGGATTTTGTTACTTATCTCATAACCTTCTCTTTGCCACACATTTCAAATACCTATAGTAACAGTCTATTGTTACCTTGCACTTAGAATGGGACATGAGGTGCTAAAAGTTTTTTCAGTATTCCAGCTTCACTTTCATGTTCAGCAGTATCTACAATATTTGCAAATATTTTCAGCCATTCTGGGTGTTGTCTTTTTACTTTCTAGGTGGTATTCTTATGAGTAAAAAAGTTTTTAATTTTCATTCATGGTTAAAAAAAAAACCTCAAAAATTAGGCTTAGAGAAAACATACCTTAACATAATGAAATGCCATCTATGAAAAACCCACAACTAACATTAAACTCAATGGTGAAAAACTTAGAACTATTCCCCTAAGAGAAGGAAGAAGAAAAGGATGTCCATTCTCACCACCTTTATTCAATGAAGTACTGAAAGTCCCAGCCACAGCAATCACACAAGAAAAAAAATAAAATAAAAGGCATCCAAATTCATACCAAAGAAGTGAAACTTTTACTATTTGCTAATGAAATGATATTATCTACAGAAAACCCTAAAGACTTTACTAAAAAACTACTAGAACTGATAACATGAATTTAGTAAGGTTACAGGACACAAAATCAATACACAGAAATCTGCTGCATGTCTACACGCTAACAATGAAGTAGCAGAAAGAGAAATTAATAATCCCATTTACAATTGCACCAAAAATAATAAAATACCTGGGAATAAACATAACCAAGCAGGTAAAAGGCCTATACTCTGAAAACTATTCAACAGTGACAAAGAAATTGAAAATGACACAAACAAATGGACAGATATTCCATGATCATGGATTGGGAGAAAAAATATTGTTAAAATGTCTATACTATCCAAAGCAACTTCAAATTTAATGCAATCCCTATGAAAATAACAATAGCATTTTTCACAGAACTAGAACAAAGAATCCTAAAATTTGTATGGAACCACAAAAGACCCAGAATAGCCAAAGTAATCTTGAAAGAACAAAACTGGAGGTATCACAATCCCAGATTTCAAGACAGACTACAAAGCTGTAGTAATCATCATAATTCCAGATTTCAAGATAGACTACAAAGCTGTAGTTATCAAAACAGTATGGTATTGGTACAAAAATAGACACACAGATGAATGAAACAGATTAGAGAACCCAGGAATAAGCCCACAATTATATGGTCAATTAATCTATGACAAAAGAGGCAAGTATATTCAATGGGAAAAAGACAGTCTCTTCAACAAAAGGTCCTGGGAAAGCTAAACAACTATATGCAAAGGATTGAAACTGGATCACTTTCTTGCACCATACAAAAAAAATAATTCAAAATAGATTAAAGACCTAAATATGAGACCTGAAACCACAAAAATCCTAGAGAACACAGGCTGTAATGTCTCTGATATCAGCCATAGTAACATTTCTCTAGGAATGTCTCCTAAGGCAAGGGAAACAGAAGCAAAAATAAAGTATTGGGACTACATCAAAATAAAAAGTTCCTACAAAGCAAAGGAAGCAATCAAGAAAACTTAAAGACAATCTACTGAATAGAAGATATTTGCAAATGACATACATGATAAGGGCTAGTATCCAAATATATAAAGAACTTATAAAATTCAACACCAAAAAAATAAATAATCCAAATAACAAATGGGCAGACAACATGAGTAGACATTTCTCCAAGCGAGACATACAGATAGCCAACAGACACAGGAACAGATGCCCAACCTCACCAATCATCAGGGAAATGAACAATAAAACTACAATGAGATATCACCTCATACCTGCCAGAATGGCTAAAATAAAAAACACAAGAAATAACAAGTGTTGGTGAGGATGTGGTGAAAAAGGAACCCTCATTCACTGTTGGTGGCAATGCAAAATGGGCCAGGCACTGTGGAAAACAGTATGGAGATTGCTTAAAAATTTAGAAGTTGAACTACCCTACAACTCAGTAACTGCAATACTGGGTATTTACCCAAAGGGTACAAAAACACCAATTTGAAAGCATATATGCACCCCTATGTTTACTGCAGTGTTATTTACAATAGTCAAATTATGGAAACAACCCAAAGGCCCATCAATTAATGAATGGATAAAGAAGTAGTATATATATACAATGAAATATTACTCAGTCTTAAAAAAGAATTAAACCTTGCCATTTGCAACAACATGGATGGATCCAGAAGTTATAATGCTAACTGATGTTAGTCTGTCAGAGAAAGACAAATACCATATGATTTCACTTGAATTTGGAATTGAAGAATAAAATAAACAAAGAAAAATGAAACAAAAGAATACCCTTAACTATAGAG
Source organism: Ailuropoda melanoleuca (assembly GCF_002007445.2). Classification (NCBI taxonomy): domain Eukaryota; kingdom Metazoa; phylum Chordata; class Mammalia; order Carnivora; family Ursidae; genus Ailuropoda; species Ailuropoda melanoleuca. The sequence goes on from NC_048232.1 coordinate 17,969,647, forward strand.
AACTGATGGCTACCAGAGCGGGGTGGGGGTGGGGGCAGGGGCGCTGGGGAAATAGGTGAAGGTGATTAAGAGTATACTTACAGTGATAAGCACTGAGTAATGTAGAGAAATGGTGAATCACTACACTGTACACCTGAAATTAATATAATGCTATGTTAATTACACTGGAATTAATTTTTTAAAGTATACTTATCATAATGAGCACTGAGTGTTGCTTAGAATTGCTGAATCACTATACTGCACAACTGAAACTAATATAACACTGTATTTTAATTATACTGGAATTTAAATAAAGATTTTACTTTTGATGAAGTTCAATTTATTTTTTGTTTTCTCCTCAAGAGTTTCACAGCTATAGCTCTAGCATTTAGGCTTTGATGCATTTTATGTACGTTATCATATAAGGTGTGAGGAAGGGGACTACATTCATTCTTTTACACGTCCAGTTGTGTCAGCCATTTTTGTTGAAGATTATTTTTTGCCACTGAATGGTCTTGGCACCCTTGTAGCAAAACAGTTGACCACAGATGTACAAGTGTGTATCTGGAATCTTAATTCTATTCCATTGATCTGTATGTCTACCCTTGTGCCACTACGACACTGCCTTACTCAAGCTTCATAGTTAATTTCGAAAAATTAGAAGTGTGAGTCTTCTAATTTTATAATTCTCTTTCAAATTTATTTTGCCTACTCTTGCTGTCTTGAAATCCCATATGCATTTTAGAATCAAATTGTGAATTTCTATGAATAAGCTGAAATTCTGAAGGGGATTGTGTTGCCTCTGTGGATTAGTTTTAGGAGTACTGCCATTATAAAAAAAATTAGTATTTTGATCCATTAGCAAGGAATTTTTCCAATTAATATATCTTCTTTAATTTTCCCCATTACACTGTAGTTTTCAGAGTATAAGTTTTGTACTTCTTCCTAAATTCATTCATAAATAATTATTTCACTATCAAAAATGGATTTTTTAAATTTAATTTTTGGACTGTTATTTCCAAGTAGATAGGACTACAATTGATGTTTGTATATCGATGATGTATCCTGCAAACTTAACTGAACTTGTTTATCAGTTCTAATTGTTTCTTTTAGTTCAATTGTTTGTCTTGTTATTTATTGTTCTAATTTGCTTTAGTGAAATATTTAGGATTTTCTATATATTAGATGACGTCGTCTGCAAACAGAGATAGTTTTACTTCTTTCTTTCCAATCTGGGTATCTTTTAATTCTTTTGCTTGTCTAGTTGCCCTAAAACCTCTAGTACAATGTTGAATAGAAGCTGTGTGAGAGAACATCCTTATATTTTTCTGATGTTAAGGGAAACACATCCAGTTTTTCATCATGAAGTATCACATTAGTTGTGGTTTTCAAGTAGATGCCTTTTGTCAAGTTGGGGGGAACCCCTTCTATTCCTAGTGTGTTGAATGTCTTTATTATCAAAAGATAATGGACTCTGTCAAATGTTTTTTCTATGTCTATTGAGAAGACTTATGTAATTTTTGTCTTTTATTGTACTGATGTTAAACCTGCCTTACATTCCTGGGATAAATCCCATTGGTCATGGTGTACAATGCTTTTTCTTTTTTCTTCTAATGTTTCTGGATTTGGTTTGCTAACATTTTGAGGGTTTTGTGCCTTTATTCATAAGGGATATTGATCTGTGTTCTTTTTCTTTTGATATCTTTGATTTTGATATCATGGCAACACTGGCCTCAAAGAGCGGGGAAGTGTTCCCTCCTCTTCTAATTTTTTAGAAGAGTTTATGAATAATTGGCTATAATTCTCCTTGAAATGTTTGGTAGAATTCAGTGGTGAATGCATCTGAATCTGGGCTTTTTTGGTGGATTTTTTAAAAATTACTTACTCAATCTCTTCACATGTTACATAGGTCGAGTCAGAATGTCTATTTCTTTTCTTTTCTTTTTTTTCCAGTTTTGGTAGTTGTGTATTTCTAGGAACTTTCCCATTTCATTTAAATTACCTAATTTGTTGGCATAAAAGTGTATATATATATATATATATATATATATATTCTTCTAAAATTCTTTTTGGTCCATAAGGTCAGCAGTAAAATCCCCTCTTCCATTTCTGATTCCAGTAATTTGAGTCTTTTTATTCTTGATTAATCTAGACAAGTTTTGTAGAACTCACTTTTTGGTTTCACTGATTTTCTCTATTGCTTGTCTCTTCCCTATTTATTAATCTTAATTAATCTTAGTTTTTCTTTTCAGTGTTCAAAAGTGAAAGTTTAGGTTATTAATTTGCAAAATTTTCTTTCTTAATATAGGCATTTACTACTATAAATCTACCTTTGAGTATTGTTAGTCTCATCCAATAAGTGTTAGTATGTTGTCTTCATTTACTGCATAGTATTTTCTTATTTCCCTTTTGATTTGTTCTTTGATCCACTGGTTATTTAGGAGTGTGGTGTTTAATTTCCAAATAATTATGAGTTCCCCAATTTTCCCAGCTATCAGTTTTTTTGTTTGGTTGGTTGTTTTTTCATTTTCTTAAAGATTTATTAGAGAGAGAGCAAGCGCGGGCACACATACATGCACACAGGGGAGGGTAAAAGGAGAGGGAGAAAGAGGAAACAGCCTCCCAGCTGAGCAGAGAGCCCAACACAGGGCTTGATCTCCAGACGGTGAGATCATGACCTGAGCCAAAATCAGGTTGTCACAAGAGTTGGCCACTTAACCAACCGAGCCACCCAGGCACTCCAACCAGCTAAGTTTCTAATTTCATGCCATTGTGACCAGAGAACACACTTTGTATTATTTCTATCCTTTTAAAGTCATTGAGATTTGTCTTATGACCTAGCCTATGGTCTATCCTAGAGAATGTTTTGTGTACTTGAGAAGAGTGAATATTCTGCTTTTGTTGGGTAGAGTGTTCCAAAAATGTCTGTTTGTTCTAGTTGGTTTATAGTGTGGTTCAAATTTTCTATTTGCTGTCTCCTGTCTAGATTCTCAACCCATTATTGAAAACGGGATATTCAGATCTCTGATTATTATTGTTGAATTATTAACTTCTCTCATTTTTGCTTCATGTATGTTAGTATGCTGTTATTGAGTGCATATATGTTTATAATCACTATACCCTCCTGATAGACTGAACTTTTTATCAATATACTCCTGTTTCTTTACACTCCTATTATTTTGGGGGGAGCAAAACTGGAAATTTTATATAATATATAATAGCAAGTCTATTATTCCACCACTTACCATGAGGCTTGTCATTATTATTTGCTTGTTCATCTAGCACTGGATTATTTTAGTGAAGTTCATCTCCCCCCCCTCAGCATCAGGCTATGTTGTTCCTCAAGGTAGTATAATTTCCAGGTAAGCCCAAGGTCACACTGAGATGATAGTGGTACTAGTGGGACTCTTCATCTCTTCCTCCTAATCACCTCTAAATGTTAAACTTTACCAATCACCAGCTAGCCAATCTATTGTTTTTAATAATGCCCTGGGGCATAAATTGTTCTATAAACTAATCCAATCAAATATGACTTCTCTGAGCAAGAGTTTCTGATAAGCATTTCATTTTGTTCTGATATCAGGACTTCTCTTTCCTGATCTATTATTTCCTAGTTCTCTCCTTCAAACTACTTGACCTACAGTTTAGCCTATAGCTTGAATCTCCTCCCAAACAGATTTACTACAACCTCCACTGCTATTCAGAGGGCCTTTACGCTGGAATTTCTTCACTCTGTTGCAAATGAAATTAGTTCCTTGGGAAGAAATTAGTAGGAATCTGGGTTTTTTGGGCCTGTTTCTCCCCCAGACAAAAATCTCTGAGCCAAAGTTCTGGAGTTAGGGGGGAGGACAACGGCAGTGTTCTGATGGACACCAGCCATAGGAATCTGGCATTTGGTATGTGGGGACAGGAGCACAGGGTCCTCTTAGCTTTCCTTAGTGTGAAACCACCAGCTCCGAAGTCAGGGTAAAAGTGACCAGGGCCCCAGTATTTTAGCACGCTGCACCAAGGCAGAGTCTCTGTTCCATGAGTGGAGGCTGGGTAGAAGGGACCCCTCCACCTCTCAACTGCACTCATCCAGGACTTAGCCTCAGTAACAGGGAGCTGAGGGATGAAACAGGAAACACTGATGCTCTACTCGTCCTGGGAAGAAAGTCTCCCTCTGGGAGCTAAGAGAAGAGTGTCTGATGTTCTTGAAGGCAGTAGGGTGGAAGAGAGTATCCATCTCACTGGGCTGGCAGTGAGCAACAAGAGAGGAATGAATATTGGTTCCAATACTATAGGCTTTCACTTTGATTACTGAATTTTCATAGATTCTTGAATAAATGTTTCTTCACTTGCTATTTGTCCTTGGGACCATTTCCAGAGATTTTAAATGTTTTTGTTTTAAATACAGTTTTCACCAGTTTCATGGGAAATGGGCAGCCTAGCTCCTCATGCTACCATTTGGAAGTTTATCACTGGATTTCCTTTTACCTGCTTGTATGGTAGTCACCTCTATCACCTTTGTTCTGTCAAACAGAACAGTTGTTTTTGTCCTCTTTCTCCTTTGAGAGGCAACTAAGGAATTGAGTGAACTAGCCATTTACCTTACATCCCCAGCTTTCTAACAGATTTCCCCCAAATCATGATTTTGTAGGTTGTCTGGATTTTTCACATTGTTAGTTTGGGGGTGATATGTTCTTTACTTTCTACATCCTAAGTTGTAATTTGTTTTTACTTTTTTTATAGTAAGTAGCATTTGTTTAACTCTCCTACTTTGTAGATGGTAAAACTACAAGGAATGCAGTTTGGGAGGCAGAATGAAAGAAAATAACAAAATTGTCCTAAGTTTTCTATATCTAAACAATATTACTGAGTACAAATATGCCCAGACCTTATTTTAAAAAGCTATGTTTTTTTATTGTCCTTTGAATTTCTAGTGTATTCACAAATAGATTAATTTAATTATTTTGCAAACATTTCTATATATGAATCTCTGTGATGCAGTTATCAGGGAGCAAATCTTGAGTCTTGTCTTTCAAAAGATATTAGTCTACTAGAAGAAACACAGGCAGACAGAAAACTAAACTCTCAACAGCCTGCTCGCCCACCCTGCAGTCCCATCACTGCACGATCCACTCCTGCTGCCCAAGCAGAACCAGCTTCATGAGTTGCCCAGGCCACAGGCGAGTGGCAAACAGGCTTCGGTGAGCCCGAGGAGGGGCAGGCCTGCCCGGGTCCCCACAAGTCTGTGTGTCTGTCCCTAGCACTCTGGAAGGCTACAAAAGGAGGAAGACTGTCTAGGATCCCTGCAGGACAGGAAAAGAAGGGGAAATCTCAACATGGAAGAAACTCTACAATGAAAATAAAGCTGGAAATCGAGGGAAAACCAGAAGATGAAGTAGGGCCTAAAGATGAAGGAAAATGAGATGAGAAGAAAAGTTGGAAGGAGAGGGGAAGCCAGGGCATGAGGGAAAGCTCCAGAATGAGGGACAGCTGGAAGATGAGGAACCACCAGAAGATGAGGGAAAGCAAGAAAGCATGGTAAGACCGAAAAGGAAGGAAAACCACACAGTGAGGGCAAGCTAGAAAACCTGGCAAAGGCTGAGAGTGAGCTGCAGGCTGCTAGAAACTGCTCACTTTTAGATTACATACCCAGGAAAGCAAAAAGAAAAACAGACAGGGGGACAGAGGATTCCTCCAAGGACTATAAGGAGGACCTACAGGAAAGGAACTTGGGCAGTGAGGAGATGATGACAGAAAACAAAAACAAAATCAAGCTACTGGGACTATACCAAAATAAAAAGCTTTTGCACAACAAAGGAAACCATCAACAAAACAAAAAGGCAATTTACTGAATGGGACAAGATATTTACAAATGACGTATCTGACAAGGGGTTAATATCCAAAATATATAAAATTATATAACTCAACACCCAAAAAACAATCTGGTTAAAAGATGAGCAGAGGACCTGACCATTCAGGTCCTCAAAATCAAGTCATGACATTTTTTAAAAAATATTTTATTTATTTATTTGAGAGGGAGAGAGAAAGGGAAAACAAGCAGGGGGAGCAGGAGAGGGAGAGGGAGATGCAGGCTCTCTGCTGTCAGGGAGCCCTATGCGGGGCTTGATCCCAGAACACTGGGATCATGACCTGAGCTGAAGGGAGATGCTTAACTGACTGAGCAACCCAGGTGCCCCCATGACATTTTTTCAAAGACATACAGCCAGCCAACAGACATAGGAGAAGACGCTCAACATCCCTAATCATTAGGGAAATACATATTAAAACAATAGTGAGGTATCACTTTATACCTGTCAGAATGGCTAAAATCAAAACACAAGAAATAATAAATGTTGGAGAAGATGGGGAGAAAAAAGGAACCCTCATGTACTATTGGTGGGAAAGCAGCCACAAGGGAAAAATTAAAAACAGAATGGCCACAGGATGCAGTAATTCCACTACTGGGTATTTACCCAAAGAATACAGAAACACTAATTTGAAAAGATATATGCACCCCTATATTTACTGCAGGATTACTTACAATAGCCAAATTATGGAAGCAACCCAAGGGTCCATCCATAGATAAAGATAGAAAATGTGATACACACACACACCAGAATATTACTCAGCCAATAAAAAGAATGAAATCTTGCCATTTGCAACAACATGGATGGACCTCAAGGGTATAATTCTAAGTGAATTAGTCAGAGAAAGACAAATATCATGATTTCACTAACCTGTGGAATTTAAGGGGAAAAAAAAGACAAGAAAACAGACTCTTAAATACAGAACTGGTGGTTATGAGAGGGGAGGTGGGTGGGGGGATGGGTGAAATATATAAAGGGGATTAAGAGTAGTACACTTATGGGACACCTGGATGGCTCAGTCAATCATTCATCTGCCTTCTTCTCGGGTCATGATCCCAAGATCCTACAATGGAGTCCTGCATCAGGACTCAGTGGGGAGCCTGCTTCTCCCTCTGCCTGCAGCTCCCCCTGCTTGTGCTCTCCTCTCTCTGACACATAAATAAAATCTTTACCAAAAAAAAAAAAATACTATATTTACATTGATGAGCACTGAGAAATGTACAGAATTGTTGAATCATACTGTATACTTGAAACCAATAAAACACTGAATGTTAATTATACTTGAACAAAAGTAAGAACGCAGATAGTAATAGCTACCTCACAGAGTTTTAGTGGGTGATTAAATAGGATGCAAATCGCCTCAAAAAATAACAGCTGTGTTGCTATCTGTTTCTGAGTCATTTGGATTAACAGAAATGAATTCAATAATCCAGAGATTATATAATGTATTTGAAGTTAAGTCTAAGGATGTGCTTCAAGGTACATTTTTGTGGGTTAAGGAAATATTTCAACTTTAGGTCAAGTTTGAGACTTTGGGGTAGCAGAGCAGGAAAATATCTAAATAGAGTTTCAGATCTGTGTGACTCTGCACTTTTCAAAGTGCCCTCTCACATATCATCTGATCAAATTTACAGTCATTCTTTGAAGTAGATATTATCACCCCAATTTTATAAGGCTTATGACTTGTCTGTCCATGGTCAGTCACAAAGTATGTATAGTTTTGGAACTGATCTTACATATCTAGCTTCTGACTCTCAGTTTACAGCTCTGCCCTATCAAATCTGCCACTCGGAGGCTCAACATTCATCCTTCTTTCTGGAATTTACCTTGGACTTCAATAAAATAGCTCTATGAAATACTGCATTTGGGAGAAGCTCTGATATACAACTTTCTGACCTTGAAAGCACTTGTAGTGGTTTATCACCCCCATTAGAAAAACATTTCCAAGAAGACAAATGTTCAAAACCTACAATTAAATTTCAGTTTTAAGTATATAATTCAATTAAATAATTTGGAGATATAGCTGATATTGACTTTTTTTGAGTTGGTGTTAAAACTGTGATGCTGGGGCGCCTGGGTAGCGCAGTCGTTAGGCGCCTGCCTTCGGCTCAGGGTGTGATCCCCGCGTTCTGGGATCGAGTCCCACGTCAGGCTCCTCCGCTGGAAACCTGCTTCTTCCTCTCCCACTCCCCCTGCTTGTGTTCCCTCTCTTGCTGGCTGTCTCTGTCAAATAAATAAATAAAATCTTTAAAAAAAAAAAAACCAAAACAACAACAACAACAAAAAACTGTGATGCTGTTATGACATTAAACCAATCAATTTTAAAAGATTACTGTTATTTCTAAAAACTGAGCCACACATGATCAGTGCTGTCTTGAATAATAGTTACCCTCAAGGGGGGAAAAAAAAAAACAACTGCACATCCATCTTACTAGTTCTATGCCAATTTGAAAAATAAAGTTTAAAATGAAACCCAAGAAAATTATGTCTTACATTTTTTTTTTTACCCTTTTATCACCTGAATACTAAAATATTCTCTTGGGATGCCTGGGCCTTGGCGGCTCAATTGGTTAAGCATCTGCCTTTGGCTGAGGTCATGATCCTGGGGTCTTGGGGTCCTGGGATCCAGTCCTGCATTGGGCTCCTTGCTCAGCAGGGAGCCTGCTTCTCCATCTGCCTGCCATTCCCCCTGCTTGCATGCACACGCTCTGACAAATAAATGAATAATATCTTGAAAATAAATAAAGATAAGTATTCTATATGAAGAAAGTTGAAGCATAATAACAGTATTTTGTTACCAAGTCCATGATATAATATTTCTTGAAAAACCTATTCCTCTAGTGCCAATATTACTCAGTCATGTGCACAGTTTCACCACCTGTAAAATGGAGTTTATTTTCTCACACAAATTGATAGTGGCAGTTGGCAGTTTCCTGTCTTTTAGGAACCTCAAGCATTCCCAAAGTGCCACTTTTTCTATCATAAGAAAAATTTCCCCTCAAGCTAGTTTCTATTTCACTCTCATTTTCCATGAGATGATATCCTATGACACAGGATGATGGAAACTTAATTCTGCTCAGGAACATAACTGCTCCAGTCCATGGAAAATAACAGCAATAAGATGTGGAATTCATCCTAAAGGTGTAATTACACATTAAATGATGCAGTTTATGCTGGACATCTGCAGCATATCATTGTAATTAATTAAGAGTGGGTAAGTGCAAAAATATTAAGAGGATAAGCATGTGCTGTCTCTTGCATTTTCCCCCTCCACTTAAATAGAAAACAAACAGCCTGGAAGAATGAATAAGTTATGAAAAGGTTTATGTGAAGGAAAATCTTGAATCTTCAGAGTTCTTATATATAAATAGCTCTCAAGAGAATCGATTCTAGGTAAAACCTTTATTGACAGGTCCAAAATGGAGGGAAAAAATGATGGAAAGAGGAAACAGAATAAGAGAATGGAGGAGAGATGCACTTCAGGGAAGTTTCAGACTACTGCCCATCCTCTGAAGAACGTTAAATGATCAAAATTAACTCTAACATTCTTTGTCTACCTGGTCCTGGGAAAAACTATTACAGATGCAAAGAGATCCAGGAAAACAATCAAGCCCCAAGATTATGTGTATTTTGTAAAAATATATGTGGACCTCCCCCCAGAAGTATAACCGTACTGGTAGAATTTCAGATGCTCTGGTATTTGCATGGAAAAAGAATTTAAATTATTACATAACTATGGGACACCTATCATATTACCAGCACTGTTCTCAATACTGGGAATACAGAGATGAGTAATATGTGGTCCCTACCCTTGATAACCTAAGAATCCAGGCAGTATGTAAAAGCATACCAACTAACAAACAATCAAAAACTATAATAAACTATTACGATAGTGAACTGAACAAATTATCATCAGGACACAGAGAAATAAATGCTTACCTCTTTAGCCTAGAAGAAACAGAAATGCAGAATAAGCAGCAGCCTCTCAGAGGAAGTGGCACTTGAGCTGGCATTTGACAGATGAATAGTTGTCTCCAGGTAGGCCTGGGAAAGAGTCCTTCATAAGCTCTAGATGTTCTTTGAAATGCTTAATGTCACATCAAACATGTTTAAAATGTACCCATACCAGTTATTAAAGTGTACTTTATAATTTATACATAATCATAAGTAGGATTGCATTTGCTGAGATACTATAATGCTACACTTTGTAGACCATGAATTAAATGCTTATTAATTCAATTCTGTGATTTTTTTCATATATTTAACATAATACATTGTCCCCTTTCTCCAAAATTTTCTTAGACTCTTGGAAAACTCCTAGTCTCCAAGGACTGTCCCTGTGATACCTGATGAAAAATAATGACTAAGGCAAATGCCTACCAGCCACAGGCTGGAAAAGAGGCTCTGGGAAAATGTGTATTTAAGTCAGAAAAAAAAAAAAAAAAACCTCTTTTTTTTTTTAGAGGCAGGGGTAGAGAGAAAGGTAGAGAGCGAATGTTAAACAGGCTCCATGCCCAGCACAAAGCCCCAGGTTGGGGCTCAATCTCACAACCCACAGATCATGACCTAAGCTGAAATCAAGAGTGAGATGCTTAAACCAGTGAGCCACCCAGAAGCCCCTAGTCAGAAAATCTCTTAAGATCACTAATTAGGGGGGCGCCTGGGTGGCATAGCGGTTAAGGGCCTGCCTTCGGCTCAGGGCGTGATCCCGGCGTTATGGGATCGAGCCCCACATCAGGCTCCTCCACTATGAGCCTGCTTCTTCCTCTCCCACTCGCCCTGCTTGTGTTCCCTCTCTCGCTGGCTGTGTCTATCTCTGTCAAATAAATAAATAAAATCTTTAAAAAAAAAATCACTAATTAACCTTTCGTAGATAAACTCATCATCATACTTGCAAAAGCCATTCTCTCTGTCCTGTGGTCAGATGTCATCTGCAAAATGACTGAAAGAGGGTCCACTATGAGAATTTATTTCCGGGGCGCCTGGGTGGCACAGCGGTTAAGCGTCTGCCTTCGGCTCAGGGCGTGATCCCGGCGTTGTGGGATCGAGCCCCACATCAGGCTCTTCTGCTATGAGCCTGCTTCTTCCTCTCCCACTCCCCCTGCTTGTGTTCCCTCTCTCGCTGGCTGTCTCTATCTCTGTAAAATAAATAAAATCTTAAAAAAAATTTATTTCCTTCCTGTGATCCCATGATCTGTGATCATGGAGGAGTCCCTTAGTCTTCAGCCTTTGTTTCTCTATTCATAAAATAAGGATAGTACTACAGTACTATAACTATGAAGTATCTAAAGTTTCATAAGGAAGACTCTAGAAATGTAAGGCAGTATAGCAGCCATAATAACCCGGGGCTTTTTATCTAGCACTTTCCCTTGAACCCAGGAATGACAAAAGTTCTTAAAATGTTACCTTTACTAGAAAAATAATATGTAACAAGAAGATAAGGATTCCTCCCTTCCTTAAGAAACCACTGTAAGAGAATTTCTTTTTAAATAGAAAATACCTGGTAAGTGTTGATTTTGTGAATTATCACATGTAAAATCATATTGATTTTGTATGTACGCTCTCAACTTCGAACACTATGGGGGGTGCAGGAGGGACCTCTTTCCTTCATTTGGAATGGGTTTTGAAACGCAGCACTGCTTTACACAGTCGAGGGTGCCAGGAAAGCGAGCCTGCCAGGGCAGAGAAGCAGGAGGAGCTTGTGGAACCTCCCAGCGCAATGGGTGCCCTCAACTCACCTGTGGCTGCAGCTGCTGGAAGAGGCCGCGTGGACGCCCCGTGTCCCTGCGTCCCAGGAGCCTGATCGTGGCTTGCCCCGGCCAGCCGGAGTCCCTACCTAGTCGGTGCTCCCAGCGCCACTACCTCCACTCCAGCTGGCGTCTGTATCCAGAGAGCAGTTAAGTATGCAATGCAATGTATAACCTTTGCTCAAGCCTTGAGAAATTGGGTTGGTGCTTTCCATGTAAATAGAGTGACAGCAGTAGGGTCGGAGGAATTTGGCAGAGGGAAAGATGGCTAATGTTATTAATGTGGTGAATAAATATTTAAGAACAGGATAAGCAGAACTTTTAAAATGTGTAAGCTAAATATTTTACAGTTGAAGTATCTTGTTTAATGTATATACATAACCAGCAATGTTTGCTGCATGTTGCAGCTCCTACATTCTTCCGCTCTAAAAATCCCATTGATACTAAAAAACGGTTTTTATTCTTTCCAGTTACGTTATTGTTACTGTTACTGTTGTTAGGGTAAGGGGTTACAGATTATGTGCTTCAAACACCAAAAAGTGTTAAAAAAAAATAGGTGATGTCTCTCTCCCATCTCAGTCCCCAAACAGGCAAGTCACCCCTTTCTCCCATCTTCCCATCCCATCCACTACCCGCCACCCATCCCGTCCACAACACACACAAGTAACCACTGTTATTGATGCCAACATTAAATACTTTGTTTGAATAATTAGAACTTGAACAGTCACCTGCAGGAGAAAACTAATGAACTTTTTGTTAATTCAGAGAAATAAATTACAGAAGCAGTCCCTAGAGAAGTGTGGAAGGAAGAGGATATAGAAAGTCAGGGGACCATATCTTGGTTACAGCCATCACCCTTAAGGAATTCTCTAAGAAGAAAGTATCATAGTTAACATTGTGTGTGCCTGCCAATGACGTTTTTATTTTACAAGCAAAATCCGAAACACTTTGAAATTTGATGCCATTGGGTTTATGCGTGATGTAAAATTTTCTTACAGGAAGTAATGTCAGAATTCTGTCACCACCTTTTTTATTTTGTAGATGAGGAAAGAGTAGCTCATTGACATTTATAAGTCTTCCAAAGTATTTATTCCTTTGCTTCCAATAAATATTTTGAAATAGTTAAATGATAACTTTGGTCACCTCTGTAAGCTAGTCATAATCAATATAATTTATTCTGATTGACAATTATAAAATATATTTATTGAATGAAATTAACAATTATATATTGGGAAAGATTAAGTGTTAATAAATCAATGTAAAAATATTTTTTAGGTTTCTTTGGGATAAAGTAAAAATAAATTGCAACGCTCTTTATTAGAAGACATATTTATATTATTTAATTGAGTTATTCTTGTTTCCAAAACCAGCATTTGTTATTCCTCTCAGAGACTATTTATTATTTATATCTGCCCCAGCACCCACCACAGAGCCTAGCACATAGTAGGTGCCAAATGAATATTTGCTGACTGGGAAACCAATTGTAGATCACAAAATTATTTTTATCTGACATTTAATATCATCCAGTACTTTAAGGAGATAACATTTATTATATGAAATTAATCCAAAATGGATAATGTTGTGATTTTTTTCAGTTCATATTCTATTAAATAAGTAATGCAATTGGAAAATTACAAAAACAAGCAATTAATACCATTGCCAGTGTGAGTCCATTCCATATAGCACTGTATGTTTTTTCGTTTGAGACTTTTTTTCCCAGAAAAGTGGCAAGTGGATGAATCATAGCCAAACTGCAATATATTTCCTCAAATTTTTCTTGTGCTTTCTAACTCTCAGCAAAACTTTTCCCCCCCCCCATGTTATTGCATCTGGACTTTATCACCCGCAATCACACTGCCATGATTACCAATTAAAACTCCCTAACTCATCGTTAGTGCGATCCAATTCCTACCCTGTCTTTAATATCCAGCTGAAGTCCTCCCTCCTCCAGGAGCCTTCCCTCCAACACTCAGCCTGCAGCAAACTCTTTCCTCTGAACTTTCAGATTAGTAATGACACTCACCACACGCTTCATTCTTTGTATTTTGATATGTTGTCTAAGTTTTCTGTGCACACATTTGACCATCTGGTAAGATTGATAAGAGTAGAAATAGCCACAGAGGTGTGTCAGTTCAACTGTATTTTGTATGAAAGTAGAAACTGGGGCCCATCTAGAGGGATTAAGCAAATGGCCCAAATTCACAGCTTTACAGTAGCAGGAACCTATGGGGTATGGGTCTTTGCATATCTTCATGTCTACATGCTAAGCATGGTGCCTTGTATGTATTACATTCTGGGTGTTTTGTTGTAAATGTTATATAAAACATCCCACTATTTATTTTAAAAATATTTGCTCAAGGATTTGCTAGAGAGATGTTTGTGTTCATGTGCTTTCATATGGTAAACACATAGTTGTTTTTTCAAGGCTCTTTGGCAATAGTCCATTCATGTATTTTGACAGTCTGACCTCAACTGATACATTTTACAAAACAAGTGTGTCAAAACAAATAGAAAAGGGGGCAAGAAGCTTAGAAAATTGAGATAATTTACAATTTTTTATGAGATAAAGGCACATTATTTTTACCCCCATGCAACCACCGCCAGCAAAAGAACTGGAGATACACACACTCACACTCTGCTTTAAACTGGGCACAGATAAATGCATACAAAAGAGCCAGGAGTATATGGGGAGCAGGAAGGAGGAAGAAGGGATTCCGGCAAAGAAGAGTTCACTGCTCTACAATACGGTTATTTATTTGAATCTGTGTGGGGGGAAAAATGTGTTTCTTTTTAAATATTCACAAGATGTTCCAACATTTTGAGCCAAAAAGGGAGACCTTTAGCAGATGCTGGGCCAGAGCCAGGACCTCTACCCTCACACCTGCCCTTCATCTTCAACTAGTTTCAAGTCCTTCCAGTAATACATAACTGAGGAGAGTATTCTGTCCCAACTGCTAGAAACCAGATTGCCCAAATTCCCACTGTTTGCCAATACCTTTAGTGAAAGTCACACTTCGTTAAATCTAGATACTTTGCAGTTCCTTTCTGATGAGGCATTTTTTTTCCTACCACAAGTCTTTAACCTGAAGTCTTTGGCAAAGGTTGCATAGGAGAGTCAGAAACTCAAGCAGATGCTGAGGTTGGTTCTTAGCCCCATAGCTACCGATGATAAGGCTTGAGTATTTAATGTTGGCATCAATAACAGTGGTTACTTGTGTGTGTCGTGGATGGGATGGGTGGCGGGTAGTGGATGGGATGGGAAGATGGGAGAAAGGGGTGACTTGCCTGTTTGGGGACTGAGATGGGAGAGAGACATCCCACTATTTTTTTAACACTTTTTGGTGTTTGAAGCACATAATTTGTAACCCCTTACCCTAACAACAGTAACAGTAACAATAACGTAACTATAGGTGGGAATCCACTCTTTACCTGCAAGTAGAAAACGTGAAATTTAATTATAGGAAAGGAGAACAAAAAAAAGGCAAACTTGGTGTTTTTTTTTCCCCCTTTCCCTTGAACTTCATCTTTGTCCTTTACTATGGAGACAAGAGATTATTAGAATTTTTTTTTCATGTGCAATACTTACTGGCTTTTATGTTTCGTAAATTTGAAATGTTATGAATTTGTATGGCTTTGTAGTTCTGGGGTAAGTGCTTACTTTTTTGTTTGTTTTTCTGAATGCATTTAGAAGAAGGAAATCTTCAATTTGTTATGTTGTAACAGTTCGTAAGCATTTTATTCTTTAGAACCTATGAGTGTGAAGTAGGAAGCCTTATTATGTTCGGGACATTTTTAAGCTTTCCTATTTTTCTCTCCTGGCACTTTCTAAAACTTCTGGAGTTAACTTTAACCTTGCATTCCTGAAATTCAGTGAAAATAACTTAATTCTTGTTTATCCTTTGTAGGAATCAATTTAGTGACCAAGTGCACATAATTTTACTTCCACTTCCTAATTTATCTGAAATTGTCAGGGAAAAAAGTAATCTGAATAAGAAAATTCCCAGAAATTTAAGTTTACTAATTTAAATATTTAGAATTTGAAAAATATATATGGTTTGCAAATATTTCTTGCTTTAAGAAAGACATGTGAAACACAGTCTAACCACTTTGTGTTTCTTAGTTTCAGTAGAAGGAAATATTATGGAGTGCTGACATAGTACAACTAATAATACAGCTATGATCTCATTGATAAGGCTTTTCCTCCTCACCTTAAATTCAACAAAATTGATTCAACGAACTTACCTAATGAACACCTATAATCTTTGATCCTATGTTGTTACAATTGCAGAAATGAGTAAGACAACCCATGTAAATAGCACTCAGATCAAAACACAAAACATCACCAGCACCTAGACACATGGTGTCTTCCAGTCATTAGCCTTGCCTTCTTCCCAAAGGTAACTACTCTTTTGATTTCTTGTGTCTTTTTGTTCAACATTATATTTGTGAAATTAATCCATTTTGTGGCATTTTGCAAGTTTCCATTGTGAAGTAGTGGCTATAGGGATATATCAAAAATTATTTATCCATTTCATTGTTCATGGACATTTTTAGTTTGGAGTTATGTGAGTAATGTTGCTCGGAACATTCTTGGACATGCCTCTTGGTAAACATATTTTGCTATGTATGTGCCTAAGAATGGAAACACCATGTATTAGTTTAATGCATGCTTAACTTTAATACAAACTGCAATACAAATGAGCATTCCAAAGTTTCTGCATTAATTTATTATCCCACCAGGATAACAGTTTCTGTCGTTCCACATCTTCTACAACATTTGGAATTGTCCCCTGAAATTGTAGTCCTTCTGTGTAATTCATGAGGTTTTAATTTGCATTTGCTTGATGAATAAGGACGTCAAGACCTTTGGTTATAATGGCTGGCCACTTAGTTACACTCTGTTACAGTTCTTAATCAGACTTACTACTAATTTTTCTGTTGGGTAGCCAGAAACTTACTGGTTTGTAAAAATTCTTTGAATACTCTTCATTACAAACTCTTTGTTGAATATATATGTTGCAAAAACTTTTTTCCACTGTCTCACTCTTAGTACTCTTTTGATGAACAAAAATTTCTAATTTTAATGTACAAAAATTTCTAATTTTAATGTGTTCCTTTTTATCAATCTTTTTTCTTTATGGCCAGTGATTTTTGCATCTGATTTAGGAAATATATTCATACCCAAGTGTTATGAAGATTTTCTCCTGTTATTTTTTAGAATCTTGCTGTTTTACCTTTTATATTTAGCTCTTGAATCCACCATTTTATTTTATTTTATTTTATTTTATTATTTTATTTTATGAGATAGGTGAAGTAGGGGTTAAATTTTTATTTTCCAGTTGGCCTGTGCATTTATTGACAAAGTCACCTTTTTTCACAGCTGGGCAGTGTTATATTTGTCATTAGCTATTGAATTATGGCTTCATGTAGTAACATTGATAAACACTAGAAAAATATTATTAAGCCCAAGATAGCAAGTTGCAGAAGAATGTAAAGACTGAAGTCTTTTAAATATAGATTAAAGCTTATTATGAATAAGTGATAAACAGTAACTTGTTTGGGGTTACAGCGTTGAAGAACCTATAAAGAAAGTGAAGGTGGTAATAAAATACTCAGGACTGGGTTAACTTGGAGCCGGGAGGAAAAAGGGTAGTAATAGAAGGGGCACAAAGGAGACTTTAAAGGCTTGTCCATATTCATCTTATCATGATTGTTTTCATACAGTACAAATGCTTAATAAATATTTTTGGTATCTAGTAAGTTTGAGAAAAAATTAACAGTGATTGACAAATTATCCAAGGGCAACTGTACAGTTACAATTTCAGCTTCTCCCTCTGGCTACTAAGTCCATCTTCATCCGTCTTCATCCCTCTTCATTCTCTGCCCTAGGAGTCTCCTTAGTTTCTTATAGCTTAGTTATACATTTAAGAAGGTGTTTGTTATGCTTTGTCCAGCGTTTCTAAGGTTTTTTGGTTGTTGTTGAGAGGCTTTCTAAGATTTCTATCTTTCCACATGCAGGAAACGAAAGCCCTTCCCTTCATTCCTTCAACCTCTCTCCCCTGCAGGTTCTAGTCCCCTTCCTCCATCCCATTGAAACTGTTCTTGTCAAAGATAAAATGTCTTCCATGTTAGCCAGTCTTACATATTCTTTCTCTACTGGATTCATTCAATATAATTGACAACTTCCTGTATCTTGGTGTATTTTATTTGCTGCTATGAAATCACAATCTCTGAATTCTTATACTACTTTGCTGGACTCCTTTTATTAGCCTCATTCCTTGGCTCCTTCTTTTGTGCTGATAGCTCAGTGTCGGTGGCCCCAGGGCTCAGTGCTGGACCCTTTTCTCTTTTCTACTACACTTTCTTCCTACATGATCTCACTAGTCCCATGGCTTTAGCATGCTCAGTGTTCCCCAAATTTATATCTTCAGACCTTGTTTCCATTTTAGGATACGATTTCTGTACCCATTTGCCCACTTGACACTCTTATTTGGATGTCTGATAGAGATCTCAAATTCACATTTTAAAACATAGTTCTTGATTTTCCACAACCCTCTTCTCGAGCCACTCAGTATCAGTGGGACTGAATTCAGCTGCAAAGAAAAGATACATATATATGTATATATNTCTTCAGACCTTGTTTCCATTTTAGGATACGATTTCTGTACCCATTTGCCCACTTGACACTCTTATTTGGATATCTGATAGAGATCTCAAATTCGCATTTTAAAACATAGTTCTTGATTTTCCACAACCCTCTTCTCAAGCCACTCAGTATCAGTGGGACTGAATTCAGCTGCAAAGAAAAGATACATATATATATATATATATACACATATATATATATATGTAAAGATATATATGATATATATAAGATGTATATATATTTTATATATATAAATGTATGTATCATATATATGCATCATATATATATATCATATATATATAAAAAACAGTGGCTTTAAAGTATAACTTTTGTTTCTCTTTTATATGAAAAAGATCTGAAAGTCAGCATTCAGAGCTACCATGAAGGCTCCTTGGTCATCAGGTTTCTTTTTCTATTTCTGATTCAGTGCCTTAGCAGGTGCTTCCATCTTTCAAATCACTTCAGTTTCCACGGTCATCTTGGCATGCCGCCCATCTTGCCCAGGTTTCCGGAGGGAAGACAAGGGAAAGATAACAAGGTGAAAAGGGCACATCACTCAGATTGAAGCAACCTTTCCAAAAATCTCACACAGTATTTCCAAATATATCTCTTTGGCCAAAGGGCACACACCTAGCTGCAAGGAAGGGAATGCAAAAATGGATTTTAGCTTGACCTGCTTCCATCTTTAATACAATTTGAATTGTGTTGCCAAGAAAGAAGGAGGAAATTGGTGCTTTGCAACAAGTAGAGGTCTCTTACGACTTCTCCTGAGTCCTTGCCATCTCAGCAAACAGAACTACTCTCTGCCTGCTGATTCAAATAAAAATCCCAGGGCCCTTCTCAGTTCCTTCCCACGTCCTATCCATCAGATAGTCCTCTTAGTTATATTCCCAAAATAACATTTTGAACCTATCATCTCTCCTCCTTCTCCTCTGCTATTCTCTTAATATAAACCCTCATCATTTCGTGGGCAGACGTGTTATTGCAATGGCCCCTGTCAGCCTCTTTTCTGCCAGTTTTGATCATCTGACACCCTTACAGCAGCCAGCCTGCCTGAGCATCTACTTACACCACGCTTACCCTCTGCTCACCTTTTCTAGCCACAGAAGCTTCACACACATCAAGTTCTTTCCACTTTTTACAACCTTTGTGCCAGCTCCTTATACCTGTTTTGGGTTTTGTTTGTTTTCTTTATAGTCTGTCTCCCACCACTGGAACATAAGCTTCATGAAGACAGTGGCTTGTTGGAACTCTCACCCATTTCACTCAGACCTAGAACAGGACCTGCCTAACCCCTGGTACTGCTCAATATTGTTGAATAAACAAATGCATCTCTTATTTGTGGGGCTATGAGTTGTTTGTTGTGGTGGTGGTTTTTTGTTTGTTTTTACTCTTGTTATGGTTTACACTATATTCTAAATATTCTGAATATTCTATAACAAATATGGATTGCTGTTGAATATTAAAGAAGTTTCTTTCAATAACAACATTAAATAATTTGTAGTTCACAATTATGAAGTCTGAAGGTAACTAATTAAAGTCTAATATTTTACAGAAACACTTATAATCTGTAAGGTATGACCTAGGAATGTCAGGTAGCAAACCGATCAGGTACTCATTATAACCTCATGGAGTTCACAANAAAACCAAAAAAGAAAAAAAAAAAAAAAAAAAAAACCAAACTATATCTATATCTAACCCAGACTTTGGTAAGTGCTAACAAAGAATATAAATTCGATGTGAGTTACTACTAGCTATACTATATAATCCACCCCCACACTTCATGTAGCTGGTGTATTATATTGTATATAATCATGGCCTCCTACGCAGCTGCTATGTAAACAAATTCATGTGGTTGCTTTTTCTTAAACCAGAAAGTTTCTTCCATCCTGATTAACCTTTTTTGTCATTATTTACTCCAAAAGCAAATCAAAAACAAAAATAATAAAAGAACCAACCAAAAAAACCCAAAACGATAAAGAAAATCGCTCACTCTGAAGCAAGTTTCTGGGCATTTCTGCCATTACTATCTAGGTATTGAGGAAGTTCTTTTCCAACACTCTGCCTAACTTAGGGATGCTACTTAGCTTACTTCAGAGAAAGTGAGCAGCAAGTGATATATGCTGATTAATCTGCCTTTTTACAGGGTAGCGGCCTCAGGAAAAGGCACCATTAGAAAATCAAAGCAGAAA
Source organism: Ailuropoda melanoleuca (assembly GCF_002007445.2). Taxonomy (NCBI): domain Eukaryota; kingdom Metazoa; phylum Chordata; class Mammalia; order Carnivora; family Ursidae; genus Ailuropoda; species Ailuropoda melanoleuca. The sequence continues at coordinate 17,990,066 of NC_048232.1, forward strand.
AACTTTAAGGACTCCAAACTGCTCTAGAGATAAGGTCTAAGTGAATTAAAAAGGGAAACATTTAATAGCTTTAGTTTATCTTAGAGAATAAATGCTTCATGACATTGAAAGATATTTAGTAAGCTATTTATTTATAAGAACCAAGACTAATATCATATTAAGCATTGCAAAATTTAAATAATGTTATGGTGCTATTTTAAATTTGCTTTGATGATTCTTTTACCTTTTATTTTCCCAGTTCTTGAAAGGTATTTGTAGCTATAGCTTTATTAATATGAGGCATTCTCAGAATTCTAGATATAAGCTACTTAATAATAATAATAATAGATAGCATTTATTGTGCAAACACTGTACTATGCAAAGATTAAAAGATAATTAATATCTTATTTTTCCTATATCTTTTATGAAGTCTAATTCTGGTTGGGTGCATCTTAAGTAGTTAATACATATTTGTTTGTTCTGCTGTAATGCTGAGAAAACACTGTATTGGGAATTATAAATGAAAATATGATTCTTAACTCTCATGAAAAAACCTGGTTGGTTTTTCACAGACTACAAAACTGCTAGGATTTCCCCCAGCTATAAATCCTTTAGTTTTCTTTCTTCCTTTCTTTTTCTTTCTTTCTCTCTTTCCTTCTTTCCCTCCCCTCCCTTCCCCCCATTTTCTCTCTCTCCCTCTCTCCCTTCCTTCCTCCTTTCCTTCCTTTCTCTATGAACACACTTGCCAATTTGGGGACATATTCATCCATTCAACAAATATTTGTTGAATGCATACTGGTAGGGTACCAGCCATTGTTCCATTTACTGGGATTCAGCAGGGAACAAGGTAAGAACAAACAGTGAACAACCAAGTCATTGCATTCGCATGGACTTCAGGGTTTGTAGCCCCATAAGGGAAGACTGCCTCGTCATTCCTATGTTCTTTCATGATGCCTGGAGGAGGGCATTGACTTTGTTGATACTTTAAGGAAAAAGCATTAATGAATGTAGAACAGAGAGAATGAATGAATAAATGAATGATGAAGTGAACTTTTGACCCCTTCAGGTTTGAAAAAGCAGCCCTGTCCTTGATGAATTATAATTAAAGGAGCAGTGGATGGCCTCAAAGAGATTGAACCTAGGAGACAAAAGGTGGGTGATCGTGGGCAGTTTCAGTTTTTTCATGTGTTCATCTTCTTATAGAAATTTCATTTCTACAAATTATATACCAGTGTCACTAAACAGCCTTCAGTGCTCTGACTTCAGACCTTTGTCATCAGCTGAGAAGCTGTCACAAACAGGAACTCTTCTCAGGCTATAGTTCAGTTCCAGTAACATCACCATTTATGTGCATGAGTTTGTGTAATTATTTTAATATCATTGCATTTTGTCCTTATCACTTTATGAAAAATAAGAAAACCAGAAACAAATATGCTGATTCAGCCTGAAAAGAAGTATGACTGTCATAAATCTAATTAATAGGTTTTTGATAACAGCGGAAAATGTTTAAAGTTTTAAAAAATCATATTGTGCTGAGATTCTCGTTAGATTTAAGCAAGTCTAGTACGCATATGATTGTCAAAACAAAAAGATTAAGAGCATGTATGTAATGTTGGAATTTTATCATTGAAAACTGTATCTCACAAAAAAGAGATAGCTTTTTTTTTTCTTCCTTAAACTCTCTGGCAGACAAACTCTCCCTATCTTTGACTGTTATTTGACTACTGCGCATGAGACCATCATATACACTTTTAGAAATGCATTAAGTATGAAAGTAGACCTACAGATGGGGGCATCTGGTAGTTGGTTGTTGTAGTCTCACTTCTTCCCAAAAATAAGTATCCTTCCCCTTTATCTCTCCCTTTCTTTTTCTTTTCTTCTGTTACTTTTATTGTTCCTCTGAATTTTTTAATTTTTTTGTATACATTAGGCCTCCTAGTGACACCTAAAGTTATCCACAGGCAACGTATACCTGAGCGTAGAGCTAGAGAAATTAGAGTGGGTTGACCTCTGCTGTGAATTTTAAATATTCGGAAGTTCTAGAACCTATATGCTGCTTCTCTCATTTTTAGAAAGCTCCAGAGAGTTGAGGAGATTTGTTAACCTTAGATAGTTTGACTAGCATAGGATGGCATATGGAAAATGTGTATATGCACTTGCACTGAATTAAAAACTTGGCTCTGTCATTCATCCATATAACCGTGTGCTAGTCCCTAACCACATAGAAAGTCAGTTTCCTCGTTTATAAAATGTGTATATGATCACTCAGTATCATTTTGAAGATTGCAAAGACATATGCATATGAAGCATCTGCCATATAGCAGGCACTCAGTAAATATTGTTATACTAATTATACTGTATTGGAGTAAATTACTGTTATATTTAAGGCATGGATACAGTGCAATGAAAGTAAAGATTCACCCTTCAAAAAATCTTAAAAGCAAAATAACTGCCTTTCCATATTTTTTAACTGATCCTTAGGAAAGCTTTAATCAAGGGGCACCTGAGTGGCTCAGTCAGTTCGATTCTTGATTTCAGCTGGGGTCATTGTTTCAGGGTCATGGGATTGAGCCCCCATGTCAGCTCTGTGCTCAGCACGGAGTCTGCTTGTCCCTCTCCCTCCTCCTCTGCTCTCCCCCTGCTCTGGCACATGCTCTCATGCTCTCTCTCTAAAATATATATATATATATATATATTAAAGCATTGATCAATTCCTAAATGTGCAAGAATGGGGTGTTGGGAATTAGTGACAAATACTAAAATAAACAGTGAATAAGTTCATTGCTAAAGCAGATCCTTTCTTAAAACTAAGAATGTATATTACACTATATATTGACTGCCTGGAATTTAAATAAAAACTTAAAAGACTAAGAGAATGAACAAGATGTTTATAATTTTCTTATAATCCAAAGATATTAAAATGGTACTGACTCATGACCACTCTCATTATCTGTACCTAGTGAAACAAGAAAACTCCCCTGAAAGAGTGGGATTCAAAGGATTTATATCTGAAAATGAAGCAACAGTCAGTTTTGAATGTCTGCTTCTTTCATTTACCTAGCTCTGTAAAAACCTTAAATATTCCAGGGAACACATAGGGTAACTGTTAAACCTAACAGAAACCAACAGCCAAGGGAAGAATATGGATCATTTCATTTCTTTAATATACTTACTGCTGTCTTCAGTATATTTCCTTTTCTCTTCCCAAAATTGTTTTTCCTCTTCTGTCATGGATAATGACTTATTTTCCCAACATCTCAAAACTCTTCTCTCAATTCATTTATTTTTCATCCTCCCTCGTGATTTTTCTCTTTTCATTTTTAGTCAGTCTGTTGATTCTGCACTGTAAGATATAAAGACAATTCAAGTCAGTCATTTAACAGCAATGGGCAGATAGAGGAAAAATCAATCTGCACTAGGGTTTTTTTCATAAAGGTGATGGATTAGGTCTTCAATGATGGGTAGGGTAAGAAGTGAAGATGCAATAAGAGGTTGGACATAGGGGCACCTGGGTGGCTCAGTCGGTTAAGGTTCCGACTTTTGGTTTCAGTTCAGGTCATGATCTCAGGGTCATGAGATTGAGCCCCACATCAGGCTTCACACTAAGTGGGGAGTCTGCTTGAAGATTCTCTCCCTGTGCCCTTCCCCCCAACTTGTACATGCACATGCTCTCTCTCTCTCTCAAATAAATAAATATTGTTTTAAAAAAGAGATTGGATGTACAATGGGTAAAGTTAATGGCAAGAGTAAATAAAGACAGAAAAAAAATACAGATTTTGGCATAAAAGAACAATTAGTCAGGTTTCAGGGCTTCTGGGAGAAGATCCTAGAAGGATGGACATTACTAAGGATAGCTTTGAATGCAGTCTAAGGAAGCCGAACTCTAGTGAGTTTCTAAGAAGGGAAACAGCATAATATCTCCAAGAAATTATTTTGGCAATAGAGTGGAAAAGGATTGTAGACAGAGCTATAATTTACTAATAAGGCCCAAGATTTTAGGTGACCAAAATACGAAATTTGTAAAGTGGGAACAATGTTAGTGATAGGATAGAAAGAAGAGGAAATAAAAAGTGTGAGGTCAGAAACACAAAGACTTCTCAAACTAGTGGGCCATAGGGAATGGTACTGGCATTAATAGGGATAGTGAAGTCAGAAGGAGGAGCTCAGGGGGAGAAGGGAGATGATAAGTGCTGGGTAAGTCGTATTGGTGCTGGAATGTCAGTAGAATAACCAAATGGAACCATAGATCTTGGGAGAGTTAGGTAAAAAGAGGATGTAAACTTGTATTTTCCTGGTAGTGAACATAAGCTTCATAGAGTCAGTATGGTTTTCTCCATTGTGAAGATCATAATGAAGGTAAGAGTGAAGCAAGAAACAGGTAGGGGCATAGATCTTTATTTTTTTTTAAAGATTATATTTATTTATTTGACAGAGATAGAGACAGCCAGCGAGAGAGGGAACACAAGCAGGTGGAATGGGAGAGGAAGGCAGGCTCATAGTGGAGGAGCCTGATGTGGGGCTCGATCCCACAACGCCGGGATCATGCCCTGAGCCGAAGGCAGATGCTTAACTTCCGTGCCACCCAGGCGCCCCTAGATCTTTATTACCAAAAATCATTCAGTACAGAGTCAACGTCGAAATGAGAAGTTCTTGCTTTAGCACTAGAGTTAGAAGGATTTGTGAATACCTTCTAACTGAAAGCATTTGTATTCCCCACCTAGGAGAACAGTGGCTGTTCATAAAGGGTATCTTTAAAGTAAGGCCAGCTAAAAATCACCACTCAATATATATTTGTTGAGTGAATGCATGTTCATGTTTTTTTAAGGTCTGATAATCCATCTAGGGGGAAAAAGAGGACTTTCATGGCCCCCAATTTTCTTTCCTTTTTTATTGTTGTAAAATATACATAATGTAAAATTTACCATTTTAACCATTTTTAAGTGCACAATTCCGTGGCATTAATTACAATCACAGTATGGTACAATTATCACTATTTCCAGAACATTTTCATCTCCCTGTACAGAAACTCTGCACTAACTCCCCATTCTTCACTCCTCCCAGCCTCTGACAACCTCTAATCTACTTTCTGTGCCTATAGATTTGCCTGTTCTGGATATTTCATATTAGTGGAATTATACAATCACATGATAAGGTATTTTCATTTTACCTTATTGTGGTAAGAATACTTAACACGAGATCTGCCCTCTTAACAAATTTTTTATGTTTACAAAACATTTACTATTGTTGACTAAAGGTACAATGTTGTACAGCAGATCTTTAGAGCTTCTTCATCTTTTTTTTTCTTTTTTTTTAAGATTTTCTTGGGGCGCCTGGGTGGCACAGCGGTTGGGCGTCTGCCTTCGGCTCAGGGCGTGATCCCGGCGTTATGGGATCGAGCCCCACGTCAGGCTCCTCTGCTGTGAGCCTGCTTCTTCCTCTCCCTCTACCCCTGCTTGTGTTCCCTCTCTCGCTGGCTGTCTCTATCTCTGTCGAATAAATAAATAAAAATCTTTAAAAAAAAAAGATTTTCTTATTTATTTTTGAGAGAAAGAGGGAGAGAATGAGAGAGAGCATGCACATCAGGGAGAGGGACAAGGGGAGCGGGAGAGAGAGAATCTTCAAGCAGACTCCCTGCTGAGCAAGGAGCCAAACATTGGGCTCGACCCCAAGACCCCGAGAACATGACCTGAGCGAAATCAAAAGTCGGATGCTTAGCTGACTGAGCCACTCAGGCACCCCAAGAGCTTATTCATCTTACTTAACTGGAATTTTATGCCTGTTGGTTAATAACCCCATTTCTTCCTTCCCCTAGCCCCTGGTAATCACCATCCCAGTCTTTGATTTTTATGAATTTCAATATTTTAGATGCCTCATGTAAGTGCAATCACGCAATAGTTGTCTTTATGTATCTTATGGTAGCCTATTTTCCGAGGAAAAGTAATCTGGACAGAAGCCTTGGGGAGGGATTGGAGGAGTGGGCAACAAACATTTTAGTTATACTTACGCTGAGAATATTTATCCAAGTACTTAATATCTCTGATAGAAAATAATATTGTGTTTCTAGTTGTTTTAGCACTTACAGCATGCCTCCGTATTGTTTCATTTTTATAACCCTTCTGTGAGGTGGGCAGAAATAACTATCTGCATATCATAGATGAAGTGATGCTCAGGGTACTGGGTAGCCCGCCCCAGGACACATAACTAATAAGTTATTCTCAGGTCTCAGATCTTTTGATTGAAACGAGAAACATAAGAAACAAATAGAAAAAAACAAATAGTGACATCATTTATTTAGAGGAATAAGTGAGATTTTTTAAAATGTGGACTTTTAACATTTCTGTTTTCAAGCAAGATATAATTTCCATCTTTCTTCAAATTTTGATTTGTAATAAATCTTTAAAAAATAGTATTCTTTAATACTTATACTTGCTAATTTCAATACAATATCCATTACAATAGAAAAAAAGTAAAATAAACCAGAACAGTGTATTAAATTCTTTGGTCTTTGTTAATCTTATATGCGGGAAGCCTGATGGTTGAGATCAGAAGTTGGAAGTTGTATGTCAGTCATTTGCCATGTTCCAGCCTTGCACTCTCTGATTTAAAGAAAGTTTGAAACAATGCAACATTGGCGTGTTTCTTCTAAAATTTTAAATATACGTGATCTATAGAAAGGAAACAGCAAAGTATTAATCAGCCAGATTAAAACTTTTGTTTATAATGACCGATTTCCCTGGTTTGCTTGACTTCTAAAGATGGCTGCTCTATGTGTGGTGTCCAGAAAAACAAATGGAAAAATCCCAGCCTAATGTCAGGACTCCACGTAACATACTGAAGCATGCACTTCAGACCAATGTTTATACTTAGGCAGTTTAAATACGATTGTCAATAAAAAAAAAATATTTTTTTGAAAGAGGCTAATTCACTCTGGTA
>NC_048232.1:17997077-18175326 GCF_002007445.2 Ailuropoda melanoleuca
ACGCCCTGAGCCGAAGGCAGACGCTTAACGACTGAGCCACCCAGGGTCCCCTAAAGAGACTGTTTTTGCACTGGTTTATTCTGTGACACTTAGATTGCCTTGTTGTTTTTTGTTTGTTTTCCATGGTGCCATCAATTAACATCTACATCCATTTGAATTAATCTCCAAAACATCAGTAAAACCATACCTGGTAATTGGTACAAAAGTATAGGAGTGGTAAGGGTGGGGATGGTTTGCAAAGAAAGCAAGGCTAATTAATAATTTCCAGTCTTACCACTTCTCATCAAGTGTTTTCTTCTCTCTCAGTCTGTCTGGGGACTCGGGCAGAGTGTATTTCGACATATTTCAACATAAAAGCAAACTCCAATAAAGGAGAAACTCTCTGTCAAGTTTACACATGTGGCCTCAGCACCTGTGACAGAACCTGGCACATAATAGGATCTTATCACCCGTTTAACAGTTTTTTAGCGAGTGCTTACTGTGGGCCACACAGTATTCAAGGAAATGCAAATATACATATATATATTGAACAAAATATACAACACTTCTTGTCCTTTGGAATTTATATTTCAATAGGGGATGAGGAAATGCAAGCATTAAAAAAACATCTAGAACACCAAAAAGTGTGGTGCAGAAGCATTGGGAGCATAGAAATGGGTCAGCTGAGATTTTAAATGGTGACCAGGTAGGCCTCAGTGAGAAGATCTGAAGAAATGGGAGTGTGAGCCACATGAATATCTGAGAGGAGCGTATTCCAGGCAGAGGAAACCACAAGTGACAAGGTTCTGAGCTGGGGACAAGGCTAGTGTTTTGAAGAAACAATAAGGGGCCTGTGTGGTGAGCCGAATAAAAGTATAGTTTGTTTAGGGGCGCCTGGGTAGCGCAGTCGTTAAGTGTCAGCCTTCGGCTCAGGGCGTGATCCCGGCGTCCCGGGATCGAATCCCACATCAGGCTCCTCTGCTGGGAGCCTGCTTCTTCCTCTCCCACTCCCCTGCTGTGTTCCTCTCGCTGGCTGTCTCTCTGTCACATAAATAAATAAAATCTTTAAAAAAAAAAGTATAGTTTGTTTAAATAGGTCACATTAAGGGGAGCATATGGTGTAGGGCTGTGGAGGCCACCCAAAGAGTTGAATTAAATGGGGGAAAACAGACCGTGCAAGGTTTTAAGTAGAGGAGAAACACAGTCTGGTTTATGGTTTAAGCTGATCACTTTGGCTGCTGTGCTGAGACTTAGGTGAAGGTGAAGGTAGAAGCAGGGAGGTCTGTGAGGAGACTATTGGAATTATTCAGGCAAGAGATGATGGTTTAGATCAGGCTGTGAAAGCAGTGAGAAGTTCACAAGCCCATTCCTTTTACAAATCACAGTGGAAGGTGTTTTGTTCCAGGCACTGTCCTAAGCACTTTAAATCTTCTTCACATGCTCTTATTTGCTTACAAAATTAGGCTGAATAATGCCCCCGCCTCTGCCCAAACTTGCCCACATCCTAATCCCCAGAACCTGTGAGTATGTTACTTTACATGGCGAAAGGGACTCTACAGATGTGGTCAATTTAATGCATCTGGAGATGGGGACATTCTCCTGGATAACGCCAGCAGGCATGGTGTAAGCATAAGGATCTGTGTGAGAGGGAGGCGGGAGGCTCAGAGTCAGTGGTAGGAATTGTGAGGATAGAAGCAAAAGGTTGGAGTGATACGAGCAAGGGGCCAAGAGGCATCACATGCGGTAGCCTCTAAAAGCTGAAGAAGTCAAAGTATTCTCCTCAGAAGGACTGCAGCCCTACTGACATATTGATTTTTCCCTGTGAGATCCATTTTAGACTCCTGATCTCCAGAATTGTATGGTAACAAATATGTGTTATTGTAAGCCACTAAGTCTGTGGTATTTTTTTACAACAGCAATAGGAAACTAAAACAGAAAACAAGATTTCCAAATAAATACATAATAATCATGTTACTCTACTGTAATTTACTTAGCTATTCCTGTATTCAAATTTTAGATTGTTTCCCATATTTCCCTAAATATCACTGAAGAGGATATTGCTATGAATATATCTTAGCACGCACCTCTGATAATTTTCATAGGCTTGGAAATTGAATGACTACTATGATGATAAATTTTTCTATTTTAAAATACAGAGAAAGTAGAATCATTCCACAAACACTGTATTCACACACCAAGATTTTTGTTAGCACTGGTGTTTTATATAATTAAATGAATAAAATATAAGTGGTAGAGATTAATTACCCTTGAAGCTCCCTTGCCATCCTGCTTCCCCACCCCCATCTCTTCCAGGACAAAGACTGACAAATATGGAATGATTCAGAAATGTGTGAAACATCCTTGCATGTGGGCTGTGTTAATCTTCTCTATGCTTTTCCAGTTTTAATATATATATATATATATATATATATATATATATACATACATATACATACATATATATACATACGTATATACATATATATGTATATATTTAGTATGCATATATCTTGACAAAGCAAGAACTGGGGTGTTCTTTTAATCTTTTAAGAAAAACTTGAAGAAACATAGTCACAGTTACAGTTTATGACAATAAAACTTTGAGACTCAAAAATATGTGAATCTTCATGAAAGGAAAAGGCAAATAGAAGCATTAAGAAAAAGAAGGAAAAAGGCCAAAATGAATAATGAACTAATTGTAGCTACTTTTTTTTCTAGATGTACATTTGATTTTCTGTTTATCTTACATCCAAAGTATTAAAATATAAGTTAAACATGAAATCTTCAAATTACACACTTACAAGCCATTACTAATTTTGTCACAGTTCCCGAATTAGTCAAATTGGCTTGTGTTCTGACCTGGGAAGAAAAGGGTATTGTTTCCCTTACTGTAACTCTACTGTTGTGTTAGGGTGTCTCAGTGGCTACTTTACAATCTGGTTTGAGAATAGGTCTCTTTGTCAAGCTCGGTCATAATTTGGGCAAACCCTCTAAGCAGAACACAACTCAGTTATAAGGATGAAGATTCATTTTTATTGTAGGATGTCACAAAACTAGAAGTTTGACTTAATGGACTCACCAAACAAAAATGTCTCAAATAAAAGATTTTCCCAAGGTCTGTAACTTTTTAATAGCTTTTACATCCCAACCTGTATATATGACATTATCAGTTTTTACTGAAACAATCATTTTGATTTGTTTGGAAGAGCAATTCTTTTACCCTGGTCAATCTAAATATTTTAACACTTAAATTTTTAGATAATAGAATTTATGTAAGAACCACGAAGTATGAAATACTACCACTGAAATGGTACACATTTTGAATTAATCCCTATAAAATAGCAAATAAGCGAAAAAAATAATAATAAAGCTAAAACTGTTTTTTGTGTAATATTTGAAACACAAAATACTTATTTTGTTTCTTATATTTTACAACAAGACCAGTAAGCACTATCTTCTCAGATAAAGATACTAACAATGTGGTTTATTAACTTCAGTGATAAAAAAAAAATTTAGAGTGAAAGTGAATAACAATTAAATAACAGATGTCTGTCTCCATATTACACACATACACACAATGAGAGGTTTTATTTGTGATTAAAAGGCTAGTCTTTTTCCTAAATAGAAATTACATTTCTCTTTAAAATAATTCTCTTTGAATACAAAAATAGCTGAGTCCATATGAATAATGGGCTGCCCCATAGAGATATTTTTTACTTATTCTGATCAATGAAACAGGAGGGAGAAAAGTTCCCACAGATATCTCTAAAAAACCCTGAAAGTGAAACTATTGTTTTAGAATCAAAGGATTTAGGCTCTAGAAATATGTAAACTCATAACTAAGGAGGAATGATTTAATGAGATGGGCTTGTCCTCAATTTGGCTATTACTTTCTAAATTCTGAATTACAACACCTCATTATATAAATGAATTTAATCTTAGAGGAATGTGCTTTACAGTTAATTTTTAATTTATGCTTCTTACTTTCTAATCTGACTAATAACACTGACCTCAGAAATTTAGATGCTACTTTTTGGGGTTTTTTTTTTGTTTTTGTTAAAAAATATGTATAATTTTATAAAGGTAAAATTTCTTTTTTTTTCTTTTATGCTTACTGTTGTTTGTCATGAACAATTGAGAGATAGTTAAAAAAAAACCCACATTTATGTACACATACATAGTGAAAAGGATCTTTACTGTCATGCCTTTGCTCTAGGACAGTGTTCTCCAAGTGTGGTGTTAGGATGACTTGTATCACTTAATCACCTAATGAGCTTCTTAAAAAATGAGGTTTCCCACATTCCACCCCAGCTCACACTCATTGAATCAACTCAATAGGCAGGGGTGTGGATCAGAAATGTGCATATAAAACAAGCATACTTGGAGATACTGATGGAGATAGTTCAAGGAATGATCTTAAACAACCCTGCTTTGGGAGCTAATGTCACATTTTTCTAAGGTTTATTCTATAGATCTTTAAAGTACACATTCATATAATGTCAGATGTGTGTCTATCACGTATTTTGTAAGTACTAATTTTAAACTGATGATTGACAGTTTGTGGAACTGCCCATAATGGTGACAATAATTATGGATTTTTAAATACCACTAAATTAACCCAGTTCCTACTTTGATCATAGGCCATTCCAAGCTACTCACTTGTTGACTTTTGAAAACACTTACTTGAATGGCAACACTGAGTTGGTCATTATGCAACACTGATATTATTTTCCTCTTTGATAAACAAAAACCTTACTTATTTCTCATGAAAATTCTGATATGACTCCAGTGTGTGCCAGCTGCATCCCAGCTCCAGTTAAGGATCATGACAGTTTTTGTATTCCCATTAGCTGAGAAGATGTTATTTTTTATAGTTTGCATTTTCTCTGTTTATCTTTCTATCCTTTATCTGGAATCATTCTTTGATGCTGTCTCCAGAAACTCACTATATACTGTTTCACGTGTCTGTCATCCACAGTCATCGTTTGCTAACATGTATATGTCTACCAAGACCATGCTCCATCTTCATAGCTTCTCAAGATCTTCCAAGTCTTTAAAATGCAACCTCTTGATTTTTACCTTTCAGTGTACTTCTCTTCACTCATGCGTGAGTTCTTCTGTTCCTTCTACCTCCGCACGTTCTCCGCCTCCACGTTCAGACATTCCCAGTCTACCCATCATGTATATACATCCTCTGTACTGTGATGCAAACATTTCTGGTATGGATTTTGATCTTGGTTGACCTTCATCACGTAAATTGAAAAGTTAACTCTCAATCCCTATCAAGTATATCTTTTTACTTGCTATGTTGCACAAAACACAAAGCTTAAATTGTCTTTTCAAGGTTAATACAAAACATTTCTTACTCCATAAAATAAGGAAAAGTAAACAGCTAATATAATCATCCAAATTCAATATATTAGAAAGTTCTTACCCCTAAGTGTCAGAGGATTTAGGGGTTATGGAATATTTACAAACTATGTAATGATAATATGGGGTAACATTAATTACGTGGAAGAGCTACTTATTTTATTGATGGTCCCAAATAGAAATAGAAATCCAAAATTTCAACACCTGATGGAAAGATATAGAAAGCATGAAGGATAAAAAGTAGAAAAATTAACTGAAACTAAAGTGCTATTAGAAAATTTAATATAAGAAGGTCACTGAAATATTTTCAAAGTGACATATCAGGAAGAGAAAGTAGCAAATAGCTAAAACCAGTGAGGCAGTACCAAAAAACCAATAAGGAGAAAAATCTTCCTAAAAATGATAGATGAATTAATCAGGACAACTAGAATTAAATCAGAAGAAGAGAACACACACAGGTAGAAAATATGTTGGACCAAATCTGTAGAGCTAGGGAAAAAATGGGTTATTGGATTCTTTAACAATAAATGGAATCTTCTAAGTATTAAAAGAAACTAATAGACTTTTCCAGTTCTGTGCAAAAAGCATTCATTAACAACAGAACATTAGCATTCACTAAAAAAAATTTTGATGCTCCAAGAGATTCTGAAGCTTCCATTTGCCTTTTTAATACACAAACTATACCATGATTTCTCTGTCATTTTAAGCAGGTCATAGAATACCTGAATTTGAATGTTCCTTTACTCTTTTTTTTTTGCAGAATTTCAATAAATACTGCATATTTCAGTAAATCAGCCACAATTAAATACTACTAATGTTCTATTACAAAAATACAATGACAACAAAACCTATATTTTTTAAAAAGTATCTTACTCTGAAAAACTCAACAGAAATCTGTAGGAAAGCTCAATGTGGACAATAAATACTTAGAGGTTACTTTTGTTGCTCTTGTGGTTTATAGTATTATTTATTAGATCACTGTAGTATTATTATCCCGTGTATCCTTCACTCTTCTGTTCTGGTTATTAATAGTCTGCTCTTAGATAGACATTCAATATATAATGCTAATGCTTAAGTGTTTTTGTTTTGACAATCTTTTTTTCTTTCTTTCTTTTTTTTAAAAATAAATACAATTTCAGTAGTACAATGAAATAAAAAGCTATTTTATATTGTCCTGGTAACTTGTTATGGTATTAACATACTTCATGATATATATGCTATAGAAATATTTTTTTCTAGATTAGAATTTTGAAATGACCTTTGAAACACAGTGTCTTCTGACCAGGATTTTGCATCTTCCTCTCTTGAAAGATGCTGGCTAGATCTACCTGGTTTTGAAACAGTATGAAAGGAATCTTATATCTAACTTGATCGTACCATCTCCATCAATCCTATTTGAAAGCTGTTTTGAACTTCTTTTCCAGCACAATGGGGACTGCCCATTAGATTACTTGAACTAAGTTCCTATATATTTGTCTACTAATCCTCTTCTGGTATAATAGAATCTATATAATATTTATTTAACAGAGCAGGAGGGAACAAAAATATTGTCCTTAACTTTAGAAATTTTAGTTCAGATCTGCTGAGGATCACATGTGAAGTGGATGTGTTCTCTTACAAAATTGTGGGTTTATCTTTCATTCTGACCAAAAAAGGAGCAGAGTTACTGGTTGACATTAGCTTGTTTTATGTGGGTGTGTAGAAACTTGCTGGAGCCATCAAGTTTCAGTTGACTGAGTGTACAGCTCAAAGAGTTTTCACCACACCCTTTCTTGACTTCTCAAGATTTTACATCACATTGCATGAGCAATCCTGCCTCTTACACATGTTGATTTTAATCATCCAAATCCCACATGAGGTTTGGCCTTCATTCTTTAATAAAGGTTGCTAAAGGTAACCTATTAACATTTCTCAAATTTAAGTAGTGCACACTGGTTAATTGTGTTATTAATCCTCCTTCCTAATAGTAATAAAATGTTTATAGTAAGTCGGCTCTATGGTATTTTCTTGTTGGAGAATAAAAGAAGAGAGAAACTAGAAATGGAAATAAAATCTCTAGTAAGAAAAAAATAGCAGTAATATTTTAGGAAGCAAAGCAGAGCTTCAGGGGGAAACCAGATTGCCAGGAAAATTCTGAAACATGTCAATGGAAACTTAGGTTAGAATAAAAGATAAAACCAGACTAACAGGATACAAAACAAAACATGCTTATTGCAAAATCAGTGCCAAACAGGATATAGTATCAAGTAGTCCTTAGGACTTCTGGTGTGTGTTTTGTGATCTTAATGTTGAGAATAATTACAGATTTTTACATAGAGTATATTAACAAAAAACAGGTAAAAGTTAATTTCAGCCAGCAGTCAGTATTATGTCTGTATCCAGCTGAATAGATGAAAATTCAGTTGTATCTACATGTTAGCCATGTGGATGTGGCATCATAATATATGCATGTGTCCTAAAAGATTTATATTCAGTGTGATTTTTTTTTTGTTCTGACTTCTTGATTGTTTGCATAGACTTATTATATGTCCTTGTTGAAATTGTCTCCAATATCTGTAAACAGTGAATGAATTAAAAAGTAGTGTGTACATATAATAGAATATTATTATATCAACAATATTATTATTCAGCTTTAAAAAGAATGAAATTCTAGCACATGCAACAACATGAAGTTCAAGACATCATGCTAAGTAAAATAAGCCAGATGCAAAAGGACAAATGTTGTGTGACTGCACTTAAATGAGGTACCTAGAATAGGCAAATTCATAAGACAAAAAGCAGAATAGTGGTTACTAGGGGTTGTAGGGAAGGAAGTTTTGGAATGTTTAATAGAAAGAAAGTTCCAGTTTTCTGGATATGAATAACATATTGGCTGCATAACAATATGAATGTACTTAATGCCACTGATTTGTACATTTTAAAAATATATATATATAATTTGTACATTTAAAACATATATATAATATATATAATATATATTATATATATATTTTTTAAATTGTGGTAAGATATCTGTACATAGATATCTTACCATAATTTTTTAAAGAAGGAAGTTAGAGAACTTGAGACATCTTGAGTTCACTTGAGATCTTAAAGCCACTTCAAGGACATGGTGAAATCCAACTGTAGAAAATGTGTGGAGAGCACAAAAGAATGGCTGAGGTCCACAACAATTAGCATTAAAATAAATATTATCTAACAAAATTGATCATTTTAATGAAAATTTGCATATAAGGAAATTTCTATCTTTTTAAGAATCCTAGATTGTTTTCTTTATCTGTTCCCTTGTTGAATCTGGACTGATTAATAACAGATTTTTGGGGAGCCTGGGTAGCTCAGTCGGTTAAACATCTGACTCTTGATTTCAGCTCAGGTTATGATCTCAGGGTTGTGAGATTGAGCCCTGCATCATGGAGCCTGCTTAAGAGTCTCTCTCTCCCAGGTTGCCTGGCTGGCTTAGTTGGTTGGGCATTCGACTCTTGGTTTTGGCTCAGCTCAGCTCAGCTCATGAGTTGTGGGATCAAGTCCCAGATTAGTTTCCATGCTCAGCAAGGAGTCTGCTTGATGGTTTTCACCCTCTGCCCCTTCCCCACTTGTGGACTCTCTCTCTCTCTCTGAAATAAATAAATCTTAAAAAAAAAAGATTCTCTCTCTCTTTCTCTCCTTCTCCCACTGCCCCTCCCCTAGCTCATGCTATAAACAAACAAATAAATAAATAAATAACAGACTTTTTTGCTTAGAAAAATACCTTCAGAAGAAGCCAAGTGAAAAAATAAAATTCATAAATTTAGTTAAATTATGCTGAGATTTCTAATAATGAAGTTAAATTCCATGGATGTAGCTTATTTCTCTTCTAAAGATTAAAAGTGAATAACTAGTTAAAAATTATGCAAGGAGGGCTAAGCAGTGAATGGCATAGCTGCATAGTATCAGAGTGTGGTCCATGAGGCTAATGAACTTAAAGATATGAATATTTAGCACTATGACATATATTACATTTTTAAAAGCAAAGCATATTAAAGATAAGAGAAAGTCAGTATATTTTGTAAGTTTCTTAAAAATGTTTCTTAAAAGAATATACAAATGTAATCCTATCCTCCTTTCCCACATTTTAAAAGAATTAACTTCCTTAAAAGCTTAATCAGGTATTTTACACTTTACATAATAATCTTCTGTCTGTGATACTTTATTTTTCAGATTTATTTATTTATAGCCCTTCTTAATCCCAAACATTTTCAGACATTTAAAAAATATTCAAGGAGGGATGTCTGCAGAAGCAGTGGAGGAAAGACCTCCAAAAATTTGCTCTTCCATAATAGCAACTGATAAGATTATCAGAAGAATCTTTTTAGAATTCTGAAAGTTAGCCAAAGGCTTGCAGCTTGAATCTTCTATTAAAAAAAAAAAAGGTTGAATCTCAACAAGAGCAGTAAGTTTTTTTGGCATTTTATCCTGCTTTAGTACTATCCCTTGCTCTCCAGCTCAGTGGTAGCATGAAAATTAACAGTCTGCTGGCAGCAACTCGATGAGCAAATATAGCTATATCTCTTTCAAAGCCTCATTTCCAAAGAACTATTAACATCTTACCTGTCTAGAGAGTCCCTGGGAAGCCCACTTAAAAGGCTAACTTAGGACACACTCTGTACTAAAAGCCTTCTCCTTATGGCACAGTAGAAGGTAGGTAAAGGAACATTTATCAAAAACAATCACAGGCAAGTTTTTTACTATCACAGCTGCCTGGGGAGATTGGTAATTGTTGGGGCAAACAATAGACTAACCAAAAATCTTAAAAGGAGAAACTAGAAAATGGTATGTCTAATTGGCTTTGTAAAACTCCAACATATTCCTGGGAATCTAGAAGGCCAGATATATTTATATAACTGTGTGCATGCTGAGGGAAGACCTTACAAAGCTATGGCTCCTCACTGTTGGCTGAACATAATGCCATACACAATGAAGACTTCAGGTGGGGTTGTAACCTCTCTGACTAGGTTTGAAGGCATGCAACATGCACACAGAGCCACTCAGCAAAGAATGAGAGAATTTTGGGTAACAATCATTTAAGTAAATCTCTGTCCAATCATTAGCAACCACTAGACTAACCAAGTAGAGACTTAAGTGTCCATACATGACAAAGAATACAGACTTATGGAATTAATTCAGGAAAGTTACTAAACAAACAATGGCTGTATTAAAAAAGGGAACAACAAACCCTGGGGAGTGGCAGATATCTTAATTTACAGTGTTGTCACAATAGATTATTTAAAATGTTCAGTATGCAACAAGCAAAAATATGAGATATACAAAGAAGTAAGAAAGTAACAAAGAGGCCAGAAAGTATAGCCCATGCATAGATTAAAAAGAAATCAATAAAAAACATCTATTAGGAAGCTCAGATGTCTGTTTTACTAAATGAAAACTTTAAATAGGCCATTTTAAATGTGTTCAAAGAGGTAAAGGAAAAGTGGTAAAATGGTAAAAGTTAAGGAAATAATTTAAAAACACTAAGAGGCAGGGGGCGGGGTGGATTGTTACATACAAGGGAAACCTCATAAGGCTGTCAGAATATTTTTCAGCAGAAACTTTGCAGGCCAGAAAGGAGTGACGTGACATAACCCGAGTGCCAAAAGGAAAAACTACCAACCAAGAATTCAATACCTTGCAAGCTTATCACTTAGAATTGAAGGGGACATTAAAAGTTTTCCAGATAAGCAAAAACTACAGGAGTTTATCACCACTAAACCAACATTACCAGAAATGTTAAAGGGACTTTTTTTTTTTAACTGAAAAGGAATAGCATTAATTAACGAAGGAGACGTATGAAAGTAAAAACGTCACTGGAAAAGATAAGTAAATAGTAAAGATAGTGGATCAACCACTCATAGGGAAAGCATGAAGGTTAAAAGACTAATGGTAGTAAAATAAACTAAAACTACAATAATTACTAAGAGATACATAAAATAAAAACATGTAAAATGTGACATCAAAAATATAACATGCTTGTGGGGGGTAAAAATGTAGGTTTGAAATGTGTTCAAATTAAATCCCTATCAACTTAAAAAGGACCAGTGTGTGTGTGTGTGTGTGTGTGTGTGTGTGTGTGTGTATAATGTATACTATGTGTATAATGTTATCCATATAGTAACCACAAAGCAACAACTTAAATATACAAAAGAAAATGAGAAAGGATTCTAAATGTAACACCAAAGAAAGCCATCAAAACATAAGGAAAGAGAGAGAAGAAGAAAGGAAAGAAAGAAATTACAAAAATAGCCAGGAAACAACAAAATAGCAATTAGTACGTAACTAGCATGAATCACCTTAAATGTAAATGGACTGAATTCTTCAATTGAAAGACACAGGGCTGAATGGATAAAAGACAAGACCCATTTGTATGCTGCCTTACAATAGACTCACTTTATTTTTTTTACAAGATTTTATTTATTTGACAGATAGCGTGAGAGAGAGAGCAGGAGCGGCAGGAAGAGGGAGAGGCAGAAGCAGACTCCCCGCTGAGCAGGGAGCCTGATGTGGGGCTCAATCCCAGGACCCTGGGATCATGACCTGAGCCAAAGGCAGACGTGTAACCAACTGAGCCATCCAGGTGCCTCAAGAGACTCGCTTTAGAGGTAATGATACACACACACACTGAGAGTGAAGGGGTGGAGAAATATATTCCATGGAAATGGATATGGAAAGAAAGACAGTATAGCTATACTCATATCAGATAAAATAGACTTAAAACAAACACTGTAATAAAAGACAAAGAAGGGCGTTACATAATGATAAAGGGGTCAATCCATCCAAGCAAGAAGATCTAACATTTACAAATATATATGCACCCAACAAAGGAGCAACAAAATATATGAAGCAAATACTAATAGACTTAAAGGGAGAAATTGGCAGGAATAAAGTAATAGTAAGGTAATTTAACACCACATACATCATTGAATAGATCATCCAGACAGAAAATCAGTGGTGAATATCAGCCTTAAATGACACATTAAACTGGATGGACATAGTAGATATATAAAGAACATTCCATCTGAAATGAGAAAAATAAACATTCTTCTTAAGTGTACATGGAACATTCTTCAACATAGGTCATATGTTAGGCTGCAAAACAAGTCTTTATAATTGCAAGAAGATTGAAGCCATTTCAAACATCTTTTCCAACCGCAATAGTAAGAAAGTAGAAATAAATTACAAGAAAACTGGAAAAAAAACCCACAGAAATGTGGAGATTAAACAATATGCTACTGAGTCAACAAGGAAATAAAAGAAGAAATCAAAAAATACTTAAAGACAAATGAAAACAGAGAAGTGTGGCACACCAAATCTATGGGATGCAGCAAAAGTAGTTCTAAGAGGAAAGTTCATAGCAATGCAGGCCTACCTCCAGAAACAAACAATCACAAATAGACCATTTAACTTTACACTGAAAGGAATACAAAAGTAACAAAACCTAAGTTAGAGAAGAAAGGAAATAATAAATATCAGAGCAGAAATAAATGAAGGAGAGACTAAAAAGAAAATAGAAAAGATCAATGAAACTAAGAACTGGTTCTTTGAAAATATAAACAAGGCCAACAAGCCTTTGGCTAGACTCACCATGAATTAAAGTGAGGACTTAATAAATAAAATCAAAAGTGAAAGAGAAGTTACAACTGATAAGACATAAATACAAAGGATCATTAGAAACTATAATCAATTATATGCCAACAAATTGGACAATGTGGGAGAAATGGATAAATTCCTAGAAACACATAACCTTCCAGGATTGAATCGTGAAGAAATAGCAAATCTGAATAGGCCAATTTCTACTAAACAGATTGAATCAGTATCAAAAAGCCTCTCAAAAACAAAAGCTCATAACCATATGGTTTCAATAATTAATCTGTCAAACATTCAAAGATTGAAAACCTACACTTCTCAAATTCTTCTAAAAAACTGAAGAGGAAGAAATGCTTCCAAACTCATTTTACAAGGCCAATGTTACTCTATTATAAACACAGAGAAGGCGACCACACACACACACACACACACACACACACACACTAAATAAATTAATTTTAAAAAAAAGCCAAAGATACACTCCAATATCATTTATTAGCATTGATGTAAAAATCCTCAACCAAATAGTAGCAAAGAGAATTCAACAATATATTATAAGCATTATATGCCATGATCAATTAGGATTCATTCCAGGGATGCAAAGATATTTCAACATCTGCAAGTCAACACAATATGCCACATTAATAAAATGAAGGATAAAGATTAAAAGATCATCTTAATAGATGCAGAAAAAAATTTGACAAAATTCAACATCCATTTATGATAAAAACTTTCAATGAAGTGGGTATAGAGGGAATGCATCTCAATATAATAATGGCTGTATATGACACACTCACAGCTGACATCACAGTCAATGGTGGAAAACTGAAAGCTTTTTCTGTAAGATCAGGAATAAGACAAGGTTGCTCACTCTTACCACTTCTAACCAACATAGTACTATATGTCCTACTCATAGCAATAAAGCAAGAAAAAGAAATAAAGGGCTTCCAAGTTGGAAAGGAAGAAGTAAAACTGTCACTATTTGCAAATACATGATATTGTATATAGAAAACTCTAATTCTGCCAAAAAAAACTGTTTAGTAAATTCAGTAAATTTGCATGACATAAATATGTGAAATTTGTGGTGTTTCTATATGCTAATAATGAACTGTCAAATAAATTAAGAAAGCAACCCCATTTACTGTTGCATCAAAAAGAAAATACATAGGCATACATTTAAATAAGGAAGTGAAAGACCTGTACACTGAAAACTATAAGACACTGAAGAAAGAATTTGAAGAAGATACAAATGAATGGAAAGATATTCCATGTTCATGGATGAGAAGAATTAATATTATTAAACTGTCCATACTACCCAAAGCAATCTGGAGATTCAGTGGCAATTCCTATCAAAATTGCAACAGCATTTTCCACAAAACTAGAACAAATCATTCTGAAATTTGTATAGAAGTTCCCAGATAGCTAAAGCATACTTGAAAAAGAAGAAAAAAGCTGAGAGTATCATGCTGCCTAGTATCAAGCTATATTACAAAGTTTCAGTAATCAAAACAGTATGGTAGTGGCATAAAAACCAACATACAGATCAATAGAATTGAATTGAGAGCCCAGAAAATATGTATGTATATAAACCTACATATGAATGGACAAACAATTTTCAACAAAGGATCCTAAGAACATACAATGGAGAAAAGACAATGTCTTCAAAAAATGCTTCTGGGAAAACTGGACAGCCACATGCAAAATAATGAAAGTAGACCATTGTCTTACACCATGCACAAAAATTAATGCAAAATAGATTAAAGAAGTTAAGACCTGAAACCATAAAATTATTAGAACAAGACATAGGGGGTAAACTCTTTGATGATGATCTTTGTGATGTTTTTGTGGATCTGACCCAAAGGAATGGAAACAAAGCAAAAATAAACTGCATGGGACTGCATCAAGCTAAAAATCTTATGCACAGTGAAGGAAACCATCATCAAAATGAAAAGTCAATCTACTGAATGGGAGAAGATATTTGCAAATGATATATCTAATAGGAGATCAATATCCAAAATATAGGAAGAATTCATACAACTCAACAATAAAAAAGCTCAATTAGAAAATGTGCAGAGGATCTAAATAGACATTTTTCCAAAGAAGATGTACAAACAGCCAAAAGGCACATGAAAAGATGTTCAGCATCATTAATTATTAGGGGAATGCAAATCAAAACCACAATGAGGTAACATCTTAACACCTGTTAGAATGGCTATTATCAAAAGACAAGAAATAACAAATGTTGGAGAGGATGTGGAGAAACACAAACGCTTGTATACTCTTTTTGGGAATGTAAATTGGTGCAGCTACTCTGGAAACCAGTATGGAAATTCTTCAAAAAATTAAAAACAGATCTACCGTAAAATCCAAGCTATTCCACTTTGGGACTTTTATCCAAAGAACATGAAAACAGTAATCTGAAAATATATGTGCACTGCTATCTTTATTGCAGCATTATTTATAATAACCAAGATGTGGAAACAACCTAAGTGTCCATCAGTAGATCAATGAATAAAGAGGGTGTGAGATATAAACACACACACACACACACACACACACATACACACAGGAATGCTACTCAACCATAAAGAAGAATGAAATTGGCATTTTTGACAACATGGATGGACCTTGAGTTTATAATGCTAAGTAAAGTAAGTCAGAGAAAGGCAAATATCATATGACTTCATGCACATGTGGAATTTAAGAAACAAAACAAATGAGCGATCAAATGAGCAAATAAACACCGCTAAGTATGTGTTTCCAGCCAGTCCTGGTCCCCACAGCCAACCACGTGCACATCACCAACTCCAGCCAACATTGTTGACTTCTGGTCCCCAATTACTGGAACTGGAGGTGTTGCTGAGGGCACCAGTAGCCTTTGCTATCAATGGGGACCTCCACAGCTCTCATTGGGATCCTGCTTTTGTCAGTGCTGTGGACCACATTGTTTTGAGCCAGTAAGTCATCACACACTCACCTATGGACCCAGAGGTATCACATGCCCAGCACTTGGTGTTCTACACCATGAAACCAAGGGTCACAACATATTCCAGCATGCCCCCACCCACAGGTGAAAATATTTCTTTACCAAAGTTAACCCATGAAATCTGAAAGAGGTGACTGCTTCTTCATATGCATAGATAGCCTAACAAAGCTATAGGAATCACAAAGAATTGGAAACATGACACCATCAAATGAATAGAATAAACTAGTGACTGACCCCAACGAAATGGAGATATATAAATTGCCTGGCAAATAGTTCAAGATAATTGTGCTAATGATGTTTGGAGGGCTATAGGAGAACACAGATAAATAATTTAACAAAATCAGGAAAATAGTACAAGAACAAAATGAGAAGTTCAACAAAGAGATAGAAAACAAAAAACCAAGCAGAAATTTTTAAATGAAGGCTACAATGACTGAAGAATTCAGTAGAGAGCTTCAATAACAAACTGGATTAAGCAGAAGAAAGAATCTGTGAACTCAAAGAGAGATCATTTGAAGTTGTTATGTCTGAGGATCAAAAAAAAAAAAAAAGAGTGGAAAGTAATGAAGAAATCACCTGGGACTTATAGGACACTGATAAGAGAAACAATCTATGCATTGTTAGAGATCCGGAAGAAGAAGAGAGGGAGAAAGCAAAGAGTAGAAAGCTTATTTAAAGAAATAATGGCTGAGAACTTACAAATCTGAGGAGAGATTTGGACATCCAAGTTCATGAAGCTCATAGGTCCCCAAATAAATTAAATTTAAAGGGATTGTCTCCAAAACGTGTTATAACAAAACTGTCAAAAATAAAAGAAAGAGAGCATCTTAAATGTAATAACAGAAGTTTGTGACTTACAAGAGAACCCCCTCCATAATGCTATCAGTGGGTTTCTCAGCAGAAACATTACAGGTCAGGAGTGACTGGAATAATACATTCAAAGTCCTAAAAGGAAAAATATGCCAACTAAGAAAGAATATCTGGAAAAGCTGTGCTTCAGAAATGAAGGTGAAATAAAAACTTTCCCAGCAAATACAAATTCAAAATACTCTGATGTTGTAACAGGGTAGTGTGTTAATGACTTAACTCTAGCATAAAGATTATTAAAAATATCAATATCTACAATAATTTGTTAATTTATATACAATATAAAAAAGATGTAAATTTTGTGACATGAACACATAAGATATGGCTGGAGAAATAAAAGAGCAGTTTTTGTACATGATCTAAGTTAAGTTGGTAAAAACTTAAAATACACTGTTGTATCTATAAGATGTTTTATGTAAGTCTCAGGATAACCACAAAGCAAATACCTATAGTAGATAGACACAAGGTAAAGAGAAAGGAATCAAAGTCTACCACTACAGAAAATCATCAAATCACAAAGGCAGCAAGAAAAGAAAGGAACTACAGATCAGCCAGAAAACAATTAAGATGGTATAAGAAATCCTTACATATCAATATTTACTCTAAATGTAAGTGGACTGGTTGAATTCTCCAGTCAAAAGGTATAGAATGGCTGAATGGGTAAAAACACAAAACCCAACTATATGTTGCCTACAAAGAGAGTCACTTCAGATTTAAGGATAAATACAGGCTTAAAGTGAAAGGATAGTTAAAGATAGTCCATGGAAATGGAAACCAAAAGAACAGATGCATGTATTAGACAAAATATTTCTTAAAGCAAAAATTATAATAGACAATATAATGGTAGAGGGATAAATTCATCAAGTAGATATACTAATTATAAATACACATGCACACAATATCAGAGCACTTAAACATATTAAGCAAATACTAACAAATCTGAAGGAAGAAATAGATAATACAACAATAATAAGAGATTTCAATATTCCACTTTCAACAATGGATAGATATTGGACTTGAACCATACTATAGATCAAAGGAAACTAACAGCTATATATAGGACAATTCTTCTAATAGCAGCAAAATATACATTCCTCTCAAGCACACATGGAACATTCTCCAGAAGGGATCATATGTTAGGTCACAAAACAAGTCTCAGCAAATTTTTTAAAAACTGAAATTATGCTAAGTGTCTTTTCCAACCAAATGGTAAAAAACTAGAAATCAATGACAGGGAGACAACTGGAAAATTAACAAATATGAGGAAATTAAACAACGCACTGCTGAAAAACTAATAGGTTGAAGAAGAAATCAAAAAGGAAATCCAAAAATATCTTGAAACAAATGAAAACGGAAGCACAACAGATCAAAACTTATGGGATGTAGTAAAAGCAGTTCTAAGAGGGAAGGTTATAGTGATAAATGCCTATATGAAGAAAAAAGAAAGATAACAAATACTCTAACTTTGTAATTTGAGAAAAAAGAAAAAGAAAAATAAGACCAAAGTTAGACAAATATCAAAACAAAAATAAATGAACTACAGAATAGAAAAAAAATTTAAAAAGAGCATTTAAACTAAGAGCTATTTTTAAAAAAGATAACAAAACTGATAAACCTTTAGCTAGACTCACCAAGAAATAGATAGGACTCAAAAAAATTGGAAATTGAAGAAGAGACATTACAGCTGATAGCACAGGAATACAAGGGACATACTAGATTGCTATGAACAATTATATGCCACCAAATTGGACAACCTAGAAGAAATGGGTAAATTCCTACAAACATACAACCTACCGAGTCTAAATAATGAAGGAATAGAAAATCTGAATAGATCAATAAATAAAGAGATTGAATCAATAATCAAGAATTTTCCAACAACAACAACAACAACAACAAAAACTCAGGACCAGAGGGCTTCACCAGTGAATTCTACCAAACATTTAAATAAGAATTAACACCAATTATTCTCAAACTCCTCTAAATATTGAAGAATAGGGAGCACTCTCAAATTCATATTAAGAGGTTTGCCTTACCCTGAAAACAAAACCAAATAAGGATACTACAAGAAAACTACAGACAAAAATCACAGATGAATATAGATGCAAAATTCTTAACAAAATATTACCAAACTGAATTCAACAGCATATTAAAAGAAACATACTATGATCAAGTGGGATTTATCCCTGGGATGCAAGGATGATTACTGTACGCAAATCAGTAAATATGATATACCACATTAATAGAATGAAAGGTAACAATCATATGATCATCTCAATAGATGCAGAAAAGCATTTAACAAAATTCAACATCCTTTCATAATAAAAATTCAACAAGTGGATATAGAAGAAACATACTGCAACATAAGAAAGGTCATATACAATAAGCCCATAGCTAATATCATACTCAATGGTGAAAAATTGAAAGCTCTTCCTCTAAGAGCAGGAACAAAACAATGGTGCCTACTTTTGTGACTCTATTCAACATAGTAGTAGATGTCCTAAGAGAAATTAGGCAAGAAAAATAAATAAAAGACATCCAAGTCATAAAGGAGGAAGTAAAGTTGTCTCTGACGTAATCTTGCGTATAGAAAATTTTAAAGACTCCACCAAAAAACTGTGAGAACTAATAAATTCAGTAAAGTTTTAGAATACAAACTCAACATGCAAAATCAGATGCATTTCTATATATTTATGATAAACTATCTGTAAAAATAAATTTAGAAAATAATCTATGTACAGTTGCATCAAAAACAAAAAAATACTTAGCAGTAAATCAAGTGAAAGATCTATGCACTGAAAACTATGACATGAATGAAAGAAATTGAAGAAGCCACAAATAAGTGGAAAGCTAATTTGTGTTTATGGATCAGAAGAATTAACATTATTAAAAATTTCCAAAGCCATCTATGGATTCAATGCAAAATTCCAGTAGCCTTTTTCACAGAAATAGAAAAAACAATCCTAAAATTCATATGGAAGCACAAAAGGCCCCACACTGCCACAGCAATTGTGAAAAAAGAACAAAGCCCGAGGGAAGTGTCACACATCCTGATTTTAAACTGTATTACAAGGCTATAGTAATCAAAACAGTATTGCACTGGCATAAAAATAGACACATAGATCAATGGAACATGGCTGATACCCAGAAATAAGCCTGCACATGTATGGTCAACTAGTATTTGACAAATGATCCAAGAAGACTCAATGAAAAAAAGTCTCTTTAGTGAACGGGGCTGGGAAAACTGGATAGTCACATGAAAAGAATGAAACTAGATACCTATCTTACAAAAATTAACTGGATATGGACTAAAGACTTAAATGTAAACCTGGAACTATAAAACTCCAAGAAAACATAGAGAAAAATCTTCTTGATATTGGTTTTGGCAATGATTTTTTGGAAATGTTATCTAAAGCACAAGCAACAAAATAAAACAATGACAAGTGGGACTACATTAAGTGAAAAAGCTTGTGTGTAGCAAAAGAAATGATCAACAAAACGAAAGGGCAACCTATGGAAGGGGAGAAAGTATTTGTAAACCATATATCTGATAAGGGGTTAATATCCAAAATATATAATGGAGTCATACAACTTATTAGCAAAACAACAAAAAACAAACCTAAAACAAATAACGAGAACAATGTGCAAAGGATTTGAGTAGACATTTTTCCTAAGAAGACATACGGATGGCCAACAGGTACCTGAAAAGGTGCTGAACATCACTAATTATCAGGGAAATGAAAATCAAAACAATAAGATATCCCTTCATACCTGTTAGGGCTTTTATCAAAAAGGCAAATGAGGGGTTCCTGGGTGGCTCAGTTGGTTAACTATCTGCCTTTGGCTTAGGTCAGGATTAACCCCCGGGGGGTGGGCTCCCTGCTCAGCGAGAGCCTGCTTCTCTCTTCCTCTGTGCCCCTCCCCTCTGCTCATGCTCTCTCTCTCTCTCTCTTTCTCTCTCTCAAATAGAAGTCTAAAAAAAAAAAGGCAAATGACAAGTGTTGGCTAGGATATGGAGAAAATGGAACCCTTGTGCACTGTTGGTGAGAATATAAATTAGAATACTCATTATGAAAACAGTATGGAGGCTTCTTAAAATATTAAAAAGAGAACTACCATTCTACTTCAGGATATATATCCAAAGGAAATGAAATCAGGATTTCAAGAGATATCTTCACCCCCATGTTCATTGCAACATTGTTCACAATGGTCAAGATATAGTCACAACCTAAATGTCTGTTAATTAATGGACGAATAATGGAAATGTTGTATGTATATATACATGCATATATGTACACACATACACAATGGAATATTATGCAGCCTTAAGAAAGAAGAAAATCTTGCCATTTGCAATAGATGAATCTTGACGGCATTATGCGAAGTGGTATAAGTCTGTAAGACAAATAATGTGAGTCTACTTATATGTGAAATTTTAAAAATCAAAACTTATGAAACAGAGAGTAGATTGATCATTGCCAGAAAATGAGTGTTAGGGAAAATGAGGAAGATAATCAGTATTGGGTATACAGTTTTTAGTTATAAGAGGACTAAGTTCTGAGGATCTAATGTAAAACTTGGTGACTACAGCCAACAATACTGTATAGTATATTGAAAATTGCTAATTGAATATATCTTAAATATCCTTATCATAATAACAAAATTGTAAATCTGTGAGGTGTGACAGATGTATTAATTAATCTTATAGTGGTAAACATTTCTCAATATATACTTGTATCCAATCATCACATTGTATACCTTAAATTTACACAATGCTATATGTCAGTATGTCTCAATAAAGGCAAAAACAGTGAATATCAAAAATAAATAATCTAACTTTCTACCATAGGAAATTAGAAAAAGAAAGCAAGCTAAACCCAAAGGAGACAGAATGAAGTAAATAATAAATATTAGAGGGAAATAAATGAAAGAGAGGATATTAAACATAGAGAAAAATAGAGAAAATCAACAAAACCAAAAGTTTCTTTTCAAATGATCAAAACTGACAAACCCTTAGCTCCATTGATTAATAATAAAAGAGAGATTTGTTACTAATATCAGTAATAAAAAAGTGGTCATTACAACCAAACTTACTGAAATAACGAAAGTTATAAGGGAATATTATGAACAATTGTATGCCAACAAATTAGCTAACAAATGAAGAACTGAAAAAGACACAAAATACCAAAACAGACATTGATAGAAATAGAAAATCTGAACAGACTAAAAACAAGTAAAAACATTGAATTAGTAATCAAAATAACTTTCCACAAAGAAAAACCCAGACTTAGGTAGTTTCTTTGGTGAGTTCTACTAAGTGTTTAAAAAGTTAATAGCAATTCTTCAAACTGTTCTGAAAAATAGAAGGGAATGGAATGCTTCCTAACACATTCTATGAGTTGTTTTATCCCGATACCAAATCAGACAAAGACAACCCAAGAAAAGAAAAAAACAGACCAATACCCCTGAGGGGTATGATTGCAGTAATCCTCAAAAAACACTAGAAAATTCATTACAGAATCTTAGTAAAAGTAGTCTACCCCATTACTAAGTGGAATTTATCTCACGAATGCAAGGTTTGTTCAACATACGAAAAACATGCAATGTAATACTAAAGAATAAAGGGAACAAATGCACACTCATATCAGCAAATATAGAAGAAGGAATCTGACAAAATCTAGCACCTATTCATAATAAAAATACTCAACAAACTAGGAATCGAAATTATCACACTCAACTTGATAAAGGGCACCAACGAAAAGCCCACGAGTAGCATAATATATAGTGGAGAAAGACCTAAAGCTTTCTCTTTAAGATCAAAAACAAGATGTCTCAACATTTCTACTCAACGTTATCCTGGAAGTTCTAGCCAGGGTAATTAGCAACAAAATAAAAAGCATTCATATTGGAAAGGAAGATGTTCAAGTATATTTGCCATGGCATGATATTACATAGAGAAAACTCCAAAGAATATATACGTATAAAAACTATTTAGAGCTAATGAATGAATTCAACAAGGTTGGCCGCAGGATACAGAAACAATAAGCAAATATCAATTCTGTTGCCATATACTCTGTTATCAGCTGAATTTTATCCCACCCCCTCAAATTCATATGTTGAAATCCTAATCCTAGTATTTCAGGATGTGACTGTATTTGGAGATAGGTCGTTTAAAAAGAATGTTATGGTAAAATGAGGTCTGTAGGGTAGGCCCTTATCCAATTTTTTTTTTTTTTAGATTTTATTTTTAAGTAATCCCTACACCCAATAGGGCTCGAACTTATAACGCTGAGATCAAGAGTTGCATGTTCTGACAACCGAGCCAGCCAGGCACCCCTGGCTCTAATCCAACCTAACTCGTGTCCTCATAAAAAGAGGAAATTTGGACACACGGGGAGATACCAGGGATGTACTTGCATGGAACAAAGACCATATGAGGACGTAGAGAGAAGTGGCAAGCTGTAAGCTAAGGAGAGAGCCCTGAGAAGAAACCAAACCTGCAGATATCTTGATCTTGGACTTCTCATCTCCAGAATTGTGAAGAAATAAATTTATGTTGTCTGAGCCATCCTGTCTGTGGCAATTTGTTTTGGCTGCCTTGACAAACTAATATACTAGCCATGAACAATCCAGAAATGAAATTAAGAAAACAATGCAATTTATAATAGCATCAAAAATATTAAAACAGGAATAAACATAGCAAATAAGTGCAAGTCTAGTACACTGAAACTGCAAAACAATTTTGAAAGAAAGTAAAGAAGACTGAGAGGTAAGGGGAAAAGCATCCCATGTAAATGGGTTGCAAGATTTGATATTGTCAGGATGGCAG
This sequence comes from Ailuropoda melanoleuca, assembly GCF_002007445.2. Classification (NCBI taxonomy): domain Eukaryota; kingdom Metazoa; phylum Chordata; class Mammalia; order Carnivora; family Ursidae; genus Ailuropoda; species Ailuropoda melanoleuca. The sequence continues at coordinate 18,020,720 of NC_048232.1, forward strand.
TAGTCTCCAAATAAATTTACAGATTAAATGGAATCCCTACCAAAATTCCAACTACCATTTTTGTACAGTAACCAGAATAGGTTGGTACTGGCACTAGGCTAGACATACAGGTCAGCAGGATAGAATTGAGAGGATACAAACTCCATGTATTTATGGCCAATCGATTTTCAACAACGATGCCAAGTTCATTCAATGAGAAAACAATAATATTGTCAACAAATGGCTGAGACAATTTTTTATCCATATTCGAAAGAGTAATTTTAGTCCCTTTCCTTACACTGTATACAAATATTTAAACAAAATGGATAAAAGACCTTAATGTAAGAGCTGGAACAAGAGAACTCTTAGAAGAAAACAGAGGTGTAAATCTTCATGATCCTGGATTAGGCATGGGTTTCCTTCTCCCCACCCAGGCATGAGTTTCCAATACATGACACCAAAAGCAAAAATAACCAATGGAAATATATAATTAGACTTCATGAAACAATGTGAATCAAAAGATATTACCAAGAAAGTGAAACAACATTTCACAGAATGGGGGAAAATGTTCGCAATTCAGATATCTGATGAGAGCCTAGTATCCAGAATGTAGAAAGAACTTTTACAACTCAGCAATGAAAACATCCCATTTAAATGGGGGAGGGGGGAAGGGTTTGTATAGAGAGCTCTCCAAAGAAGAAATACAAATGCCCAATAAGCACATGAAAAGAGGCTCAATATTAATAAGTACTAGGGAGATACAAATCAAAAACAACAAAGGGATACCACTTCATGCCAGCTGGGATGGTGTCTATATATTTTTAAAATAGAAAATAATAAGTGTCTGTGAGAATGACGAGAAATTGGGGCTCTCATACATTGCTGAGAATGTAAAAAGGTGGAGCCACTGTGGAAATCAATTTGTCAGTGTCACACAGAGTTACCATTATCACCATATGTCCCTACAAATTGTAATAATAGTACATGGATGTTCATAGCATCATTATTCATAATGGCCCAAAAGTGGGAACAACTCAAATGTTCATCAACTGATGGATATAAAAAAGTAGTAGATCCCTTCAATGGAATATTATTTGCCAGTAAAAAAGCTACAACATGGACGAAATTTGAAAACATGCCAAGTGAAAGAAGTGAGACACCAGAGACCACTTACTGTAGATTCCATTATGTGAATTCCATAGAAACAACGTAGATTAGCGGTTGTCAGGGATTGAGGGGAAAGGAGACTAGGGAGGAACTGCTAGCGGGAATAGGGCTTCTTTTCAGGTGATGAAAATGTTCTGGAATTAGATGATTGCTTTGATTTCACCACGTTGTGAATATACTAAAAACCATTGTATTAGACACTTTAAAAGGGTTAATATTAAATTATGTGAAATATACATCAGTAAAATTCATATAGTAAAGATGAAAATTTAAAAAAATTAATAGGACAAGAAGACAAGATGAATGCAAGGTGAGTAAAGGAAATGCAGAACAAAACATCAGGACTGAAGATCAGCAGTGGTGGCAATGTGTGGTACAGAGCACCTGTGATTTGTGCCAGGAGCGATGGCCTCCACCAGGGGCTCTGCAGAAGCATGACTGCTGCTGGGGCTGATACTTGGGATACATATTTCCTGTACTTCAGACACTTTCATCAGTTCAGAAAAATCTGGATAGTATATAAGGCTAGCAACGATTTCCACAACAATCAACATTTTCGGAGCCTTTCCATGTGCTCCATTATTAGGCATTGTGCAGAATATTCTTTAACATGTTTATTTCATTTCGTAATTCACTAAGTGCTTGCTGAGCATTTGCCCATTTTCCTTTTTTCTTGAAAAATACAGGATTTTAACTCATCTTTGAGTACAGTTAAGGAGTAAATAAGAACTATGCTTCTATTGCACATTATTGCTACTGAAGAAGAAATGTAAGATAATGCTCCTACTCTTTTTCATGATTTTTAATAATCCATTTTAATAGTTTTTCTGCTACTTCAAGTTGCCCATTTTTGTACTTTGCTATTTACTGATTAAGAAAGCTTTAGCTTATTAAGATTTAGAAGAAAGACATACAAACCTGAATGAAATTTTAATGCAATGTATTATTTCATTATGAATGAGCAAAATATAATTAAAATATAATTATGTTGTTAATTTCATCTAAATAGTAAATGTAGTATTGATTTGAGGAGAAAGGGCATTAAGTATTCTTCCTGCTAACTGTTTCTGTAAAAAAAGAGTGATGTTAGCTGTTAGGTGATTTTTTTTAAATACTTACTTGATTCAACAAATACTCTAGTCATAAATTTTTTACCTAAAACTATAAAAGAGGAAAAAGGTGAAATATCCATCAACAGTATAATGAAATCCTGGTTGATTCTGAGAGCAGAAGTCAGCCAAGATGAACAAATGAGTCTTGTAATTTTGTGTCAGAGATCAAAAAATTAGCCCTATCAAATGAAGAGGAACAGGAAATGCCAGAGACCTAGAGGAAAAGGCCATAATATTAGCTGAGGACCAAGTAAAAGAAAGCCACTAATAGCAATGTCCCTTTATTTGACCAAATTGTAGAAAATTTTAACAAATCTTACTAAAACGGACAAGAACGATTTCTTGAAATAATAATAGAGTGTAATAAATGCTAACTACTCCACAGACTGCATTACATTTTGTTTTTTCCAAGTAAGCATGATGTTTTCCTGAGTATCCTGTTAGCCAAGTTTCAATTTAGGATAGGTCCTTGGAAACACAGCAATGTTAGAGTTGGACGTGGGATGAGATAGATGATCGTAATTACCTTTATACAGATAGTACTGCACTTGGAAGGTGTAGAAATCTTCCTGAAGGTTGGTGTAAATAAAGGGTTGCAAACAGATTGGAAATCTATAGACGTTAGCTTGGGTCTGCTTAAAGTTCTGTGTGTTGATGATGATTGATGATGATTCTGATATATGATCTTAAGGCCTTAGAGGAGAGTGAATTCCAGATCTTTGTCATGGACAAAGAACCCAAGTATTACTCCTTCGAGATTCCTGATTGATTTATTCCTTGAGAGGTTAGATAAAATTAAGTTAGTGGGTCAGCAATTCAGTTCTTATATCTAGAGTAAATAGAAATGAGCCTCATTCATTATAACTCTTCTTTCAAGTTAGATGGAAGATGAAACTTTTTTCAGAGACACCTTAATTTGTCTCCATGAAGTTGAGATAGACAGTAATACCCTGGTGCAAGGTATACCACAAACTGAAATCATTTAGACCACAAAATATACTGCTTTTAATTAAAAAGGATTATATGAGTAATGAGCTTCTTCCATTTCACTCTGAATATACTGTTCTACATATGCTTTATTTATTTGCTGTTTATTATAATGTAAAGGTAATATATATTTACATATAAGTGATTTACAATTGATATCTAAGGCAAAACATTAAATCCTGCGTTTATGGTGTTAAAACATTAAATCCTGTGTTTATGATGTTCTCTCTTAGCTCTGGGCATTAAAATAATCACGCATCATTGATTTTTGCTTACCTATATTGCCTCCCATACCTAAGTATTTTCTATGTGGGTGACTCTTCAGAATAAGATCATATGAGTAAAGCGGAACAATTAAACGGCACCAATGATAGACAAAACACATAAAAAACCTTTCCAGAGTCACTCTGAATTACCACTGGGCTTCTTTTCAGTGTTTGGCGTCAAATTTGCCATTTAAGGTATATAGCTTCAATCAGGAGGGCAAAGCATTGCTGACAACAAACAAAAATTTGCATATAATAATAAAAGAAAAAAGAAAGAAAATTATACTAGGGAGAAATAGGAACTTGATTCACCTCAAAAAAAAAAAAAAAGAAGAAGAAGAAAAACAAAAAAAGAGGAAACACCTTTTTTTTTTTTTCCTACTGTAGAGGGCAATATCCCAGACTAAAATAAGTAATGCTTTCTTGAGCTGGCTTCTCCTGGATTTCTTATAATTTGCATATAATGGGAATTGGACTTGTACAGAACATTTTAGGGAGCTTTCTATATGGATTCGTGAAGTGGTGACCTCACTAGGGATGTAGATAAAAAAGTCAACATTGATTAAACAACAACCAAATTTTGATTAGAAAATTGTTTTCCAACTTAATGTTAAACAGATAAGCATCTCAGGTACTCAGATTTGGTTGTAATGTTACACAGAATTTAAAAACTCAGTTGAGCAGAAATAAAAGAATCAGATTTTGTAAGTATGGTGAGGAGGAAATCAACCAGTCATGAGACCGCTCAGGAGAGAGCAAAGGCCTTAGAATAATAAAGTGTATATAGGTAACATGTTTATATACATATATATTTCTGATTTAAATAGCCAATTGAGTACTAGATTATGAAAAACATGTTGCACTTCCTGTTTCCCTTCTCACCAGCGAAGTAACCATGAGAGAGCCATTCTTTCTGCATCAAATTAGCAGAGTTTTTTGATTATCTGGATCCACTTTCAGTGGGTCTTGAGACAAAATTAAGGTCTGCCAACCTTAAAAATAAAATTGCCAGTTATTTAACCAGCAAAGAAAAGTTTATTTGGAAATTAGAGGGAAATTGCAATTTGGGACCTACAAGCTATGATAAACCATAGGCAAGTCTGAAGAACAAAGGACAGCAGCTGGCTTTTATGGAGGGCAGGAGGGATTCGGTTTTATCCAGAGAAGGTTTATTGGAGAAGAGCAAGGGTTCAAGGTTGCTTCTCATTGGCTGACTGTGGCAGCTTCTCTTCAAGGTTATTGCTGAGCAAGGAGAAAATCTTTCTTCTTCTTCCCAGGGTAGGTAAAGTAAGCTTCTTCCTGCTGGGGTATGTAAAGGAAGCTCCAAAGAGTGGTGTGTGGTGAGTGAGAACCCTCCCTTCATTGCCACTGACCCCATTTTGAATTAGGTTGCTTTTGTTCATTTTCACAGGTGCCCATTAATAGCATCCATAAACTCTTCAGAGCATGGAATAGAGTGGGCAAGAATAGACTAATAGGACTTTTTGAATTTAAGAACAGTGAAGCAAACTCTTCATTGAGGACCCTCCTCTCCCTCTCCTGTTTTTCTTAAGAAACAGAAACTCTTGTTCTTTGCACAGGCATTGTTTTCAGTTCTTTAAGTATCCAGTAATAACTCATTGAATTCAATACAACCTTATAAGGGCATTACGATAATTCTCCCCATTTGATGGATGAGGAACTGAGACACTATGGGATTAATTGCTCAAAGTCATACAGCTTTTTAGTGGGAGGAGGTGGAATTCCAGCCCAGGCAGTCTGGTTCTAGAATCTATATTTTTAACCAATACGCTTTGCAACCTTTCTTTGTATTGGTCTAAAATGAGGTTAAGCAAAATAAGATGTAAATTAGTGCGAGGGCTGGGAAGGGTTAATTTCGAAGCACATCCCGGAGCCGGAAAAACAAAACAAACTAGCAAGCAAATGCCTGTTAAAGCCGCCGTTGGAAATTCAATGGGCCTCCTGTTTCTTTAAACTCTCGCTTTCCCTCGGGCGGACACTTTACAAAGCTGCAGCGGCAGCGGGACCACGCTCCCGCGCGCTACCTTCCTCCTCCCGTCTTGAGGGTCTGGGGTCCAAAGGGGTTTCTCGGGGTCTGTAGCTGAACTCGCTCGGGTTTGCTTTCTTCACACTCGAACCACTGCTACACAAGTCCTCCCGGGCATGGCGAACTGTAATTAACCCTTTAGGTGCCCAGGAAGACCCCGCCAGCGGCTGGCATCTTTTGAGTATGGTGCGGGGCCGAGATTCCCCTGCAGCCGTGTGCGAAGGCGGCCTGGGGGCCAGGTGGGCGAAGGCGTCGTTGGCGGGGCTGTAAAGGCCAAGAGGTGCAGGATGGCGCCCCGGCGGCGCGGAGGTGCAGCCCGGCGCTCCCCTCCTAGCTCGCCTTCCTCGCCTGCTCTCCCGGCTCTCCGGGCAGCCGGCTGCTGGGGGCGCGCCGGGCTGGAGTTGCCCTCTCACTCCCCCTTGCTTTGCTCCTCCAGTTTAATCTCTCGGCGACTCCTCTGCCAGCGCCGAGGAAAGTGCTGCCATTGGACAGGTCGGTGCTAGCTGCGGGTTTCGGGGAGGAAGGTGGGAGAAGCCTGAAGGAGCGAGGGGGAGGGAGGAGGCAGGAGGGAGGAGGGTGCAGCGGCAGCTCTGGCAAATTGCGAACTGCCTTCCCTCCCCAAAGTGTGGAGCAGAAGCGCGGGGGAGCTCGGCGGCGGCGGCGCCTCCTCCGCCACCAAACTCCCGGGGCTCGGCGGGGCTTGTGGCCACCTCCTTCTGAGCCAGGAGGAACCCTTTCCCGATAGATTTTGGCCTGACTCCCCCCGCCCCCCATTCCTTTCTTCTTCCTCTTCCTTTTTTCTCCCCTTATTTTCTTTTTTTTTAAACACTCATTTTTCCCCCCCTGGCTTCGGACCTCTGATTGCTGCAGCCCTAGCCTTCCCTGGGCTCTGCTCTTCAGGGCTGCCCATCCCTCCCGCTGCGAGAAAGGACGCGCGCCCTGCGTCGGGCGAAGAAAAGAAGAAAAACTTGTCGGAGGGGTTTCGCAGCCCACATTAACCCCCTTCCCGCAAACCCAAACCTCCCGCGGGGGCCATCCCAACACTGGGGAAAGTTCCTTCTGAGCCGACAGCCCTCTTGGATTTGGAGAAGGCAGCCGCTTTGCTGTGGAATTAGATCTATTTTGAACCCAGTGGAGCGTATCGCGGGGTCTTGGAAGTCACTGTCTCCGGGCACCCGGGTGGCGCTGCCTGTGCGGAACCGAGAGTTTGCGAGACCCGGCTGCAAGTGGCCTTTCCTGCCCGCAGTTGTCCTGTGTCTGGGGTGAGGGCTACGAGTGTTGTGGCAAGTTGCGAAGAGAGACCCGGAGGTCCAGAGAGAACTGCACTCCCCCTCGCTCTCCCTTCTTTCTCTTCCAAGCTTCAGAGTGTGAAATCCCATCGAAATTTACAAAGGCCTCCGGGTTCAGCCAAGACCGGTCCGCAGAGCTTTGCCCCATCGTCCCCATCGTCCCCACTCCCACCCGGAGCCCCGGAGCACAAGGAGCCTAGGAAGGACTGGAGGGGAGGAGGAGGGAGGTCGCGGCGGCGGCATGGCGAGGTTCCCGAGGGCCGACCTGGCCGCTGCAGGAGTTGTGTTACTTTGCCACTTTTTAATGGACCGGTTTCAGTTCACTGAAGGGGAGCCTGGAAACCAAATCAATGGTAAGATGCACTTTCGCTTGTTGATTTTGTGCGCAACTGAAGACCTCGCTAACACCTCCCCACCCCCTTCCCACCCACCCCCACTTTATCTGTCTGCCCTTGGGAAAGTTATTGCAATTGCTTTTCGGCTAAACTTGGGCTTTCCGAAAGGGGAGAAGAGGGTTGGTTAGAGAAGGGGACTGGGGGTTTTCTTGAGGATTTCGGGCTTCCTTCACCTGAGCTACAGGGGGTGGTACCGTCTCCCCAAGTCGCCCAGAGAGGGCTCTGGTGTGTAAGAGGAAACCTCCTTCTGTGGATAATCTCTCCCAGGAACTGGCATCCCTGGGCAGTCTCCCCTCCGGCTCCTCCTGCTTCCCTGCTGCTGCGACAAACTAACTGAGCGCTTGATGGGGTCTGTGGGTGGGGGACGTGGTGGCAGCCGGGTGTTGCAGGGCACCCCCCTAGCTGGAGAAAAATTTACTGTGGCCGCACCTTCCTTCCCTAGGCGATCCCCACCTTAGCTCCCTTTCGCTGTCTGGGGCAGAACGGGCTTTGAAAGTGGGGCGGGATAGGTGCGGCGAGAAGCAGAGGAGGGGTGGGGGCGGCACGAGTGGGGTGGGCACGCCTCTGGAGACCAATCCCTGCCCCCATTGTCCTCCGCCGGCGGTCTTTGCAGACAGGCCTGAACGTGTCCCGGGTTTGTCCAAGTGCCCTGGCATTGCCGCCATGGGGAGACCTGGTCTTTGCATCTTCCCAGTGGCAGTGTCTCCTGCTCCGGCGGATGCCAGCCCGGTGTGCGTCCAGTCGGGAGCCGCGCCCCCGGGGCCAGCGGCGAGCCCGTGGAGCAGCCCTCCCCCCGCCCCTCCAGGCCGTCTGGCCCTCTTAGGCTAGGCGTCGCTGAGCCGAGGTCCAGGTGGCTCCCGCGACACTGTCCACTGAGAACTGAGAGCCTGCTCACCATTTCTGCCCCTCGGGAAGAAAGTGAATAAACAGGCAGAGAGAGAGAGAGAGAGAGACCTTGGCAGAAATTTGTGAACTCAGACTTCCAGAGGAGGTGAAATGAACAAAAACATTTAGAGAAAAAAAAAAAAAAAGAACAAACTTTCTGATTAGGATAATCAAGGTTTTGCTTTGTTTTAATTCTGAAGGTGGGGTTTGTGGTGGTGGTAAGTGCTTCCTCAGAAAGTATACGTGTGTCCACAAATGTCAAACATGAAAGTCGCAGATGGAAGGCTACCGAGGTCACCTGGGGATTCCAGGTGAGGTGAAACTTGGAGAAATTCCTTGAATGAAATTTACCAATCCGAGACCTAGAAATCCACTAAAACACTGTCTCTGCCCCTGGTGTAAATTCTTACAGAGAAAGCACAGATTCTGACTCCGCGCTCCAATTTATGATTGGAGGGGTGTGTGGGTTGGGAGGAGGGGGCAATATGATTACAACACTTTTAAAACTGTGAAACGCTTTAAAACTCCAACGTTCTTATGTTGGTTTGTCACATACAATTTTGTTCTGCATAAATGGACATCGGTTGTTCTTTAGTAGGTGTCATATCAGGAGGTTATCCTTTTTTGTTTATTTCTCTGATATATTTCATTGGCTTAAAAAAATAAGACTTTCCCCTTCTGGTATTGATATGGTATCTATCTCCACATTCATGGAATAAGTAGATGCTTAAAGAGAACAATTTACTTCATCCCAAAGGAGATTAGAGAGAGATGTGTGCCAAAACGCATCCCAAGTTGTTTATTTGAAAACTTCTTTGGCACTGGAAGTAAATAATACATTTACAGTAAAAAAAATAAATAAATAAAATAAAGGTCAGCAATTTTTTTTTTTCTGAGCTGCTTTCATTAATGGTATGTTACTGAGAAAAGAATATGTATACAATTCATTTTCTATTCTAAGTTTTCAAATTGGGGATGAAGTGAACATTCCATTCTAAAATTCACCACATAATTAAAAGCTTTGTGGATTAGAAAGTACCTAAATTGTTCAACATAAATGTACAGGTGTTACAAACTAATTATAAACTAGTATCTGTGGTGGAAAATTACTCTAGAAACCCATATATTTATAGGATTGAGTTAAAAATGAATAGTTTTAAATTTCTTGGTAAATATGTTGGAGATTTATTGCAAACTGAAGTAGTTTTTTACTGGATCTCAGTCTACTTATAGTTGTTGAGTAATCTTGGAGTTAAATGGTTAGCCTACTGAATATATAAAGTATCGCAAAGAAAGAGAAAAAAAAACAGCATCCTTTGTAAATAGTCTAGGTAAAAGTTCAACATGGGGAAATTCTTAAAGTCCAACCGCCTTGAAATTTGCCATGCAGCAATCAGGATTTTTATCACAGACATTTTGTCACAGGGGGAAAAAACTGATTTCATAACAGGGACATTTAATTATGCGTTACTTTAGAAATGCTGCAATTGATTTTATTGCCACCAGAGGGCAGAGAAACTATTTTCTCCTGTCCTTCCCGTTCTTTCCCAAATGTCTCAGATCAATGATCTTCAATATTTTTTCTTATGGGCAATATTTTTTGATATTTCAACTTAGCATTTATAAATGAGTGGCAGTTTGTAATAATGAGTGTTTATTTCCCATGTTCATTGAAATTAACCATTCATTCAACCACCTCCTACATGTAAATATCTATACTTTGAATATATTCTCTATAGTGAAGAAAACCAAATAACCTGTTTTGCATCATTGTTGGAGATTTTTAACAAATTATTGTGGAATTCTCAAGAATAGCTTTTAAATGTTTCTCTTATGATTAAAAGTTCATTATCATATAACGAATTTATTTTGAAGAATGAATGTAATCTACATATTTCTCAGAAGTACTTGCCATACTAAATAGTTTTTCTCAATACCAATATTTAGAGAAAAATAAACTTAGAATAATTCTAGGTTCTATCAATCTGAAATCCTCTCTGTATTGTTATACATTCATTTCTATATCCTAAACTGATTGAAAAACAGTCTAGTAACAGTGTCAAAGGAGAAAGATGTATTAATGTCTCAAAGAATTCTAAAATTTAAATGAGGCCAAAAGCCCTAAAATTAAGTAGTTATTTTGGCCTGGTTATTACTCTTAAATGTGACTTAATGCAACAAGGAAGTTCAATGCTGCCATATAGAGAGCAAAAATAGTTTAGGACTCCATGGAATTTCCACTATTTAAACTTTCTAATATTGCCATGTACTAGAGAGAAATAGTTTATTTTTAGCAGGTCATTTACATTTATTTTAGTGTTTCTCTATTGGGATATTTTTCTATTATTTTCTGCTTTCATTGGAGTTAAAAGATTTAGTTTGAAATATTACTAACTTGTAGAGTTTGTTATGAGAGTATCTCTGTTGAGACATACCATCATTAGTATAAATTTTCTGTTTAGATATATACCTAGAACAGAAAATTATAGCAGAAGTGAATATTCTCTATACAGTACATGTGGGTCAGATTAATGAACAAAGGGCAGGTTGATCTTTAATCAATCAATGACTCATGATTGCTTGCAAAAATTTTTAAAACACAAAATGTGAGAGTCTTTTTCCGCTAGAGAATAGATCCAAGTTGAAGTCTAAGGTTGGGTAAGATTTTTAGTCCATGGCTATCTGCATAGAGACTTAAAATTATTTTAAGTAGGACAGCGTGTATGCTTGTTAAGTTTGACCTTCAGAAACAGGTTTTTATGAAGTAGTATGTACTTGAGTAAAACTTAGTAATAGAAGATACTAATTTGCTCCAAACAGGTTTCTTCTCCCTAGGATCCTTTCCTGCAAAGATATAGACAACATGGATTCTTTCCAATTCTTTTGGTCTCTGTTTTTTGCTTCCTAAAAGATATTTCCTATTGTAGAAGCAGTATGTTTATGAAGATTAATGAATTGATCCACAGCTGTGATCATGAGATCTGAAGTCTTGAGCTGTTTCCTACCATGTTAAACACATTCTCTTCACCATGACCTTTGAGACCATTGTCATATGGACTAGACCTACTGTTTGGCTTCTCTCTCTCCCTGTTTTTGAACATTCTAATCAACTGAGGTTCCTTGATGCTCCCTGTACCCTCTTTTCTGTTCCTCCGGCTCCTCCTTCCCTAATTCATCTCCATCTGTCCGTCTTCTACTTTTCCCTACAGGCTTATCTCCACTGACACCTAGAACCCTCCAGAGAACTCTCTGCCTTTTCAAGGGCACTTGTTTGACCCTGCTTGCTAGAGGAAGAGTTGTTATTTTTGTTTTTCTTCTCCCTTCCCATTTCTGCATCTCTTTCATATACTCCCTTAGACTCCCTTAGACTCCCTTAGACTGAGGTCAGGGTCCATTTTCATTCATTTCTGAATCCCCCATGGCATCTACCCCACACGCGTGCAATAAAGACCTGTTGAACTGACTGAACTGAATGGAATTATAGTTCAAGCTGCACTGTTGTCTTGAATGTCACCTTGGGAGACTTTTAAAAATATTTTTTTACCCTATTTAAGACTTTTTCCATTAGTAACTTGGAAATGAATATATAGACAGGTTTTACAGAATCAATCATTTAAAACAAGAGAGTAGGATCCAGAGGTCTGCTGAACTGTCATGATGCTTCTGGTGGATAATATTTACCTTTAAGTTTCTATTACCAGATAGAACTTTAAAAAAGTTCATTCTATTGCTCAGCTATACTTCTGGTTTCTGAATGAATTTTTACTCATGTTCTTAATCTAACACCTTAAAGTACAGTGTGTGTGTGTGTTGTGTGTATATAAATGTATGTGTATAAATGTATGTGTATATATACATGAAAATGCATATATATATGTACACACACATATGTAGTGGTGATGTGTTTTCGGTGGACATTAATACTATTCAATAGTTAAAACAGTTTTAGTTCTTTGTGAAATTACTTTTGAATTCAGTTGTGCTCAGGCCTCAGGCCATGAACCTACACTGAAGGAGGCTTTAAAAAAAAGTAAAAAAAAAAAAAAATGAAAGCAGTCTCATAAAATTTATCATCGTGGCTGTTTTGGGAGGGAATGGTGGTACTATGCAATGCATTTCAGAGTGTCTGCTCCCTGAGTAGCTGAGGGCAGGAGGAGAGAGAAAAAGAGAGAGAAATCTTGTATCTTAATAACAGAGTTGTTTTTCTGAGTTAGTTTGTTGCTCTCTTCTGGACATTGTGAATAGTGACCAGATGCATTACCTCTTAAAATTTGGTTTCTTGAAAGCTTAGAGCACAATTTGTAGCCCACCTCCAACAAGTATATAAACCTTCTGGCCTGCTGCTTTTTTTTTTTTTTTGTGGTTTTTTGTTTGTTTGTTTTTTTGTTTGTTTTTTGTGGATTAGCTTACCTGGGGTTTCACCCTCTCTTTCCCACTCATTTATTTTTGTCTAACTTTCCTCACTTAAAATCTTGTATTTGTTTTAGAGATGGTTAGTAAGTAAAGAAAAAATAATCACTGTAATACGTAAGGTTATATATTACTAAATAGCTTTTCAGCTTTCTTTTAATCTAATTCCAGTCCTTTGCCTTTTTTTCTGAGCACAGTTTCTCAAAGCTTTAATTATCTCTTTACAGTACTGCACTCTGAGAAGTCTTTCTTCTTCACTAAGGTTCACGTAGGATGTCTCCCCTCACCATCCTCCAGACAATGATTCTGTTCAACTGAGAAAGTTATTGAAGAATGACCGTCTAAGCAGGGATGCTTCTGTTAAGACAGTTTCTACCAGTATTTCGTGCATCACATGCTGCGTGGTCAAATTAACACAAGAATAACTGAGGGGAGAACAGAGTTTAAAATAATCTACATTGTGTTGGGACTGGGCTTTGAGCTCATTTTATATTTGTTCTCCAGCATATTTTTCATTTTGCATCTTTAATTAAGAAGGTGGTGAGATGTGCAATGGTGGTGTAGATTTGGGTAGAATTTGAGGTCTTGTCAGGGACCTGTCTGGAATTAGGGTAGCCTGTTAAAGATCGCAGGTACAAATATGAAGTTGGAAAGTGTGTGGCCTTCCTTGAAATCCAGAGTTTTAAGCCCGTCCTCCCGAGGTCATCCAAACAGATGTAAGCCCTTGTAGCTCAACTACTTTTCTAAATCAAAATCGGCGATTGTCACTGTTTCCGCCTCAGATGTAGGAGAGAGCAGCCTGCGGTTGTGTTGAAAGGGTCCTAAAGCCAAGGGTTGCAGAACAACTTCCCTTTTACTTTTCTGGAGCCTTTTTGCTTAGTTTCTCCCTTTCCTCATCGACTATTTTTCACTAACTAATTGGAAAATTTTTGTAGAATTCATATTGCTCATAGTCTCATCTTGTAAGTAAGGCGCTTAGCTCATTGGAGCTTTGAGAACATAGTGAATGTAAAGAATTTGCTCTGTGGACAAACTGTATAAAAATCAGAATTTTTAAAAGTCACTTTTCTACATACCCCTTGAAGCGCTCACTGATAGCAGAAGTGTAACTAAAGCTGACATGTTTTCTTTAAGCACAAGGCTTGGCAAGAACACCCTCATTTATTTCCATCATGATCTTGTTTTCTTTGGTCAAGTTGGAATATGGAACATTCAGCATGCAATGATGTTTTTAAGGTAGTGGTTTTTGGGGGCGCCTGGGTGGCACAGCGGTTAAGCGTCTGCCTTCGGCTCAGGGCGTGATCCCGGCGTTCTGGGATCGAGCCCCACATCAGGCTCCTCTGCTATGAGCCTGCTTCTTCCTCTCCCACTCCCTGCTTGTGTTCCCTCTCTCACTGGCTGTCTCTATCTCTGTCAAATAAATAAATAAATTCTTAAAAAAAAAAAAAAGGTAGTGGTTTTTGGGTAACACACATGTGAATTGTGCATTATGTATCTGTAGCAGTACCTGCCAGCTTTTTGTCTCTGAAACCATGATCTCAACATCCAACAAAATGCTTATTTCCCTAAACCCTAAAAGAAAAGCAAGATAGGTAGAATTTATCACTTTAGAATATGAAATTCACAAACAATAATGATTTTCAAGATGTGAAATAGTCTTCTAGGGTGTATTTCTATTATGCATATTTGCTTAACTCTCTCCAGAAACAAACACAGACTGTAGCTATCACACTAAATCCAATTGCTTAACTGGTATACTTTTGTTCATTTGTTTGGTCAAAACAGCCCACTGACCTTATTGCAGGCATAGCAGGGAGCAAGTCTAGGGTTGTATCCGATTATTTTGACTGTTCCTCCCCTTCTTCTTCTGCTCTCCATTTCCTTCAGTGCATAGCTGTAATCTGCACTGCAAGATATTCCTGAAAAAAAATGTATGTGGAATGATTTGGGTATCCTGATCCATATTCTCAGTTCTTGTGGATTCCTATTTAAAGGAATCCTGTCACTGAGCTTTTGATTAAAAAAAAAAAAAAAACAAAAAAAACCTCTCTATTTTGCTAGTCCATAGTTTCATGTTTAAAATTAGATAAAGTATACTATATGTGTGTAATTGAACTATGAAAAACTAAGAAACAAAAGTTGAACAAAGAGACATATCACTATTTGCATTTTTGTTCTTTGATTCTTGTTTGGAGTGGGACTAAAGAGGATCATTTGAGTTTTATTTTTTGTTCACATGACAGAAGTTTCAAAAGTGTTTTAATACCTACTTGACAATTCTGGGTGCCCTATAAAAATAAAGTTGACTTTTAGGTTTAAAAAAATGTCATTTCACATCAGTTTGAAGGCATTCTTGCTATATTTACAAAGATACTGCTTGGTGTTTTATTTTCATACTTAATTAAATCATAGGATATCCTATATCTTAGGTGATGTATATTTGTCTCTGTTTTGATTTGTAACTTGGATTTTAAAATTTTGCATAGTTTTAAAAATGTCTTTTATTCAAATTAAATTTCTCCTATTCAAAGTAAATGGATTTTATGAAAGCATTTCATTTGACATGAAGTATGTGTAAATATATTTCCTATATCAAGAGTATTGTGGTAACATATCTTAATATGTTGCATAATACCGATGAAAGTATCATAAAACAATGTTGGTTGGGACTGAATTGTGTAATAATTCACCACTTTAATATAGTAATAATAACAACACTTGCTGTTTTGTACACATGTATTACATGTCCTTGCGTTGGTCCTAATTTTTCTGCAGTTGCCTCATCCTGTCTTCCAGTTATTTCCCCACAACTGATTTGTCTGTCTTCCATCAATCAGTGTAGTTAGTCAATCATTGCAGCTTAGAACACTCATGCTGTGCATATCCTTATATACATGTCTTCATGTTCACATACAAGGGTTACTCTGCCCATAGTTAAAGGTAGAATTCATGGATTATTGGGCTTATGAATGTTCTACTATGAAAGATAATGCCTGGGACAAGCCCTGCTAGATTTTCCAAGATTAAGGACTTCAAAGATGAAGGTGGAGGAGGTGAGGAAGCCCTGATAATTATCTCTGCATGGCTATCACACAATCTTAATTACTTCAGCTTTATAGTAAGTATGTCTGGTCGGGCAAACCTGTCCTTCCTGTTTTTGATCTTCAGAAGTGTCCTGGCTATTCTAGAAGACTCTTTGCTTTTCCATGATCTATTTAGAATAAACTTATCAGGTTTCACTAAAAACTCTGTTGGACTTTGAAGTCACATTAAATCTCAGGGTCACATTAAATGACCCTGAGGATGGAGAGGATGTAAGTTCTTTTCTACAACATCTAAAAGCCAGACCAAGTACCATGGCACTTCTTGACAAATTGTTAATAGTGACTGGCAGAGATCTTTTTGAGTTGGAACAATGTCCTTAGATTGAGGACTAGTGGTGTTTTCCTGATCACATCATGAAGCTAATGGTACATCTAACTGTTTCTTAGGAAATACAGGTGGAAACCATAGGTTAATTAAAATGAGCAACTCAACTGAGGGAAAGAATGTTGAAGCCTAACTTCTTGGAAACTACTACAAATGAGGGGTGAGGACTAGGCAAATAATACATGGAAATGGTGACACTTGTACAGTGTCCCTTTTTGTGACCCTCTGTGGATCAGCACAGCAGTTCCAGGCAAGGCTGTAGGTTTGCTCCTTCATAAGAAACAGCTCTGGTGGGGCGCCTGGGTGGCTCAGTCGGTTAAGCATCTGCCTTTGGCTCAGGTCATGATCCCAGAGTCCTGGGCTCCTCCTGCTCAGTGGGGAGACTGCTTTTCCCTCTGCACCCCCCATGCTCTTTCTCTCCTCCCTTCCCCCACATAAATAAAATCTTAGAAAATAAAAGAAAAGAAAAAAGAAAAGAAAAGAAAAGAAAAGAAAAAAAGAAAAAAAGAAAAGAAAAGAAAAGAAAAGACAGCTCTTGTGAGAATGGTAAAAGCCCCTGCATTTAGGATTCTCATTAATGTTTGCTCCTTACCTAATTAGTATCAGTTTCATGGGAGATTTACATTGAAGGAAAGTACACTTTACAAATTACTACCATTTAAAGGTAATAGATTTATTTATGATTTTCTTTAGACTACAGGCATGTATAAATTAAAGGGTTGTAATTTGCTTGAGTTGAAAATCCTACCCTCATCTCTACCTCCACACAAGTTTATAACTGGCTATGGCTCTGCACTCATGTGTACTCATCTGGATATTTTTTAATCAGGAGTAAACTGACAAGCCAGGCAGTCTGTTTTATTTCTTTGTTATTTAGCCTTCATTATCTTTCTAACATCTGTTGTTCATTTTAGATATTTTTAAAAACAAGCATGATTCAAAGTCATTCTGCAGATTATAGTCTCATTGTCTGGACATTGCAAAACAGCTTTATGCAGGAAGCCAGGCTTGTGCAATGTCAGTTTTGTCAAGCTGTTTTTAAGAGAGAGGTTTGTAAAATAGGCACAGCCAATAAGAAGCCAGTTTTTCTAAAAGCAAGGACTGATGTCTGATTCCAGACTGCTTTTCTATATCCCACGTTCCATTTTCCTGGTTCCAGCAGGCCACCATTTTTTTCTTGTCTACTTTACTTCAATAGCTTCACACCTTTCCTTCAAAACTGTCCTGCTGGAAGCCATTCTTCATTCCACAGCCTGAAAGATCTTGCTAGAATATGTATGTAGCTATGTCACTCCTCTCTTGGAAATGCTTTCCTGCCTCGCTGTTGCTGTCACCCTAAAGTCAAGGCCTTCAATATTGTTGGCTCGGCTTACCTCCCTGGATTCAAACTCTTCGCTTCCTCCCTCCCGCTCTCCCATTTCCTGGTCACACACTGTCTCCTCTCAGAAATTGCACACACCATCCCTTCTTTTTGGAACATGCTTGCCTCCTCTCTGACTGTTTGTCCTTCAGGTCTCAGCTTAGGTTTGAGTTTTGGCCTATCGAATCATGTTTTTAGTGTCGGTTTGCCATCTCCGAGTTCTAGATGAATGGCTCACCAGAGTGCACTCTGCACGTCCTCACCGTGTCAGTTATCATCATCGGTGATGGAGTCATGTGAGCTGCCCAAGGTTGGAGGCTATCTGTGACTGGTCTTCACTGAATCACTAGCTCCAAGAATAGGAAGTTCTCTTTGAAGATTTGTTCAACAAAAGAATCGCGTTGTTAGTGTTCCACTTGTGCGATATACAGTATTTGCTCAGATTTATTACTCGGGCAAATAATTTTGCACCTTATTTCTACATATTTCTTTGAGCAGAATTTCTAAATCATAATTTGACGTGATGCCTCAGATTTAAATATCAATGAGTCAAATGTATAGGCAAGCCAGAGATTGAGTGATTTCAGAGTAAGGGAATTTTTCTGCTTTTGTGAAGAATTGAGAGTTCATTTAGAAATAATTATTTAGGAATGATCAGGTCATTTACTAAGCTAGGAAGAACAGAAACTGAAATGATCATACTTTAATTAATTTATACTTATTAATTAATACTTTAATGATTTATAAACCGGCAACTTGAATTGTCTGAAAAAATATTAAAATTGGTTCATTTGCTTCTCTGGAGGGAATTCCATAGTTTAAAAGGACATATGGATAAACAATGAAAGAACAATTAATTGAACCATGATATTTGCATAATTTGCATAATTTTCAGTTCTCTCAAAGCTAAAGATTCAACCTGGGAAATCAGCTCTAAAATTAGATATGAAAAGGTTTCCAGATACAAATCATTGGATAGACTTTTAAATATTTTTTCAACAAAAGAGTCTAACGTATTTCTTAATGCTTTACTCATTAACGTTGGTTAACGCCTTTCAAAGTCCTGAATGTGACCCACTTGCTGGAGTTTACATCAGTTTGGGCCAGCATCCTTTGTGTGCTCTGCAACTTGAATTTGCTATTTTCCAGGCACATTTTTTTACCCTTGTCTATCTGTCGTTTTTCTAGAAACATACCCAAAATTCTTTCTAGATTCCATACTAGTTTTATGGTGTGAACAACTGATATTATTTGCTCAGTATCTCTTACCCCTTTCTTCTGGAAACAGCACATTACTGGCCTTTAGGACTATCCTCTCTCTGACTCTTATGGTGTTCTCATGGGCCTTCTGTCCTAGTGTCGTGCTTCCCCAAGACAGTTCAGCATGTGTTCAGGTGGCTACTGATAATACCCCTGCATCATGGACATCAGGTCAACTAACCCTTCCGTTTCAGTCAAGGGAAAAAGTCAAGGCCTTCAGTAATCAGGTCCTGGCTTACTTCTCCAGGTTCAAATTCATCACTTCCTGTTTTGTTTTTGTTTTGTTTTTAAATATGTCTGATGGTTGCTGCATTGGGAAGATATAAGTCTTAAACCTGAAAATTCCAGTTTTTGAGGTAAGACTCCTTGCCACTGAAAAGTCTTGGTAAATACATATTTTTTTTTTTTATTATGTTGCTATTTGAATAGGTATTTGATTGAGGACTATTTCTCCCACTAAACTGTAAACTCTGTGAAGGTAGGAACCATGTTTCCTTTCCTTTTTTTTCTTGGCAATTTCATATTGCTTGATATATAATAGAAAGCACTTGATAAATACTTGTTAAATGAATTTTCTGTATCAGCTCATTTGGTAGAGTGTCATTTCATTAGCCATTAGAGTAATTCAAATCTCAGATCTCAGGTGGAAGTTGTGACTGTAATAGCTTCTTCCCTGTTGGTTTTCTTAAGTAATATTTTGTTCCTTTCTCATTTTTCACATTAAATTCTCTTACCTGGGTCTTATTTTGCTAATCTTTTTTGTGTTTATTCTTGTGTCTTCCTTTCATTTGTCCTGGACTTCTATTATTTTATTTTTGTTGTGGGTTAGATAAACATTCCAGGCAATAGAAAGGAGAAAGCCTTAACTCTTTAATGGGTGACACATCATAGCTTCTGTTAGTCCATTAATCTGTACTGAGAATTAAAGGGAAAAAAATTAATCAGGCAA
Organism: Ailuropoda melanoleuca; assembly: GCF_002007445.2. Classification (NCBI taxonomy): domain Eukaryota; kingdom Metazoa; phylum Chordata; class Mammalia; order Carnivora; family Ursidae; genus Ailuropoda; species Ailuropoda melanoleuca. Next base: position 18,040,255 of record NC_048232.1, read on the forward strand.
AAGCTTGTCCACAGCCAATACTTACTTATTTTCACTTAATACTTTTTTATTGGGATTTTCCAGACCATTAAGAATTTAAAAATAAAATAAAAATAGTAAAAATACACCTCAGACGTAGCACTCAGCACATGGTAGGTTTTTCAGTTAAAATCCTCAACATACATATTGAGTAGAGGCCCACAGATGTTTATTTTACTTCTGAAGGCATTGATTCATATTCCTCCATCCATTCATTTATCCAATAAGTAACCGATTTTTTTTTTAAATGAGCGGAAGAATAAATTGTTGCCTTTATTAGAAGTAAAATAGGCTCTTGTAGGTTAATCGGAAACCTAGGTATTCTAAATCATATTCTTCATATGTAAGTTGGGGATTGCCATATGTTACATACTTATGTGTGATGCGTGCTTAAAATATATGACATTTTCACAGTACAATTTGAAATCCCTTTATAAAGTTCAGATCGCCTAATTTTCATATTAGTTCAGCTGTTCCTCCAGCAGGATAATTTCAGTTGGAAGATGTTTTTATTCAGCCAATTTAATTTCATAATTCACTATTTTAGGTAAAAATAAAACATGGTTTCTGTCCTTAAGGAAGGTGATCTGCAGGGGAACATGAGCATGAATGTAGCATGAGTCTAGTGGGAGAACTGTGACAAGCATGAGTATATAATGTGGGGACAAACCAGAGCAAAGCCAGAGGAAAGCTGGCAGGGTGGAGGTGGGGGACAGGCTTTGTGGGAGACAACATTCAATTGCCTTGTGGTTGTTAGAGGGTGCCCCTGATGCCAGACAGGCTTGGGTCCAAACCATGGCTTTGCCATTTTTACCAGTTGGGTGACTTTGTGCAAGAACATTAAACCCTGAGGCCCTCATTTCTTCATCTGTAATATGGGAATAAAATTAGTCATCTACTCCATCATAATCACTGTGGTGAAAAATTTCTGTTCTCTAAGGTTTGGTAAGGTTACCCTAGAAATAAAAAGAAGTATGGAAGCAGTACGTTGAGGGAGGAATGTAAACAAGAGTAAAAAAGGCAGAGCAAGGGAAAGAATTCTCTCCAGAATGGTGAGCAGTCTGAGGAGGCTTTCACTAATAATTTTAAAATACCAATTCTTGGGGTATCCATGTTTCAAACTGCCAGAGAGAATGCCATATCACCTCTGGCTTCGTAACAATCGGGTGCGCTAGTGTTGTTGTAGGTTTAGGAAAAACCAAGGCCAGTTAGCACTTTGACAGCGTGTGAACATTAAGTGGCACACAGGCTGCACCTCCAACAGGCTTCGACTTGCATGACTAGGTCTGGGAATGCAAAGCATTGCTGTTTTTCAGAATCCTCCCCCTCACTCAGCGATCGCCTAGGGCGAGATCTGGATTTGAAGAACATTATTCCAATAAAACGTGCATTAAGAGAACACTCAAAGAATTTATTTTTAACAAACCCATGTTGTGTAAAATGAGATGAAGCTTCCCCAAAACAGTTTTCTTTTCTTTGGCCTGGGCTGAGGACACGGAACAAAATTCTGCTGTGTCATCTACGCTGAAGCTAGAAAATAATACTTTGACCTTATTAATATACTTGCTTCTAGGGATACATAAACTGCTCTATGGGATTACACAATCCCCTTGGATGACAGGTTAACTTTTTTTGCATAATGATGCCCTATTTATAAAGAGATTCAAAATGCTACCTGTGTCTGAGTGAATTTATCTGAAAAGGTAAGCAATATATGTGTAAGAACAAGACAGCTGTTCTAAGATTTCATCAGTGAATGGAAGATAAGAAATGTCAAAAGAAGAAATGAATGGAAGTCTTTAAAAATCTAGAGTTCTCTGAATGTTTCATACTTTGCATTTTTCTCCCACGACTATACAGAGGCCTTTGGTGTTTTAGTTGGGGCCAGCCCTGGATGTAGGGACAGTAGAGGTGGGTGCACTCATGGTGTCACTGGAGAGCAATGGAACCACTCCTCATTCATGTACTAACACTGCTGTGTTAGCGGTTGTTAACTTGGAGTCACGCTTTGTGTTTAGGTAGTCTGTCTTGGGAAATGTCAGTATCAAAAGGAAGGGCCATGGTCATCCACATCCTTTCTATTTGAAACCTATATCGAATAGGTTTGGTGAAGAGATAGTTACAGTGTTCATGGTCAGACTGGGACAGGCATGCTCCATGGTTAGACCAAGAACAGCATGAAGCCACGAGGAGTGTGTGTGGATGTGCGTGTGTGTGTGTGTGTGTGTGTGTGTGTGTGTGTGTGAAGGTGAGGGGGTTACAGAGACAGAACAACAGGAATACCAAAGACAGGCTGGGAGACAGACAATAAGGAGAGAGGTAGGTAAGCTGGGACAACCAAACCAATATTCGTTTTGTGTCCGTGTGTGTAGTGTATAGTGCCTAGGGTACCATTTTAATACCCTTCTACTGATACATTGCTTGGTAATATTATCAGAAGTGGATATAATCTTTCGAGATATCCAAATTATCCAATTGGATTGATTGATAACTTGGAAGCAACTGACTTACTCTGTCATTGTTTCAAAATGACAGATAGACTGAATTAAATTGAAAATAATATTCCATTATGTTCGTGTTGATGGTGAAGTTTAGTTCTCAGAAGAGTTATTTCTCGATTTGACAAACATTTGCTTGTTGTGTTCTAATCTGTCAAACATTGTGCTGTAAAGAAAAGAAGTATATAAATCTTGCCAGGTAGGGGTTACAGAGCAGTACTGAAAATAGGAAATTAACCAGATAATTCTAAGAGAATGTGGTTTGTGTGCGTGTGAAACAGAGAGTGAACTCTGGAGCATAGGACTTAGACTAGAGGGTCAGGGAAGGCTTCCTAGAGGTGTGTTTCAGTTTTGATTTGAAGTATGTGTGAGCATTAATTAGGAGGCTGGAGAGGTAGGTAGACATTCCAAACAGAGAGAACAACCTGGATTTGGAAAACTGTGTGCTCTTTGGGGAAATGCATTTGCCTGTGGGGAAAGGATAGTTGCAAGACTAAGAAAGGGCTCATCTACCATAGACAGAGAACTCACTCCTGAAAATGACAACTGGCCAATGACAGATTTTTAATAGCTGAATTACAGTCTCAAATAGGTCTTTTAGAAGGTTCTCTAGTACTGGTATGGAGAACACATAGGAAGGGGCAGACCTGGAGACTGCTGGATTTAGGAACTGCTGAATTAATAACAATGGAACATGATGAAGGCTTCCAGAGAAGGGAGAAGTTCCCAGGCACTTTAGGGAATAGGAAAATGGGTTCAGCTTTAAATATGTTGAGTATTGAAATGCTTATGGGGCATCCCAGTAGAGAGACCACCTCTACCAGGTGGGGGTCTTGAATGAGATTGATGTGTTAAATCATCAGTGTATTAGTGGTGTTGGAAACCAGACAAGAAGCATGAAGAGATAGGAGCAGAGGGTGAAGATCGGTGTCCTAGATAGTGTGGTTTGGGAAGAGTGAATGGAGGAAAGAACCCAGGAGGAAGAATGAGGACGGCAACATAGAGAGGGAGGAAAAGCCAAATCATTGGAGTTGGCAAAGAGGGATCATCTGGGAAGTTACTAAGAATGCTTTGGGTGAATGAATGGGGGCAAATTGGTGCCACATTTCAGTAGGGTGAGTGGTGAAGGTGAGTGGAGGAAATAGAGACATGGACAAAACTAAAATCTTAAAGGAAAAAAAAAAAAAACATGGCTGGGAAAGACATGATAGAGAGGAAGTAGCCAGAGGAGAGCATATGGACAAGAGAGAGTTTTGCTAGCACTGGGGATTTGAGCCTGTCCCTAGGTATGAGGGAGGCAGACGTTAGATAGGTGGACAGATTGAGAATATAAGTATGCTCTAAATACAACATACTATGTTAGAATTGTTGTCTCCAGGAAGATGATCATAGTTCTCCCAAAACTTGACTCGAGGAACACTTTATTAAAGCACATGTAAGAAAGTTGCTGTGATATCTAATAAAAATGTAATGAAGGTTTAGATGATATCACATTTGTGTAATCTGAGATCTTTAAATCCATGAAATATCTCAAAGAGAAAGAGAATTTCAACTTAAGACATAGCAGCAGGAAAAATGAGTGTTTCATTTATTTTATCATAAAATGGTCTTAATGTGTTAAATAATAACTGTATTATAGAAAAGGGTATTTAAGGCAGTTAAGTTTCAGTCATTTTTAAAATTTTAAGCTAACTTCACATCCTGAAGGAAAAAGAGTAATGACTTCATTTTTCTTTTACCAATAGGGAGACCAGGAATTCAGATCATAAACTGAGGCAAGAGGGATGTTTTCTCTCACTGTAATTAATTTTTGTGGGTGTTTTTAAGATGAGTTTTATAGTGATTAAAACCACGCTTGGCACGTAGTAGGTGCTCAATAAATATTTGTGACCTAACCTAACAGTTATTTGTGTATAAGAAACCAAGGAAATAAGGGTCAAAATATTTTTTTTTCATAAAAACTTTGGAACTCTCTTCTCACTAAGAAATGGCAAACTCTTATGAAAGAGGTATTCATTTCCTTCCAAAACTGCCTTCAAGGTAAGAGGTGCTTTATAAAACTGTGAGAAGTGTTTAAAAGGACTGCTGATTATCATCTGTAACGTGCTACCCAGCAAGACATTCCTGACCAGCTTGAAGTTAAAAAAAAAAAAAAATCAAGCTTATGCAAGTTTGAAATTAAAAAAAAAAAGAGAGAGAACAAAAGTGAACAAAAATTAAAACCAATAAACCCTTCTTATCTGTAGGCCGTCTTTCAAGAAAGATTAGAAGTTTGTTTCTCTAGTAATTGGAGGAGCATTGCTCCATGTCTTCAGTGTGTGTGTGTGTGTGTGTGTGTGTGTGTGTGTGTCTGTGTTTGGAGGTGGAGGAGGGAGATGGGAAATAAATGAATGGGGAGGAAAGTAAAAAATGAAAAATGGCATGGCTTACGTTAGGTTCTGATAATTTAATGATATTTATGGATACACCATAAGGTAGTTACTTAGTGTTTTCTTAAATTATCTGTCCCATTTTAATTTTATAATGCATTGCAAAGACCAAAACAACAAAATGCAAAATTCATGAAAATTGTTTTATAAGACATGCAGAAATGTTAATGCAGAATGGAAATGTGCATCTATCTACAGTGATACTTAGGCTTATAACTGAGCTTGTTAGGTCATTTATCATTGTTTGTCCATGTAAATTGCTTTGTCATAAACTTTCCTGCAAATCAGAAACACGGGCCTCTTGTTTTTGTTTTTGTTTAGTTTATTCTTGTTCAGTGAAGACCCTTAATAGTTAACCCTTAGTTAAGAAATTAGTAAAAAGTCACCATCATAAAACCATTTAGTTTTTCTATCACTTCCATTTTGGTGAAACAGAAGGGAAAAAAAGTTATAATTCACTGAATTTATGTAACTTTTTCTTAGTAAAACTTCCGGGCTCTCAATACTCGTTTGTCTAGAATAGATGATGTTATGCTTTATTTATGTTTAAAAGAATTAAAACAGCACCAGTTGTTGGTATTTTACATATTATTTGCTAACTTCAACTCTGTAGTGTTTTCCAGTGTGTAATAATAAATGTAACATTTGAAATTTGGGATCAAGTGTATTTATGTCCCAATAAAAAAGACAAATCCGTTTTTTAGTCTCCTTAGCTTAATGGAAGTTTTGAAAGAATTTTGAAAAGTGTAAGATAAATTTAAGTCAAATATTTATTCTCATAGAGCAAAGACTGAGATATTGGACTGATAAGAAACCACTCAACTGGTAAGTTCTATCTGGCCGCTTCCATGACTACCAGAAAGCCCTCTTACACTGTCTGAGTATTGTAAAGCCAACTGCTTGTACCATTTACTCTAAAACCTCCTATTTAAGAGCATGGGTATTTTTTTGTTGTTGTTCCGAAAGAGTCTTCCAATGAAAAGGTCTACTTATGACATGGATTGACACTATTATGCATAAAGAATACCAGTTGTCTTTGGGTTAGCATTCAATAAAATTAATTGGTAAATTGGTGTACAGTTTTTCCTTTGTGAATTTAGTAATTTCAGATTTAGAAGCTGCTTCAGTGACTCTTCATGTCTAGGGAGGATAGCAAAAAACAAATGGCTCTAGAAAATAAGAAACCCTTCAATTACTCTGGGAGGTATTTTAACAATTAATTACATGATTCAGCTTTATATGTGTTGCGTTTGACACTGGTGATGCTTTCGTTTTCATTGTTGTTCTGTTTTGGAATTAGAGTGTGGTGGCAGCCTGCTCAAAAAGGTCCGTTAGAATTATACTTAAAGGTCTGGTCTGGGTTTCATTCCCAGTCCCGTGAATCCCTGCTTCTGCGATCTCAGTAAAGGAGCGGCAGCTTCAATTCATTGATTTTCTGCTCTGTAAAATCAAAATAATAATCTTTACCAAGTTATTTGTGAGGATTAAAATATAAAATATGGAAAACCCTTAGAACGCAGTCTGGTGCATAGAAAGCACTCATTAATGATAAGTTTTACAGATATTTAGCGGGTCTTCATGTGTTTTAGTGTACTTTTCCAAACGTAGACTTTGAGCGTACATCCATTTACTTTCCTGTGGCAAGTTAAATATGCATCAGCATTTTATGATAACAAAGGTTGAAGTGGTATTCAGCTGTTTTCATTCACTTAAAAGAGCCATTTAGATCTTCGAGAATCTAAAATTTCAGAGTTTGAGTAGGCTGGGCAGTAGAGGTTTCTTGTTTGGTTGGTTGCTTGTTTTTTGTTTGTTTTGTTTTGTTTATTAAGTGATTTTTTTTTATGTAAGAGGAATAATTGAAAACAAACCCAGGAAGTTTATATGACTTTCAGAGGTCATGCCATTAGTTGTAGTGGCAGGATCAGACTAGAATGCTCTTTCCATTTTATGGATATTAAGTTAAATTTAAGCTTAGCTTATTAAAAGTAAGCTTAGCTCATTACAGCTTAGCAAGTTCATAGCTCCAAGATGGACTAGTTAGCTCTGATAGTTAGCTTTGATAATAAAAATGTAAGTAAAAACACAATTTATTAACAAATTGCACTTCATTGTGCCTTGAGCAACAATATATACATTTTATCCCTTGCTATTTCGTAAAGAACCTTCTCATTTATATGGAAACATAAAAATTATTGAAAATAAATTACTATAAAAGGGTAAGAGCTGGCATATCCTCATTACTGTACCATATATCATAAATATAATATTACATGGTTGAGGAGAATTTGGTGAGGAGCATATATAATTGGCATATAATTTCACTTTTATTTTGCCAAAGCATTGAACATTGCTGATTATATATATACTATTCATGTCATTGCTATTATCAAAGAAATGATTATGACAGGGAAACAGATGTCAGAAAGCAATTACACTAATAACAACATGATTACTGCCGCCAATTTAATTCTAGAAGCCTGTCTAGAATCCTTATGAAGCAGAGAACTTCCCTCAGTTATATAGAATAGGCACTGATCTGTTTGCCTTACACATCACAATTTAAAACAAAATGTGCATACAAACAGTTTTGATTAGATGTATCCCATAACATCAGCTTCCGAATCCTCCAAACCTTAGATCTTTTGCAAAGTAATTTAATTACTTTTCAAAGCTTAGCTTCATCTGTGAAGCTAAGAGATGGAGACTTTTTTTTTTTTTAGATCTGTTCATATTTACTTGACCATGATCTCATTTGAAACGTGTTTATTATGATAGAAAATAAGTCCATGCTCATTCTTCATTTTTCAGCTTCCATAAGTGTCTACCTCGCTACTTTGTGTCTCTTTTGGTTTTCAACCTTTTCTCACTAAATTACAGTGTATTAATCTTAACATTTTGTGCTTTTCCTTATTTCTTCCAAGTTACAAATGCAATTCCTATCAGTTACTAGATATTTTAGAAAATACAAAGTAGTATAAGGAAGAAGAATCTTGCCCATCACTCAATGGCCAGAAATGACCATTGGTAAGATTCAGTGTGTTTCTTTCTGTTTAGTTTAGTTTTTTTTTTTTTTAATTTATTGATTTATTTGAGAGAGAGAACAAGCACGCTGGAGTGAGAGCAGGGGGAGGGGCAGAGGAAAAGAATCTGCAAACAGACTTCCCTCTGAGCACAGAGCCCAAGGCCCACTAGATCCCAGGACCCTGAGATCTTGACCTGAGCAGAAACCAAGATCAGACACTTACCGACTGAACCACACAGGCGCCCCCAGTTTTTATTTTTAAAAATCCCTATCTGTCATCTTTATTCCATCTATTCTGGCTTGACTACTTACTAACTGTAACCTCAGGCAGCTAGATTTCTGTGCCTTCCTTTACTCATTTATTAAGTGAGAATAATAACAACTCCCATCTACTAGGGTGACTTTGAGGATTAAAGGAGTTAATTCATGAATAACAGAGGGCCTCGCACATAGGAAAGTCTCCATAAATGTTAATGGTTGGTGTTCCACGTTGATTATTTATATCTTGTTTGCTACTGTAGTAGTGTGTACGTTAAAAAAGAGGAACAAAATAGAAAGTAAAAGGAACAAGGCACCCCAGTGGCTGGTCTGCTGTGCCCCCCATTGGAGACCACTTGGGATAGGAAGTGAACATTTATGAGAGGGACAAATGATAATGTTTACAGATATCTTCAGACGACTGTATTTACTTTGAGGTTTCAGATTAGAGTACCAAGTTTCACAAATAAGAGCTTTCTGTGTTTTTAACTGAATGGAGATAAGATTTAAGGGTATCTTAATATTTAATTTGAAGCCTATGAAATAATCACTGGTGTATGTATACTAACAGGCTTAAATACTGGTATTATTTTTGGGGGGTTCAATGGAATGTACCCACTTTCCACCCCTTCTTCTTCATAAAAAGTTTCCTGGGACACCTGGGTGGCTCAGTTGGTTAAACGTCCAACTCTTGATTTCGGCTCAGGTCATGATTTCAGGATTGTGAGTTTGAGCCCTGAATCAGGCTTTGTGCTGGGTGTGGAGCCTGCTTCAGATTCTCTCTCTCCCTCTCCCTCTGCCCCTCCCCACCCCACCCCACCCTTCTCTGTCTCCCTCTCTAAAGGGGAAAAAAAAATTTTTCCTGACAACTACAGGCCCCAATATTCTTTCCCTCTCTTGATTTCACCTCTATTCGACCTACTTGAACCTTGGCCATTGAGCCACCTTATTCCTCCACATGTCTATATCACAGCATAATGAACATCTTTAATAAATAACGCTCACTCTGGCTTTAACTCAAATGAACTGAAACCCAAAGCCCAGAGATGATCTATGAGGTCTACCTTATAAGAAGCTCTTCTCTTGGTTAGGCAAGGTGAATTTGAAGGTAGCTAAATATGTTACAAATTTAAAAGAAGGCCATAGACCCAAAGAAGGCTGGGCTTTTTCCTCACATATAGATAAATGAATATCTTCCTCACAGTTGTGCTTTCTTCGTAATGGATACCATAAATGTGCCCCTTCCTTTTTGCTGGATAAGGTCTTTTTGCCATCTGATATCATGTTTATATTATCTCACGTAATATAAATAAAACTGATAGAAGTATTTTTTTAAAAGCAGTGCAGAGCTATGTCTGTTGTTTATTAACAGAGTTTCTCTAAATACCTTGACTTTAAAACAACGTTTTTATTCTGTATTATATATGCTCCCTCTGAGTAATGTTTTCTCCTTATATCACCTTTTTCTATAAAACTTACTGACCTTTTAATACCTATGCAATTATGTATTATTTCTGCAAGGAGGGTGTAGACGTCTCCAATGTTGTTTTAAATCCTATTTAGCACAATTAACCTATTTATGAATATTGTTTGAAAATAAAACGTTCATGTGTAAACATAATTTGCTGCATTTAAAAGGATAACAAATGCATTTGAATAATTTCTTATGCTTTATGTTTGTTTTTATGTTTCATAATTTAAAGCTAGCATATTAATCTGATAATTACGCAATAGTTTATTTTCATGTTCTGTATTTGCAAAACTTCTTCTGGATTCCCTAAGTGTGAACTGCTGTTATGTCCAGTATATTTCCATAAGAATGCCATCCATGGGTATCACTGGGAACTTCTTATTAAGATATTTTCTAGGGGCGCCTGGGTAGCGCAGTCGTTTAAAGTGACTGCCTTCAGCTCAGGGTGATCCTGGCGTTCTGGGATCGAGTCCCACATCGGGCTCCTCGGCTGGGAGCCTGTTTCTTCCTCTCCCACTCCCGTGCTGTGTTCCCTCTTCACTGGCTGTCTCTCTGTCACATAAATAAATAAAATCTTTAAAAAAAAAAAGATATTTTCTAGTGAAGAGATGTTCAAGGAGAGAAAGATAAAAGTTAGGAAACAAAAGTGGAAAACTTGGGGAGAAAAGTGATTAAAGAATGGAAAAGGCAGATGGACAGTACATTTATATACATAGAAGGCAGTGACCCCAACACCGATTACCTCGGTTTCTCTCTTCTGGAGCCGTCTATGACATGACGATGAAGAGCAAAAGCGTAATTTGTTCAGGAATAAGTCTGATTCTTGGTGGTGAAACTGGATTTAGCAGGTTTTTTTTTTTTTTTTAATTTGCTCTTGCACCAGTGTTTTCTATCCCTGTGGATAGAGAATTCCAGTCAAAATTACTAACAAAAAAGTTGAATTAAACTGTTTATTTTCATGAGTGCTAGCAGAAGTCTATACATGACTAATCGTAGCTATTGACTGGCTTAAACTCACTCACATGACTAACCAATAAGCCACAGACACAAACAGACGATGATCTTGCTTCCCAAAGGCCAGGAGAAGGTGAGATTTTCTAAAGCTTTTGGTATCATATAGAAGGTCACTTATTATATCCCAACTTCACTGAGCTCTAGATGAACATTAGAACCAGGAATATAAGCCCAGTTGCCCTCTTTTAATATTTTCAGAATCTAATTGTTCCAGAAAATGTCTCCATTTGGTCTGTTCTGGTTATTCATCTCTCGGGTGTGGTAGGTACTTGCCGGACCAAATACAAGTGATTCCTTCATGAGGTGACTAGTCTCAGATTGGTTTTCATGCTGCGTCTTACACTCTCAACCCGTGGGGCAAGTCACTTAACTTCTCTGTTCGTCACCTTCCCTGTCCGTGTCAGAAGGCCCTCGCACCGGGCTGAATTTCTCACCAGGTGTGCCATAGCACAAAGCCCTCACAGGTGTGCTGGCAAACAGTCATAAGTGTGTAGGATTTTTCTTTTCTTTTCTTTTCTTTTTTGCCACACCTTTGGAGAGGCAATTCTGGTGACTTTCTGTCAGATTAAATGCTAAACTGAGCTGTGTCGAGTAGGAGCAATATATTGTAAGCAGGAGGTAAAGTGGAATTTTAAGTCCATGCCAAGAGAAGAACAGGTGTTTGTTGGAACCTGTGGGAGCTCTACGCCTGCGTGTCAATCACCAGGCAAAACCCTGCAGTAAATAGTTCCCTGCAGTAAGTGGTGCCACGTCAAGGTGACCACGTCCATAGGCCTCCATCTACGGAGGCTTTTTATTTAATTCCCTGAAGTCAGTTCTCTTATTTCTAAACTATTCCAGCCACGCCAAAAATTTACGAAGCGGTGCTAGATTTTATGAGTCAGACCTCTCACTTCTTGCTTGGTACCATGAGTGTCGTCATGGCAACCATCCTAATGAGTAAATATCAACCTGATGCTTGTGCCAAAGGTGAGTAATTTGGATCTGGGTAGAGGCAGAAAAGCCATTTTTAGGGGAGGAGGAGAAAATGATAGGAAAAGAACATTCATTATCTTTCTTGTTTCCTTACGATTTGGTAATTTTACCGAAGAAGGTAAGAGAAGAAAGGGGACCTGGGGGCTTTATGAAGTTAATCAATCTAGAGAGAAGGCAAGAAGAAAGTTAAGTCATAGTGATGAGTCATGAATCAGCTTCTCCTTGAGTCTTTTGGCTTTTGAAAGGACAGTGTTAGTGATACATGCTATTCATTATCTTTTTTTTTTTTTTTTGGCATAAAATAGCTTTCTTCTCTTTGTAGGGATAAGCCCTACTGTAAATGATTTTTGTCCACAAAAATATAATTGAGTTTTTTTGTTGGGTTCGTAATAAGTCCTGAATGACAGACCTTCTTTATCTCTCCATACTTTTCTGTGAGGGTTTGAAATCGGTTACCCCTCAGGGAGCCAATGTTGAGATACACAATGTGGGGAAAAGGGAAGTGGTGGGAAAACTCTCAGAGGCTAAGACCTCCAGGCACATAATTGGCTCTGCTCAAGTGGCCATTTGAGAAGTGTGACAAGCCTTGCCACAAAAAGAATTTCTTGCTTATTTTGTTCCGTTCTAGTTCAGGCCCTTACTGAAAATTATTAAAGTGTTTTATAGCGTTTTTGCACCAAATATTTGAATGTGCATGCTCTATATTTGGGCTGAGGGTAGAAAAGTCCAATACTTCAAGTAGTACATTTTCATGGGTGGCAAAAAATATTCCGAGTAACCGTTGTAAATGTATAGAGCACAAATCCCAGACATTCAGAAGGACCCACTTGGGGCTCCATGCAGGCCTATATAACACATCTGAAAATCACTGAATCAAGTCGTCTCCTCTGGTGGAAAGTGCCTACCTGGCCTGCAAGTTTTATCTCAGTTGTGCTCAAAGTGAGGAGCGGTGCATCACCTGGGGTCTGGACTTATTAGAAGTGCAGAGTCTTGGCCCCGCCCCCCCCGCCCCCCCCACCTACTGAGTCCACAAACTCTGGGGGCGCGGCTCAGCCCTCTGTGAATGAACTAGCCCTCCAGGGGATTTTCATACCCACTGAAGTGTGAGAATCACTGCCTATACTGATTTTGCTTTTACAACCCCAACTCTCGTTTTCTGACAGTCCCAAACTCTATTTCAGCCCAACACCAGCCACCGCCTAACAGACACTGCTCTAAATTGTATCACAGATTGTGCCAAGTATCGTGTTCTTCGAGCTCTCTGTAGCGTATGTAATTAACTTCACTTTGAAGATGGGGTAAAGGATGCTTATAGGGATGTACTTCTCCAAGGTTACACAATTAGTAAATAGCAGGGGCTGGGATCCACACTGTTCAACTCCTAATTCTGTGCACCTAACCACAGAACTGTGCCTCTAATACATTTGTTGAAAGCAGTGCACTTGGGTTAGAATAAAATAGTCCCAGACCCAGTGGGATCCCATTTTATATTGGAAGTTAATCTGTCTTCGCTAACTTCTGTGCATGCTGTTTCATCTAGAAAATATTGCTTTCCTTCTCCTCAATCCAGTTCTGTGTCTGCAGTAAAATCAGACTCAAGAGGCACCTACTCCTCAGAAGTGTTGCCTGATTTGCCTGGCAGAATGGATCATTTCTTTAGGAATTTGCCCTCAGTTGTTTTTGTTGTCTTCTGTTCCTGCGGAGTGGTAGTTTTGCACTGTTTGCATGCCTACTACCTGGAATGACCCCGAATAAATTGTACATTTTTCCAAGAGGAGAACTGTATCTTTTATTGGTAACTTTTCTCAGTTTCCCAGCAGGGCTCTGTGCACAGTAGCCAACCAGAGAGGTTTGTTGAATAGCAAGGATGTTTATAAAATCTCTTCTTAGTCCTTGACCAAAATCTTCAGTTGGATGGGAGAGAAGCCCACCTGAAACATGCAAGGGAAATGGCTAAAAATAAAATAAAAATGCTTAGTAAACATAGCGGAAGTAGAGACAATTGCTTTTGTTTTTAACTTAAATTTCCAAATGTCTTCAGTGCAAAAAAGGAGGGATTTCAGATGTTCCCATGAAGTGCCCACTAGGATTGCCCCCATCCTTCCTTTCACCACAACCCCCACAAGCTCTTCTTTTTAGCTCCACTTGAATTTACTGAAGTGATTCTGTTTGCCTCAAAGGCTTTTGAATGAGAGGATGGCAGATTTTTTAATGAACTCATTCTTCATCCCTTGAAAAGAACCTTTCAGAAAAGACAATTTCATTTCATTGCTATAATCTTAATCAATGGTACAGAGGTTTTAAACTTTAAGTGGGAATTAAGATTTTATCATATGAAGAAGGAATCCCTACTAATACCCTATTAATAGCTCTTGACATTCCTTTAGATCCTTCGATATACCGTGCATTTATTTAAATATAGTGATTTGTGCAATTTATAACAAATAGTTTTCAACCCGTGTGCGCGTATGTATAGTATTTTAATGAAAATGGTGTTTTTATGGGGCGCCTGGGTGGCGCAGTCCTTAAGCGTCTGCCTTCAGCTCAGGGCGTGATCCCAGCGTTCTGGGATCGAGTCCCACATCAGGCTCCTCCGCTTGGAGCCTGCTTCTTCCTCTCCCAATCCCTCTGCTTGTGTTCCCTCTCTCTCTGCTTGTGTTCCCTCTCTCGCTGGCTCTCTCTCTCTGTCAAATAAATAAATAAAATCTTTAAAAAAAAAAGAAAATAGTGTTTTTATTACAAAAGAAACATGTTTATCATAGATACGAAAAACAACGAAAGTATCGAAATGAATTTTTCTTTCCCATATGGCAAAGTTTTTGATATATATTGTAAACTAGCTTACTTATATACAAACAAGTATTCTCTCCCCCACATACATACACACAGTTGTCAAGTTTTTAAATGAAAACCTAGAAAATGAAGTCTGGTAGAATAGGTTACCTGTTGCGTGTGTTGTGTTATTCCAGTAAGCCAAATAGGATATTGTGAAGTTCAAGATATAGAAAGTGAAATATGCACTTACTAGTAGGGGAAGGTACAGGAGAAAATAATTAATTTTTATTAATAAATAATTAACAATTTAATAAACAGAAAATTTTCAGATTTCTTCCCTAAAAGGAGGTCTGTTTTGCCTGTGCTGTGGGCCCTGGAGATCACCCAGGCAAGGCAGTCTTTGGGGTATCAAGTGTAGTTCTCTATAGTCACACTCGCTCGCTCCTGAATTATTTTAGAGTAATTTCATAGACCTGAGGTCATTGTCAGTAACTGCCACTCAACTTCAGCAACCGTCATCAGTGTATTTTGCAGCCACTAAACAGAGCAAGGAGGGGGAGGATTACTAACCTCGCTGCTTGACTTCACTGACAATAATTGCTTTCCCTGTCAATTTTCTTGCACTGTATGGTTAAATTAGAAGCATCCCTTATCTTACCTACAAGAAAACTGCACCTGCCTAGCTGACAGATTTTTTTAGACACACACATGCTTCTTGAATAAGGAAAAATTGAATATGTATTTTCCCCCACAGTAATTTTGAGTACATAATACTAATTCTTCCTTTAGCAAGTCCCTCTACTTTTAACATTTTCAGTGAGAAGTCAGCTGAATTGTTTATAGATGCTGTGTCCTGAAACTTTTGAACCTCTACTCTTTTATAGGTTATTATAATTAAGAGGCAAAATACAAAGCAAATTTGCTGAGAAGATTAATATCTCATGGATGTTTAATCATGAAAGACCAGTTTAATCGGTTCCTACACAGCCACTACTTACACACCCCATACTGAGAGCTTCTAAAGCAAATAATCTGCATTTGAATTATTATCTGTTAAATTCTCTATAAGGGCCACCAAAATATGCATTTTAAATAAAATATCCTGTATATTGCACTTTAGGAAAGACATGAATTTTAATGCATTTTTGAGTAGCGGATAAGAAAGCAAATAATGGCTTACTCAGAATTCTCCAATGGCAAGCATAGACCCTAGAGCTAAATGAAAAAGTGGATTCTTCTCTTAAGCTCACAGTGCTTTGCTGTTGGACCTAGAGGAGGGATATCTTGTTCAGGGATAGAAGACCCTCCATATCATTCAACTTGGTTTAACAAACATTTGTTGAGTGCTTATAATCTACCAAGCATTAAAATATGTAACCCCAAAAGATTCAAAGAACAATAAGATCTCTTTCTTACTTTTGAAAGTATTTAAAAATAAAGGATTTCCTAAGAAATGGACAAAATAGACATATTAACAAGATATTGTAATGACACCAATGAAGATGTTAATGTATAATAGTATTTTCACAGTGCTATGTTTTGGGACATCAGTGGTGAGCAATTATTCTTGTCAGGGATGGTCCTATCCCAAGGAAGGACTGGTTTTCTCTTGCTTCTTTGTCATCATCCATAAGAGTAATCTAACATCACAGCCTAGGACCTTTCCTATAATAATAGCTCAACACATAGTTGCTCCATTGATCTGAATTAAAGTGTTGTTAGTTCTTGGAATTTTTAGTTGTTTTTAGGAGTGGTCACACTTGGAATTGGTACTTGTTGACAAAGGTTTTACTTACTGCCATCCACCCCTCCTAACCTGCCTTGGCGCCCTAGTGTCCCTTTTCCTCGGTACCACTTAGGACTGAGAAACAGTCCTTGATGGTGCAGGTGACCGAGAGAGAGAATAGTCCATGTTTCCATTCAGCTCTTTTCTCTTCCTGAAGAAGTCAAGCTGGTCAGACATGGGTGAAATGGCAGATGATGACTCTGGCGCCAATGCACTGAGGTGATTTCAGTGAAGAAATAGCCTGTTACTTAAATTTAGTTAAAAGAAGAAGGATTGAATCAGGCCATAAGAAAGGAATCTAGAGTCTTGTTATCGAAAGTGTGGTTCATGAACTGAGCACATCAGGTTCACTTGGGGGCTTTTTAGAAATGTAAAACCTTCCCGGACCGACTGGACCAGAATCTGCATTGTAAAAAGGCTTTCATGTGCTTCTGAGCACATTAAACTTTGAGAAGGACTGGTCTAGATCCAGATAAAGAGGATAAATCACTGAAAAATGAGAAATACAAATGGATTCTAGAAATGAAAGGTGGGTTTTTTGGGGGCAGTCTTGATACTGTCATGTTTCATAACCCATCTAAAATTTCTTGATTATAGAAAAGATAATATGCAAGTGGTGGGTCATCAAGACATCAGAAGGCATAGTCAGTAATATGGACAATATTCCGACTTCGTACATGCCAGGTAGGAAAACCCTGTGTGTTTTATGGGCGGGTTGTTATTTTGTTTAGTCCCCAGAATCGTGCCTATCGCAAGGCCCTTCCGAGGTTAGTAAATTACCGTAAGTCAATTATTAAGCAAAATAATCTGATTGTTAAAAATATTTTTGATCTCTTTGTATTGCTGTGATGTTTCTAACTCTTAGGCTGGCACACTAAAAGAAGCCGTGTAATCATCACTAGGCTGAGAGTGAAAATGCTTTTTATTAATTTTACAGATATGAACTAATCAGAGTAATTTGAATCTTGGACAAAATTCAAGAAAGCCATTTATTTAACTACTCTGTAATGTATTCTTTCAAGTGCTGAATAAAGGCTACAGATACAGAAAAGACAAAAAAAAATAAAGGCTATAGTTTTAAAGGCTAAAGGAATGTACAAAGTAGGCAATGTAGAGCCCTTTGTTATTTGAGCCTGTATAATTTAAAGTGGGTAATACCCTACTTTTGTTCTGACGTTATGTGTCACAGTTCACAATAAGCGATACTGGTTGTATCTATGTTGTTTAATTAATAAGAACTGCAAAGATCATGGGCATTGGCAGTAATTAGATTTTATCCCTTTGCCACAACAATTTCACCTTCTGTTTTTCCTCCTTATTCCTCTTCTCTTTTCCCTTTTTCTTTTTAGTTTCTGTCTTAGTTCAGAGTCTGTAACATTGAGTTGGAGGCAGTTTATTATTATTATCGTTATTATTATTATTATTATTGCTCTTGGGAGGATGTGTAATCCCTGGAAAGCAAGAGTGAGGGCAAAGGGAACGCGAAGAATGAGGGCAGAACGGACAATAAAAGGTGCTATGGAACCGGCCGCAGTTTCACAAGAAAACATAGCTGGATGCTTGGATCCACAAGTTGTCTCCTGAGAGGTCGTATGAAGCTACAACATCTTAAATAGATTTTTATCTGGATCAGTCTATGTCCTGGCTTCTCTCATCAGTTAAAACTTGCCCCCAAGGACTTTGATTCCTCTGCACTTGGCCCCTCTGGAGAGCCTTTGTGGGAGCCCGCATCTTCTCAGGTCTGACTGGGTCAGACGTGTACACTGGAGATGCTGTGACTCCTGCCACGGTGGGCGCAGTGGATGAAAGCCTGGCCCTATACCCCCGGGGAAGCTGCATCTGTCTGTGGCCACAGGAGACAAGGCCACTGCAGCAACAGCTGGGGGGCTTTCCACCATGGGACTGGCAAGAATCCCCGGGGAGTGCTCTGGCCTGAGTCCAGATAAGCGGCTGAGGCCTGGGAAATCAGTGGACAGCACATAAACTGTGTTGAGTGCCGTCTCTACATAATTGACTAAAATGATAGCATCTTGAAAGAAAATACCCATTTGTCTTT
This sequence comes from Ailuropoda melanoleuca, assembly GCF_002007445.2. Classification (NCBI taxonomy): domain Eukaryota; kingdom Metazoa; phylum Chordata; class Mammalia; order Carnivora; family Ursidae; genus Ailuropoda; species Ailuropoda melanoleuca. The sequence goes on from NC_048232.1 coordinate 18,058,557, forward strand.
CCACAACAATCAGACTAGCCTAAAATACAGTGGCCAAAAGGCTTAGATATGTTGTTTTTAATATAAATCAATGGCTATCAACCCAGGGCAGTTGTGCCTTTCAGGGGACCTATGGCAACCTCTAGAAACATTTGGAGTTGTCATAACTTGAGGGGTGCTACTGGCATCTAGTGGAAAGCAGCCAGGGATGGTGCTGTACATCCTAGGAGACACAGGACCACGTACCACAACAAAGAGTTTTCCAGACCAAAATGTCTTGCATGAGAAATGTCCATATAGACATAGAGGTTTTTTTTTATTATTATAGGGTTAATTTTATATATATATATATATATATATATATTTATTTATTTATTTATTTACTTAAGTAATTGAAGTAAAAATCTCAGTACCTGTCCCTTGCACACTAGTTGGGAATTCTAGCCTAGTCTGCCCTTCCTAAAACCTCCAATGCCTTTGGGTATAGACTGTACCAAGGACAAAAGGGGCCACAGGAGCGCCAGAGAGTGCTGCTCGAGAGAGCCAGGGATAAATTTCACCTCTTCAGAAACTGGTCTTTAGCCAACTTTGCACAGTAAACAGAGGTTAAACTATGATCTTTACTTCCTCATCCTCTGTTGTATGTTTTTATGATCACTGTATTCAAAAACCAAGATTTTGGACTATAATTTTTAAGTCTCTAGAGTTCTGATAGTTTGTTGTGTAAACATACATCTGTGAGCCTAACCACCATTTACAACAGTTTTCCACCGGCAAGAAAACTGTGCTACGCTGCAAACATATGTACAATTGGAATACTACCCATGATGCATAAATTGAGGCCTTGGTACATTAGTTTAAAGTATTAACTTAGCATTCATTTAAAATAAGTTTATTGGGGCTTCTGGGTGGCTCAGTTGGTTAAGCGTCCAACTCTTGATTTTGGCTCAGGTCGTAATCTCTGGGTTGTGAGATCAAGCCCCAAGTTGGTTCTGTGCTTAGCACGGAGTCTGCTTGTCCCTCTCCCTCTGCCTTTCCCCCTGCTCTCTCTCTCTCTAATAAATAAATAAAGTCTTAAAAACAATAAAATAAAATTTTATAAGTCTATCATTCATTTAAAATACTTTCATATATCACAATTTGAAGAAATCTCCCATGGCTTTAAAAATAGCTTTTGTTATTACTGTGAATATAATGGAGCTAAAATGTAAACTATTTAAGGGCAGGAATCTTTATTTACGGACATATTCAGCAAGCCTAGAATTGTGCCTGGCTCATATAGCAAGTATTTGTTGAATATAATTTTCTGTCTGTAGTAGTGGAAATGACAATATTTAGGAGAGGAATATACAAGTACACAAATAATTAAAACTCAAATACCATATATTTTCCCCCCTTTGTCTGAGTTAATATAACAAATTCACCAGGCTCATTAAAGTCTGGTTTCATTTCAAATTATTGTCTACTATTGGCTTTTGAAGTTCTTGAAATTAGTGTTCTCTACTTTTTTCGTTTTAGGTATGTATACTTCTGGAATCAAACAGACCTGAATTTGGGTCCTGGTTCACCTCTCACAGCTGTGTAACTTTAAGAAGCTTATCTGAATTTTCTAGACTTAGCTTCTTCCTTTGTAAAACCCACAGTATTAAATGAAGTTAATATAATGGGCTTAGTTTGGTGCCTGCACCATACAAACAACTTGAAATAGTTAGCTGTTAATATTGTATGCTACTTAAAAACTGGGCATATCAGATTTTATTATTTGATGATACTGTGTCAATTTACAATATTTATGGTAAGTAGCACAGTCCTTTTTTGTGAACTATTTATTTTTCACAAGTGTTTCACATGCTTTTGTTGATTTTTTTTTCTTAGCAGAAATATGCCTTTAACTCTTTTAAACTACAGCTTTTCCCTCTTGAGACTTTAGAATGATATTGCTATATACTAGAAAATACTAAAATATACTAATGCGCTAAAAGATATTAAAGATATCTCACACACACACACACACACGCACACACACACAGTGTGTCAACATCTCCTTAAGGTTCAGCAAGGTTCTACAGATATCATTATCTGCTGACTTGATGATCTGTGATGAACTTGGACCAGATTTGGGGATTGGCAGCTTTGTCCACAAAGTTAACATGGAGTTTGAGAACCCTTAGTCAATTACTGTAGCCTTGGCCGGAACTAGAACTCTGTTCCGAGTTTTATTTCATCACTTTACATCCTCCTCATTCCAGGCTCTCTGACAGCTCAAGTCTGGCAGTCACATGCTTTGTCTGCTTGCCTCTTACCAAAGATGAACTGTTCCAGGCATGGATGAAAAGGCGAAATCAAAACATCTCGCCTTCGAAATTCTGACAATTTTGAAAAAATTTTGTTTATTTTCCCATCCTTCTTATCTCAGTATTATTCTTAAATACCCTAATTAATTGCATCCTTCAAAATATATTACACTATGGTGATGAGGATAAAGAAAACACTAATTGCTGAAATTACTTCCTTATTAAAAAACATCAGGCAAAATAGACATGCACAAAATCGCTAGGGCTATGCAAACTGAATTTCTACAGTGGCTAACTTTTTTTTTAATAAAGGGGAAAAATAATTGTTACAATTTATTAAGTATTTTACTATATGAGAGACATTTACATGTGCACTTTACGTGGATGATTTCATTAAACTCTCACAACAAGCTGTAAATTACCTAATTTACAATGGAAGGAACTAAAGCATCCAGAAATTAAGTTACTTGCCCAAACTCCTACAGCTTGCAAGTTATATAGCCAGGCAGACCCATTCTGGAATAGGAACTGATTTTGTTCATTATTTCAATTTTCCACGACATAATTAAAATTACTCAGTTCTTGTATTTCAATGGCAGGAGAAGACAAAGATTGGCTAGAGTTAAACTTCAGTGTGTGTCTTTCACTCAACCTCTCTTCTTTAGACCTAGAAACTACCCACTTCTTAAAGTCTGCATTAATATTAAAATTGCAAACTGCACATAATTTAATGGATCAGATAATTCATTAATTAGAACTTAATGGGAGTTAATCACTTAACGTTTGCGCACTTTACTAAGTATCACTCCTTCACTTAAATATTCTTCTCTCAACACTTTAGAAGATATCTGGAAATGGTACAGACAGATAATTCTCCTTTTCTTTAGTAGAAATAGAGAATTGTCTTCTCTCTTCACTACTGTCTGAAGGGTTCGTTTTCAGACCATTATTCTTACAATTTGGGAAATTTTTATTCATGGCTAGAGACTTTGAAGAAGCATGCTGCATCACGACTCATCTTCAAGCCAGCACGATATTAGAGATGTTGTACTTTAAATACATGCTTGGTCTCCATTCCCTTTAGCGGTCAGGCAGGCTTATGTTCTGAAGTATTACTACTTAGGCCAAATAACAACCACAGAAATAGTTGTAGAAAAGTAGTGTTTACCTAATTTTTAATGAATTAGTGAATTCATAGCCAACAGATTCATTATTAGAATATTTAAAATAACTTTTTTTCTCTCTCTAGAATTCAGAATATGGGTATTTTAAATATACTTGTTGGGGAGGAATCAGCTATTGGGTGCATTCCTTGTTTTTTTTTTTTTTTAAGATTTTATTTATTTATTTGAGAGAGAGAGAAAACACAAGCAGGGACAGCGGCCCACAGAGGGAGAAGCAGGCTCCCCGCTGAGCAAGGAGCCCGATGTGGGGCTCTGTTCCAGGACCCTGGGACCATGACCTGAGCTAACGGTAGACACTTAACCGACTGAGCCACCCAGGTGTTGCTGTAGGGTTTTTTTTTTTTCTTTGTTTGTTTGTTTTTAAGACTTATTTATTTGAGAGAGTGAGCACAGGGAGGGGGCAAAAGAAGAGAATGAGGGGCTGGATCCCAGAACCCTGGGACCATAACCTAACCTAAGGCAGATGCTTAACTGACTGAGCTACCCAGGTGTCCCAATGGGTGCATTTCAGGACTTGCCTGTTCTTTGATTTATTTAAACATGACCTTGAAATTATAAATTACCGTCCCTCCTTCTGTTTGCCTTTATTACTGTTGCCTTGGGAACAACACTGAGACAAGTCAGTTGACCAGCCAGCTGGCCTCTTGGAGGAATAGAAGGCCTAAGTACTAAGTGGCAAGGACAGATTGCAGCTGCTCATTTCTAGGGGCCAGTTTTCAAGCAGAAACATCCCTGGTGGTGGCCGTGGTCTCCCAAATCATCTTTCTTTGCCACTCACTCTTCCCATGGTACTTCATCTGACAAGAACGTGTACCATGCAGCTCACCTGCTGTCTCCCACTTAACCATAAGCTCCTGAGGATGGACCAAGATCTTTTTTTTTCAAGTGAAATCTACAGTGCTTGATGCATTGTCAAGGACACAATAGATTATCAACAAATACTTATGGAATAAATGAAGCAATAAGTTCTCAAAATCACTCATTTTTACTTTAGGATTGCAGTGAGTTACATCAAATTAGACATTTATTTAAATTAACAACCATTACCTTGTAAAAATAGAAATATCTTTGGTAAGATTAGGTGCTCTCAGGTTAATTGGAAATGAATGAATTTAGATTTCTCTCTTCTTACCATCTAGTTGAAATGATCTAATTTCATGTAATGAAGAAATGTGAATTTGGTTTGAGGGTGGAGGGTACAGGGGAGAGTTTGGAAAGAAGGAAGGTGAGTAGTTTTAGAGTGTAGAGCACGTTTTAGGGCATATTTGGGGATAGAGTATATTTTGGATTGTAGGGTATATTTTGGAAGGGACCAAAAAAAGAAAAAAAAAAGCAGCACAGTATCAGTACAAGCCATTATCGAGGAAGAGAGAAGGATAAAGAGAGAAGGATAAAGAGAGTTCTGAAGGATACCGAAGAGAAACAGCAAGTTTACCCAAGCATAAAATACTTATACATCTTTCTCTTCCTCTCATGGCTAATTTTTTTCTTATTCCCAAGACTCATATTTTAGACCATACCATTAGTATTATATTTCAAGACATATTATGGGTCAAATAAATTGTAGTGGGTTGGCCTGGGGACCTATGACCATTAAAATCTTTCTATAGGGAAAATGCAGAGGAATTACCTCAGGATTTTAAGGAATCTTAGAAATCTTCCAATTAAATGGATTTTTAACTTATTTTAGATTCAGAAACTTTTTTTTTTTTTTCAAGGAAATCTTACCCTGGAGGTGAAATGCATCACATGGATAAAAGTTGGGGGTAGTTACGACACCAACTCAGCACTGCTCCCTTCTCTCTCTTTTTCCCCCTGGGTAGTCTGGCCTCTACTAAGAGGTTGAGCTTTGCAGAACACTTTGTAGTCTTGGTCTAATCACTTGTGCTTGTTGCCTGCTGAAGGAAATCCAGTGACATTTAGAAACTTGTCAAAACAAGTTAAAAGCAGATCAGTGCTGGCCAGCCATGCCCTGGACTTGACATGGCACCAAGATTCTCTAGCAGTAAGAACACCTGGTACAATGTCTAACACAGTGCCTGACAAAGAAAAGACAGTAAATAAACATGGAATGAATGGGAGGAAAATGTGAATGAATGAGCACAGAACTAGCGATTAAAAGGTTATTTAAGTATGTGGTGTTCTGGCTTCTTTTAAAAATAGTTTGGGAATTGCCTGTGCTTGGGAAATAAACCAATGGAGAACTGATCAAAAGTGATGTTTTATCATTTTCTGAGGACACCTCTCTAGTCAAGAACTCTTTTTCCATTAGAAGAGGCAAACTTCCATGAGGGTAGAGAGCATGCCTAATTTGTTTACCATTAATACCTACTATGTCCCATGCTTAAGAGTGGGGGACAAACCAGATGATCAACCCATGTTTGTTGAATACACTAGATCCCTCCATCTCTATGTGACCTAGTGTGCTTGAAACTAAAAGCATTCCCTTCAGTGGTTCTGGTATTGGTTACAGGCATCAATGTGTACACGTTCTTCAGTGCCAGAATAAATGAGTAAATTCAATCTAATCTTTTTCACTCCCCTCATGCAACCACTTGATTGGCAAAGTCTGGTCATTCTATCTTTTTGCTATCCACCAAATTTATTCCATTCTTTCTGCCCCACAAGGTACACCCTGAGTGGAGGACCTTTTTTTTTTTTTAAATAAAGAATTATTTATTTATTTTAGAGAGAGAGCATACAAGGGTGGGTGAGGGGTAGAAGAAGGAGAGGGAGGGAGAGTCTCAAACAGACTCCGTGCTGAGCGTGGAGCCCCATGCCAGTGTCGACTTCATGACTCGAGATCTCGACCTGAGCTAAAACCAAGAGTCGTACACTTAACCAACTGCACCACCCAGGGGTCCCAGTGGAGGACTTTTGAGTGTCTTTCCTGGACTGTTTTTTTCAGTAGACTTTACAGCTCAGCTTCTTTCAGTCAGTGTCATCTTGCTTCCTTTCTCTTCTAGCCTGGTTGGTCTTTCCAAAAGTGAAATCGCACTTTGACACTTCCTTGCTTAAATCACTGATGTCTCCCTAGTTGCTATGAGATTGTTTGAACCCTTAATTAAAGCATTCATGTAGCCTTTTTAGCCTTATTTCATGCCACACTATTCTCAGCTTCCCCTAATTACCTGTGTTTGCTTAATGCACTGTCCTCTCTTGTATACACTCCCTGTTCTTTTTGTCTGTGGTTCCCTTCTGCCTCTCTTTTCTGCTTTGCAATTTCTTACTCATCTTTTAAGCCTCAATTTAAATGTTCTTTTTTTTTTTTAACCTTTCCTGCAGCTCCCCTAACCCCTAGCTCCATCACAGTTAGAACTGGAGCACATCTTTTATAACTCTTCTAAATTCTAAGATAATTGGCTTCATGCTAACATTTCCATTGGATGAAGGACTTGATGGCAGACTCTTCCTTACATGGAAGCTACATCAATAGTCTGGTCTTTCATCCAGAGAAAATTTTATCTGTAGGCTACTCACATTGATGAGTAAATGGTATTTATTTAAAATTCCTAAGGAAATGGTAGACCATTTTATTCAACTCTAAATATAGGAGCTGATATTAAATGGTGATATTTAAGGACGGTCAACTCTAAATCTGGGAGATGATATTAACGATGTTCCAAATGTCTACCCACTTCTTTATAGAACTTAAAGTGGCAAGATATTCAGAATGACTGTGATAATACAGAACGTAGCCCGAGTTAAGGAGATTTAAAGCTAAAGTATTACAATTCAATTAGTTTTAATTAAATAAATTAATTTGTCTTCTTTACAAAGCGATGGGATTTTCTTTTGACTCGTATTTATATGGTATTTCTCTAGTATTCAATACATAGTAATTACATATATAAATGTATATACATATAAATAGATGTTTAGATTTAGATATTTGGATATAACTCTATTGTGTAATAATATATAGTATTTATGTAGTGTTCAACTCAGATATAAGTACTTTTTTGTAAAATATGAGATTACACGAGTAGTTTCATTCAATCTAGAAGCAAAGACTTTATGCAGTCAGTATTTGTTGAACCATACTATTTATTAAATATTCACTATTTTCCAGGCGCTGGAAATTCAATAGTTAATTAAAGACTTGCACTAATGATACCAATAGACTCCTGGGAAGGGAGAAAGAAGGCTTCTTTTCATCTGTGTCTTCTTCAAGTAGAGGAGCTTGAATCGGCTCACCAGTCATGAATGAGAAAGTTTACTTGCTTTATGCATTATTATTAAAGGCATTTATAATACCTACACTACACAACACCTACCTAATGGTAACTCATTTTTCTTTTCTTTTTATCATTGACCTTCCCTATCAGGGAAAATGGAAACAAATGGTGTAGGATCCATTTACATCTCCCCAAAGGTTAACCAAGTTTCTAGACTTACTGTAGGTTCACATCTGTTTTTTAACTGCCATTAGTCCCTGAGGCCCTGATCTCTTCTTTCTTCAGGATCTAGAAGTGAGAGACGTGAGCTCTCTGGGGCTCCAACTCTATTTAAATCTGCTTTGAGGAACAGCAGAAGTAGGTTGTGAAGACTTTCCTGTAATCGGCCAAAGTGGTGACTGTTTTACATTCATTCTCTTCTGGTGTTCTTTTTAAGTGATGTGAACAAAGTAACAAATCAGAGCCTTCCTTTTGCACTTCTGGTTTTAGAGAATAAGAGAAGGTGATTTTGATGTTTGAGATCTAAAAATGAACCCACCTTCGTCACACGTTTGAGGGTTCATGTCGTATTCCAATTTTTAATGGCATCTGAGAAGCTAAAGATGTGAATGTGTTGCTATTACGTTGTGGACCCTTACCGCCCCCCCCCCCCGGTTTTGTTTAGATGAATCTTGGATCTTGGGTAGATGTTCATAGGAAGGTTGCATTGACAAAGACATCTGCGCAGACCCCAGTTCAAAACAATATTTGGTTCTGGGAATCTTTCAGAGACAGCTGGCAGCTGACATTACAGTATGGAAGTGTTTGCAGGGCTGGTGTAGTGCACACACATACGTTTTGCATTTGCTGATTATGAACTGACAGCTGGGCTGCTTAGAAATTATAGTTAATGTTGTGAGGAGGAGCTTACCAGGCAGGACATCCTCGGGTGCAGATAAGCACCCCTGCCCCGCCTGAAATCACCCCCGGGGGGGGGGGACACGCGTATCTTGCAGCACTTACTTGTTTGTAAGCTAGTTTTTACAGATTAAAAACTGTAGGCGTTTTTGTCTTTTCCTTCAAAGTATGACTGAGTTAATGATTCAGTACGTGAAGGCAAGAAGAGATATGTCCCACGGTTTAACTTGGTTTTGGATTAAAAAATAATAAGCATTTAAAAGAATTTGGTTCAAGGTCCTTGACTATACGCTGGATGAGAGAGAAGGGAAAAACTGATTTTTATGGAAGGTATAGACCAAACATATTTTTAAAAATATATTTGTTTAATATCAGAGGGAAGGAATATTGGGCTTGTTAAATATATGATTTAAGTATGATAATGCATGAGGTACATGTTGGATTTCTGACCAATTCAAACTAATTATCCACCAGGAATACACCTTATGTTGCTAAGAGAGGGACCAAAACAAATGAATTGACACAAAATGCCATTTGTGATAAAACTGGACAGATCCTTTTTATTTGAATATGAGAAAGAATGGTTTCATCTGATTAATCATGTTTCTGTTTCTTATGCTAAAACAAACACCTATCTGGCATGCAATCTTAGGTAAAATCTGAAAATAGCACTTGCAAAGCCTTCTCAGTATCTTGATTTTGATTTGGTCTGCTGATTTAAATCCATCTTCTTCAGAACATTTGAAATAAATATCACTAATTTTAGTTGCTGTAATTTGTTGTAAAGTTTTGTTATTTGTGGATATATTATTTATTTGATTGATTTGCTATGATATTGTTTTTACTTTAACTCATAATTGTAAACTCTGTCACATGACCTTGTGTTTACTGTGACCTTGACTAGTTGTATGGCTGGTGCTCTGGATTAGATGTCCCCCTATGTCTTGTCTTACACTCTAGCAGGAAATCATATTCCAATTAGGTTGAGTAGGCCAGACCAATAGCATTTTCCCCAAAAGACAAAGTTATACTTTTGCCGTAAGATCCTTACAGTGTCTGACAGTTGCCATTTTATCTTAAGCCTTCTATTCTTTATGAAAATATCTAAAGTATAAATAATTGGAAAATCAAAAAATAGAACACTTCTAAAGAGTACTTCTTATCAAAATAATATTGCCTTTCTGTTAATGCTAAACACCTCAGTGAAGGTGCTGATGAAATGTTGATTGTTAGAAAAATGGGGAAAGTGCACTCTCCATGAGAATTACCTAATTCACTTAATTATACATGCAATCATTATTCATTGAACAGCTTTAATAGTCATTGTGCTGAGCAGTGGAGATGCAAAGATGAGTAAGATGCAGGCACTTTAAAGTGAGCACAGAGAAGTGAATTGAACAAAAAATGAATAGATTCTTTTCAGGAGCATAGGAAAAGAGCTCAGATAGGAATTCACATCAGTCTGCCCTCACATATGAGAGACACCTAAAATAGATTTGAAGGGTGAGTCATGGAGGGGCTTCCTGGAGGAGGTGACACTACTCCCGAGTTCCAGAGGGTGGATGAAATTTGGAGAAGCTGAGAGAGGCATTCCTGGCAGTGAGAGTCAGCTTAATTAATGCCCAAGGGACACAGAAAGGATGATGGCCTAGGAAAAAGACTACAGTTCAACATGGCTAGAGGGGATTGTAGAGAGGGAATCTAGGGGTAAGACTAGTTTTTTAGCTGTTTTACCAACAGAGTAGCTGTTTTTAGATCCTCTCTCTGGTGTACTCCATAGGATACAATGAGGATAATGAAGGGGAAGGAACGTAGATCTAGTTTTTCAGGGATTCTCTGAAAGCTGGGACATCTCTGGAAATCTAAGAGCTCTTGACCTGTGGTCCAAGTTAACCCGCACAACCAAAAGAGGCCTCTCTTGGGCTCTCTGTGCTGCAAGCACTTGGCTATAAACTATGGGTTAAAATCTGGTGCTTTCTTTTTGGGCGTAAGAATTCAGAAGGCTGATGGAAAAACTTGACTCTTCTTTCTTCTTGGGAAATGTATTTCTCTACTGCACAGAGATAGAATTGAGTTGTGCTTCACTTCGCAACTTTAGAATAAGCTTTGATATCCTCTGGAGACCCAGTCTTCTCATTACTGGACTGAATGGACCAAAAGATGTCCTCTCTGGTTTTGTGTTTTTAATGTTTTCTTACGTTGCTATCATTCCCTTTGCTACTTCCATGCCATTTATCATCCCAAAATACACTGGCGGGAAAAACACCTCTAAAATATCTCCAAAGACCAGAATATTCCTGTGGAAGTTCTAATTGAGGGGTGTTACTTACTGTTTCAGCCTTGGTTATCTCAGGAAGCACTGTAAAGATTGAAACTTAGAAAAAATGGAACATTTAGAAAGAACAAACCATGATGGCAGTTGTAAGCATAAAGCACGTGTTCACAGCTCCTTAACACAGTTCTTTAAGCGATCTCTCACACAGTTTTAACTTACAGCTAACGGACACATGATGAACACCTGAACATTGATACCCTCAAAGCTGTGCTCCGTCTCCTAACTGGTATACAGTGTCTATTATTGCCCTGTCCTGCTGGTTATTGTTACTTCAACCAGAGCAAAGATGCTTACACCCCCCTCCCCCACCCGCTGCAGGAATTCACGCCTTCATCCATGTTTACACTTCATTGCCAGTGAAAAAAGGAATCATTTCACTGAACACATTGTACAAATCACCTTCCTGAGCTTTGTAGTCTTCTGCACTCTTTAGGTGTTTAAAATAAGAGGAAATGAGGTGAAATTTCCTGGATGAAACTGGGTAGAAAGATAATCATGTATGCAAGCTCAGGTTATTCTAAACTGTGGGAATACTGACCAGGATGGAGATAGGAAAATCCCAGGAAAACAAATAGAGTTCATATCTAGAAATCTACCCCTGGGAAGCCAGGGGGGTGATCGGATGAAATTTGGTTGGCTGTTGCCAATATTAGTAAATAGAATAAAATCTGTAAACATCAGCATTAAAAACTAAAAGAAGGTCTCAGTTTTAAACTTACCATCTGTAAATGTGCTACATTTAGAAATTAAAAATTGTTATTTAGGGTCTTGAGAACCTTTACAAGTAAAATTGGTGGTTTTATATGTAGATTTGAAATCTTATTTAAATTATCTTCATGTGCATACAATTAACAGAGGTGTGTGGTACTGAGGATTTCCTCACTACTTTTTGCTAACTGTTGCCACATTTCTCAAAAATAAAAAGCAATGTCTTATAGACACTGTGCTTGTTCTGAATTTAATGTAGTCTATCCATTTTCTGACTATAAAGTTTGTTTCAAAAGGAAGTTCCAAGCTGTACCATTAAGAGAAAATATACAATCATTATCATTTTATTCCTGTTTATTTAAGTAATTGCCCAGTGAGTAGGTTAAATGTACTGCTAATACAAATTCTGTTGACTTATGAAAAAGCATCCCTTTTAGTTAATGAAACACCTTCATTGTCATTGAAGTAATTTTCCAGTGTTTTTATTTATCTTATTAACCTATGCTTTTTTACCTTGACACTGCATTCTTCCTCAAATACTATCTTAAAACATAGCAATTGTGTAGAAACCACCAGGATGCAAGATACTTGTTATTAATTCAAAAATAGGAATGAGAAACTAAGTCTTAATTAAAACATTGAAAATATTTTTGTTTTTTAAAAATTGTTTTTGACATTTGATTATACTCTTTTGATAATTTTCAATTAAATATATGCTATCTCTGCCCTATCCTACAGATTATTACACACAGATTAGAATAATTTAATATAGGCATTTGAGTCACAGAACTCAGGGTTCAAAATTTGGCTGTGCCCCTTTCTACCTTTAATAGCTATGAACAAGTTAGTTTAATTTCCCTAAACTTGCATTCCTCTCATTTATATAAAACTTAATTATTCTATTATAGGATTCTTGAGAGGATTAAAGGAGAGTAAACACAATAGGGTTAATTATTATTATATTACTTTTGAATGTTTAATGCTAAGTTTAAATGTTTAATTAATGTTGCATTAATATTATTAATTCTTACTGTATTTAATGTAATAGCAATGCATTATATTTCTGATTATGCTAGAATCCTATCTATGTCGTTCAGAAAACAAGTGCAAATATATAAAACTCATCGTGGAATAATGTGCAATAGTGCAGTGGTCATCAAAATATTTAATAAGCCATCATGAGCCTGCCACTTGGTGTGAAGTTTTATCAAAGCGTTCTTAGTAGTTTTGGGCATCTCTCAAAAGATCAAGTGAACAAAAGTAAATTAAATGCACATGATCTTAGAGTAAAGGTAATTTCTGGTGAGACATGACCATCACAGGAACAGTAGGAGAAAAGTCTGTAAACTCAGAGAGAGAGAGAGAGAGAGAGAGAGGAAAGATTGCTCAATGGAGTTTTTGAGTAAATGAGGCAAAGGAAACAAATCCAGGGTCTTATTTCAAATGACTATTACAACGTTATTTAAATCAATGAGATGCTGTGGAATAGGACTAAAATTCAGTAAAGATAGGTAGGAAGGAATAGAAACGCACTTCCTAACAAAAAGGTTAGAACTACTATAGGATGAAAGTAGAAAACAAGACACCTGTTTTTGTCTCTAACTATGGTTGGGGGTGATAAAGTTAACCAAAATATTGTACATAAAATGCTTAGGACGTTTCCCGGCATTGCTAAGTATTAAATGAAGATCTGCTACGATCCGCTACAGTCACTACTGCTGTTACTACTATTACTACTATTTCAGCTTTTACTTCTGTTATTGTTACTGTGCTGGTAGATCGCCACACTGCTTTGGTGTGAGGGTCAGATGAGGAGGGAGAATCTTTGGTACATCATCTGTTTACTGCCTACAGCACACTAGATTCTATGTTAAGTGCTTTTTTATGCATTTCTCGTGCCATATATGCAGCATCCCTGTCAGGCAGGTTCTGTTACCTCCTTTGTACAGATAAACAAACCCAGACTTAGTTTGAATTGTCCACGGTGAGAGCTAGGATTTGAACCCAGGCACCCTGGCTGCTAAGCACCATTAGGTACTGATGTAATGGTTTTTCACAGTGAGGGATTGGAAAGGGGATAGAAGGCAGATGGAAATCCTCTGGGAAGCTGGAAAATCATAGTTTTAGCATCCTAAAGAAAGGAAGGAAAGCAAGGGATAATGATAACACCATTTTCCTTCTTAAAGAATTAGGACCTTATGCAGCAAATAGTTCACATATGTGGTAAAAGGATTCATGAGGGCATTGCCATTCTTTTAACTACACTGTGCTGATATGGGGACATATCATACCTTGAAACCTTCCAGTAATTCCAGGATAAATAAAAAGTGCATCAACAAGTAGAAGACAGGTTATAGTATTCGGGCAGTGTCAAATGTACCAGAGTGACAAATTTTATTTATTATGGCTTATCCTTTTTTAGATTCTTTGAACTAAAATAATCTAATATTCAAATATAATCTTATCAGTGAGGAGTATCTTGACATTTCCTATTTAATTGTGGATGCTGCCCTCCCAATATTCTATTCTTGCTCTGTTTTCCCCTCCATGACACTTGTCCCCTAGATACTGACGTATGCGTTGTTTCCTGTGTCACCTTCCTTTAATGTAAGGCCTATGAGGGCAGGAATTTCTGTCTGTTTTACTCACGACTGTATCTCCAGGGTCCGGACGCATGCCTGCTACCTCTTGGGCGTTTAATAAATATTTGTTGAGTGAGTGGCAGCCACATTTTCAGGGACAACTAGGCCAAAATGCTCATCTAGAATAAGGGGCGAGTTATTTCCCTTTAGAAGAAACTGTTGAGTTATTTTTCTTCAGAAAATCCATTTGGCTTGAGAAGGAATTTCTGGGACCATTAGCCATAAAATAGCATAGAAACTGAATGAAGGCTTCTGGGAAGGCAACTCAGATCAAGTAGGGGAGAAATTGCAGCAGCTTCCCCAAGGTGAAGTTCAGTCCCTTAATGGTGAGTGCCCAGATGTAAAGAAAACACGAAAAGCAGGTTTGGGAGGCCATAAAAATATCAGGAACCCCAACAATGGTAATAGTCCTATTAGAGGATGTAATAGGCCAGCGGAACCTCTAAACCTGGCAGCAGTGAGAACCAGGACCAGGAATTTGTGGCCTCCTAAAAAGAGTCAGCCCAGCAGAGTAGGTGTCAGCCTTTAGATCTTTTGTCATAAGAACACCCTGTACTTATTTCTCTGTTTTTTTATTTCCACCCTTAAATGGCTAGTAAAACTCCCTGAAAATTTTTGACATTGGTTTAGCTCAACTAATGAGAAAAGCGTCTCAGCCGCACCTAGACAAATGTGGTTTGGAGTGCTGGAATGCTCTAGAGGGAGGGAGCGACAGCTGTTGAGCTACAAAACAGGGTGGAGGGAGGGGATGCTGGGAAGAGCTAGGAACAATGTGGGGGGAATTGGGGTTGGGGAAATGTTTCTAACCCCCCAGGAAGTTCCCAGCAATGGGGGTCTGTGGTCATGGGACACAGATTTTTCTCTGGGCTAAGTCAACCCAAATATAAAGAGCTTCATTTTCTTGCACCCTGAGAACTGCTTTTAAAGTTTCTCTGGGTCTACCAGAAGGTCACCAGTATTCGGGAACAAGTCTAGGACTGTTTTGTTAACTCCCTTTTACCACATGTCTAATCTTTATGCTGATTCAAATGATTGCACAAACTCCTCACAGAACATTTTGGCTGTTTACATGACACCAAAGAATTGTTTTGACAGAAAACCTCCTAATACAGCAAAAGGGTGGGTACTTGTTCAAAACAAGGGTGTTCATGCAGTGTTCTTATCATGTGTGCCAGAATGCATGACAGCTTAATGCTAATGTTTGTCCATGGAGTTCCCAGAGTCCTTCACTCTGGTGATTTAGGATGGGGCGAGCCTAGAGAAACGTCGGGAACAATAAGGGACTTTTCCATGGAATGTTGCTGACTCTATGCTCATTGTCCTGTACACCTAGCAGAATATATATTTGCTCGTTGTTTTGTAGAAAATCTTTCTAGACTCGGAGTTAATGCTAATTCCCATCTGTGGAGAATCACTTTTTAATCCAAAGTATGATCAGCAGTTACTTTGAGTGATTCTGGAATTGACCAAACAAAACTCTCATAATATATGCAATATAAAATTTACTCTTTTATTAAACAGTATAAGAAATTCCATTTCATTTCTTTGGTATCACAAAGTTCCATTTCCTTTTTTTTAAATAAGATTTATTATTTGTTTCAGAGAGAGAGAGCGAGAGCAGGGGGAGGGGCAAAGGGAGAGAGAGAGAGAATCCCAAGCAGACTCCCTGCTGCGTGTTGAGCCGGAAGCCCGATGTGGGACTCAGTCCCAAGACCCCAAGATCATGACCTGAGCTGAAATCAAGATTCAGAGGCCCAATTTACTGAGCCATCCAGGTGCCACACAAAATTCCATTTCTACTGCCCAGTGGGATTAAGTGGGTATGTGAGAGCCTAGCAGTATTTGGTACCACCTAAAATGGTATCAGGGAGTCAGGAAAGGTTTGAGAAACAATACGTGGAACCAATTTTCAGTTCCTCCGAGGACATATCATAAAACATCTATCAGTCTTTTTCTTAACTATGATACCAGGTTTCCATATACTTAAAATTTCAGACTTGCCTTTAGGTGCCCAAGGAAGAGGCAGAGAAAGGGAGAGCCATTCCAGAAAGTGGTAGGACACATGTATAAAATGTTTCCTGCCTAAGCATAAGCTTATCCTAAAAAATAGCTGGCCATCTGGGGTCAACACACTTAGGATTGCAGCTGACTATCTCTGTTTACTCCTGATAGCAAAATTAGTAAAATGTGTGTTACTACTAGCGGGTTTGAAGAACGAGAGCCGGTCCAGTGGCAAAAAAATGACCTAAGGTAGAAAGTATAGGGAGCCTTTAAGATAAAGTCTTTTCTGTGTAGAAACAATTTATATTAGGTAAACATGAAACAAGTGAACAAGTTTCTTTTCAACTGTCATATCTCCTCCTACTCGTTAGTATCGAGGGGGCAGCTCCCTTTTTCAGAAATATAAGGAGTCTTACTGTGTTCAGCATGAACAGATCAATCACCATCCCTTCTCTACCCAGTCGCTGTCTCTGTCCTCAACCTTAGTCAGTGACACTTGAACCTGTTCAAAATGAAGACTGTAGCATGTGGAAACTGCGGAGGGAGACTCTCTGCCCTCAGAGAACTGTACCTCTTGGACAGGGATAACTAAAACACACAACACTCAACATCAGGTGTGATGTGCTGAGTGCTGGAGAACACGTACACACTGCCAACAGGCTCAGAGAATCAGGGAAAAGGGAGTTTCCTTTTGGGGAGCTGGGGAAAGACTAGACAAGTCTCCTTGAAAGAAATGCCCTTTGAATTGGGCATGGAGGGATGCATGTGATGTTAGCAGGCTGAATTGGAAGCCAGAAACATTCCAGATTAAAAGACTACAAGGCTAGAAAAGCAGAGTGCTTGTCAAGGGGAAGAGGGGGAGGCTGGCTGTCGGGTGATTGAAATTAGGGGTTTGTCAGAGGTGAGGCTGGGAGTGTTCACTGGAACCTGCTTTTAGAGGCTCTTGAGCCAAGATAAGAATTTAAACTTTGTGTGATCTGGAGAAGCAGCTGTCAGAAACGCTGTGGAGGAAATCACCTCATGGGGTAGATGATTGGTCTAAATGACTTCTCTGACACCTTCTAACCGTATCACTCTTTGAGCCAATCCTATTTTTCTAATGAAACATTTCAGACTGAGCATCCAAAAATAAAATCAGAATGCCAGAGCTGTTTCCAGGTGCCCCGTATTATAAGCTCAGCCTTGATGTTCTTTTCTGGGATTCAATGTGGAAAGTGATACAAAAGGCAGGCGCATGTGCCATTTTAGTTCTTTCGTTAACTTTAAAATGTGGCAGTGATAGAAAAAATATAGAAAAGCAATGCTGAGTGTACTCATTGGCCGTTCCTGAATTTTACTCTTTAATGGTGTCATGAAAAATAAATAATGAAAAGTTGTATTTAGCTTCATGGAAGTAAAAGGATAAAATGTTCTTATTATTCAAAAGGAATCATCGGAGAGACTAAGAAGATGAAAAGGGATAATGTTAGTTTTTAGAAATATCTTTAAGCAGTAAATTTAAATAACCAAGTTAAGTTTAATCCAGCTAGTGAGATTGGTCATTAATAGTTAGGGGGGAGTGAAATGTCCAAAATTAGTCAAGGAAATGAAGAATAAGTACAATAGAAATGGAGGTGCTATATGGGGTGTGTGTGTATGTGTGCACACACACATACACACACACGTGTGCCCAAGCTGATCAGTGTTCAGTCTTTTCCCAGAATGCTGAGCTGAGTGCCAATAGGATTTAGAGATCTTGCTGTGAATGTGTGGTTCACAAGGAAGATGGAAATACAAGCTTATGTAATTAGTTCAACTTTTCCAAGAAGCCAACAGCAGAATTTCTGCTGAAATTCAACTTCAACTTCAACAGTGTAATTTCCTTTCAAGATAAAATGAAATCTGAGTTTGAGAATCAGAGAGGTGAGAGATTTGTCAGCTCTCTCTAGTTCAATGTCATATAAAGTATGGGACATTTTAATTTGAGAGAAAAGCTCAGCATGCTGATTTTCTTCATATATGCAAAAACACTCAATGCAAATGCACTTCTGAAATTTTTTTGTAACCTTTTGCCTTGGGAGAAAAAAAAAAAAAAAAGAACTCTTAACATTTTCCTGGAGCATTTTCTTCAAATGAACTCTATGAAATTAGAAGATAATCGGTGGAGGGGATTTATGAGTCCAAACACTGGTCCATGATTTATCCTTCCCCATTTCTTATTTCAAGTCTTATTTGCATCACGGTTCTGGGAGAGTGGTAAGGGAACCAGAGGGAAAAACATAGGTTAGGAAGGAGGGATTTAGGATTACAGAGTAAGAGATTTTTTTTTCCATTTGTGGCAAAATGAGAGTTTTGCTAACTTTGAAAGATTTTTTTGGAAACCAACAAGAAAAACTTATGCATCAAGGTTTGAAAATCTCCGTAGAAACCTTGTCTCTTCCCCAGCTTGAATATAGTGAACTGCATACAAAACTGTAATTTCTGATTTCCTAACCGACATTGTGAGATAGGTGTATTTCCGCTGTAAAAGGAAAAGACTTAAAAAACCAATTCTTTAACAGGAGACAAAGCATCACTAAATCTGAATAGTTAATGACAGAATCAGTCATGAATATTTCTAGTTAGGGCAACAACATATATCAGGGTTTTTTTTTTTTTCTCATTTAATTCCACAGTGTTTTCCAGATTCTTGATTATCATATTGTCTGATAGTAGATAGAAACATTTATGTTTCTAACAAGTGTTAACTGTTTTAACTAGATTGAAGTTGTTAAACTCAGATTTTCTTCAAGGATATAACATAGCAGTTACTTTTAAAAAATCTCACACAAAAACACATCTGATCTTTTGATAATTAAATTAATATTAACCATAGATTGCCCAAATTGAAAGAAACCTATAAAGCAGGTGATCCTATGTAAAATGCAAATTCAGTCAAGGATATGAAGATGGCCTTAAAAGTTGAGTCCCACTAAACATAAATCGATCATTGAATTTGTGGAGATAAAACTATATTAGTGATATTCTGATGAAAATTCTTTAAGGATGATTGAAATGAGGCAGAGAGAGAGACAGACAGACAGGTGAAATAGTACATGCATATATAGTCAGTAGCAGAACCGAGACTAGACCAAACTTTTTTGAATTTTTATTTACATCTTAAGTTAAACAATTTTTAACTTCACTTAAAATATTTTACTTTATAAATGCTCTCCCCCCCTTACAGTTAAAAAAGTATATATTTTTTGAAAAGGGTATAGACATTTTAAGGAATTTGCGGATTGCATATTGTATCAATAAATATTGTCTTGAGTCAAATTTAAGTAGAATAATTTTTCTGAGAATGATGGAATTCCCAAAGAAAATCTTTGGATAACTACAGTGCTCAATTCTAGGCAAATTCCTTTAATATATATGGTGTTCATTGGCATTTGGATAATTTAATTCATCAATAGCTATCCTTATGCCCAATAGTTAACTGAAACTAAATGGTTTAAAGTCTTTCTGATTTATTAATTGCACTACATGGCTCAATTTGTTTTTATTGCCAAGCAAATTATTTTGTGTCTTTTTTCTGCTACTATTTCTCACCCTTACATACCCAATCATCTGTATATTATAGAGCATCTGTAAAATGAACTATGGTTTTTTCTGGGTGTCATACTATTTCAAAATGGCTTTCATTAGGCATTTTGGTTTTCTCTCAGAATTGACAGAAAACTTGAGTCAAAGCACGGAGAAGCTAGAACAGTGGGTTTCCTTCCCACAAGTGTAGGGGATGTCTTTTTTTTTTTTTTTTTTAATCTTATGGTCTGATCTTAAGCTTCTTTGTTTTTATTGATGCCACTGCCATAGGCGTGCTGACTGGGTCTTTAAAATGAGTGAGCTATTCTTATCTCTGCCATTAGTATTCGCTGGTGAATCATTGCAGAATCTGTGGATCCAATTTTTTTAGGCACCTGTAATGAAAAAAAGTAAGATCCTTTCGTTTAGGGGATTAAAGCTATGCGAGGACAGCTAATTAGAACTCTAAAAATTACAACTTTGCAGAATACCATTAAAAATAAAATGCAAAGTAAGCGTGATTACACTTGAAATATTTAAAATAGGATCATATTAGCATTGATGACCTATAAAATACTGTGTGGGTATCTTAACACTGGGCTTCTAGAATGCACTCAGCAAAGGTTTGCTGATTGATTGGCAGCTTCTTATTCATCAAGAGTATTTAGATGCCTTTTGTATAAATTCAAGCAATCAGTGAGTTTTGTATCTCTCTGTGTGAGATATTGTATATATATCTGTGTGAGATATTGTATATATATCTATATACAATATAGATATAATATATAATATATATAGGAGAGAGAGAATATAACCAAATTATAGGTTTATTAAATTACTTATACCACATCTGTCTTCCAAAAACTATTTAGGGGAGAGCAGTCACATTGGTCTGTGGATGCAGGTGAAGAGGAGGATGAAGGATAGGACAAATAGAATAGAACACAGAGAAGTGAACACTTTAGAAGCTAAAGTGTGTTCTAGGAATGCAAAGGAGCCAGAGCCAGCACATCTGGTTGTAGAAATGACAGCATCTTCACAGTCAAGATGCCACGTGAAGGGTCAGCCTGGAAGAATATCTGTCTCCCAGGTAGGGATGGCACATGGGATGAGTAGAAGTGTAAAGAAAGCGCTACGGCTGTTAAGTGCAAGAAGTATTCAGTGCCTATTTTGGGGGTAGGGAAAAAATTAGCAAAAGTATAGTTCTGGAAAATTGTGAGGTGGATTGGACAAGCAGCAATTAATTCAGAATTGTTGGACTATAGTGTAGACACAGGGGAAAAGGGGCTTCTGGGAAGATGAGCCACTGCATGGCCATGTTGTAAAAGACCTTGCATTTCAAACTGGGGAGGTTATACACGTCAGTAGGCAGTGGGAATCCTTTGAAGGCATAAGATCTGGAACATGCGGTAAAAGTACATTTGTAAGGATTAATTTCGCTGTCTTTTATAGGGTAGGTTAAGGTATGAAGGAAGTAAAGGTGAGACACCAATTTGGAACTTGTTGGGTGTAATACAGATGACAAGTAGTTCTGATTTCCATTGCCAGTGAATTGATTTAGTAAACTTGACCATTCTGAATATTTAGAAACCCCTGATCTAGGGACGTTTCCTTTCCTTCTGTTGTTCTGTTAGGAAATAAATATCTTCTTATGGAGAGTTTTGAAACAAATTTTAATTGTTTTAACTCATGTGGACTGTAGTTATTCTGAAATAGTAAACCTGTTCTGCGTAAGAAACCACAGCATGAGATAATGCTTTAGGCCATAATTTAAGGATACAATGTATAGGCATGGTTTCAAAACATTAAGAATACAATGTGTTCATCAGTACTTTAAATTTGGGTGACTACTTTTTGAAGTATGTTAATAATCTTTTGGTATTCTGTGGTATCTATTACGTGACCAAC
Organism: Ailuropoda melanoleuca; assembly: GCF_002007445.2. NCBI lineage: Eukaryota > Metazoa > Chordata > Mammalia > Carnivora > Ursidae > Ailuropoda > Ailuropoda melanoleuca. The sequence goes on from NC_048232.1 coordinate 18,080,226, forward strand.
TTGAATAGTGACTTTTTAAAAAACTCTTTTCTATTTAGAATAAGTGAGAAAAGTATTATATCTATTATTCTTACAAACATGTTATTAATATTGGTAATATATCATACAAAGTGTTAGGCAGAGGAGGGGGTATTTTGGAATTCTCTATGAATAAATCTTCCAGCGCTTTTCATGAATTGTCTTTTTTCAGGTTCTTCTTTCTTGACTCTCATTATTCTCTCTCTCTCTCTTTTTTAAGATTTTATTTATTTGAGAGACAGAGCACTAGCAGGAGGGGTGGCAGCAGAGGGAGAAAGAACCTCAAGGGGACTCCGTGCTGAGCTCAGGGCCTGAGGTGGGGCTTGAGCTCATGACCTTGAGATCATGACCTGAGCTGAAATCGAGAGTCAGACACTTAACTGACTGCACCAGGCAGGCACACCCCCATTATTCTCTTTCTAGACTTTTGTCCCATCCAACTCATACTAAATTTAAACTTTACTGTTTCTACATTGTTACATGCTGTTGTTGTCCCTGAAATTTTTTTTCTTTCAATTTCTCCTTCTTCAAGAACCATTTAAAATACTATATAAATCAGCAAAAATGATTTTTTAAAAATAACCTTATATTTAAAGTTTTTAGGAGTTTGCAAAATATGTTTATCAACAATCTGATTTTAATTTTCATAACAGCTTTATGGGATCCAGAACATTTATTGACACAGGAGAATTTAACATGAAGTTGTACTCAAGTAAACCTTGAACCTTCCTAAGTTTTTTAAAGAATTGGATGTTTTTTCCAGTATCCTAAATAAGTCCCAGTTCTCTTGCCTCTGGGCTTTACTTATGTATGAGATGTTTATTTCCTTTAAGATGTAGTCTTTCACTTTCTCACCCAGTGTCTCCTTTATATTGTGAATTTTTTAACCATTCAAAAATAGTTTCACTGAATTAATAACTGTGAGGCAACTTTACAATTTAGTGAAATACCAACGAGATTTGCTGCTTAAACATCAACTATATGGTGCCAGGTAACAGAACTTTTAATAGAACTTTTCTACTTTTTGACAACTTGTTTTAACATCCCATATGTAAAGTCTTATAAGCCTGCTCTGAATTGCTTGAAAAGGCAGGTATGGCAACAAAAATCTTTAAAATCCACTGCATTACTGATACCATGAAAAGAGTTAAAGAAATTCTGTATTTGATTAGAGTGCTAAATAAAATTGTTTATTTCTCAATCACTGAAACTACCAATAAGTTCAGATAACTTTTCCAGTTTCGTGTTGTAGAAGGTGTTGTAATTTACTAGTAATTTTTAATTACTGTGTCATTACGTTTTATATATTTTACATATCTTATTATTATACAGAGCTTGTATTTAAATATTTACATTTTACAAATTCTCAATGTTCTGATCGGATGGAAAAAATGTCTAGCTTCACTTAATATTCAGTTGCTTCTTTATGCAATCACTTTATGCTGTTAGACATCATTTTCCAAGGCTTTGACTGCAGGTTCCAGTGGCAGTTCAAGTCTTGAAATTTGACATGTTTTAATTAAAGTTGATAGTGAGTGCCTACCACGTATCTAGTTAGGTGACTACTGGACTTTCTTTTGATGAATTCCTAAGCATGCAACTCTGGCTCATTCTGAAAGTTCATAATAAGGTTCGGAATAGCACGAATTCAGAATTGCTTGCTTTTCCTCACAAGGTCTTGAAATTTTCATTTACATTAATTTCCACTGCAACCTCATACAGTAAACATCAACTCATTATTCAACACCGAATATAGCAATAAAGACGAAAGGATCAGGGAATTTGCATCCTCTGATTAGGGAAAAACAAGCCCAGAAGGTCAGTGTCAGGATTTTAAAAATCCGTGTTTAGGCTTATAATGGAAAGATGGAGGAAGAGGTGAGTCGGGCTTTGGAGAAATTGAATAGTCAGCTAGCGGCTCTGGGAGTCACACCCAGTTCTGTCTGATTCCAAAATCAGGCCGTTCTTTTTCCTTGCTGCTGTCCTGCTTCCATAAATAGATGTCATGAAGCAATGTGGGAGAGAGCTATCTCAATGAATCCAATATAATAACATGAAAGGTTTATAAGGACAAGTAGGAAATTCTGCGTGTGGATTCAAAGAAACAACTGTGAACGAACAGATGAGATGTAAACAGTAGCATGTGTCACAAAGATTTGTTTAAAGTAAGTTCAAATACTAGTCAACACCCTGACAATGCCAGCCAAGATTACACTTTGACCAGCCGTTAAAAGAAGCACATAATTAAGAACAAATAAAATGAGAGCCCCATTTTATATTGGTTGCTTGAACCCCAGCCCTGGTTTCTTTGTTCATCATATAATTCAAGGGGACTAAAATTTATTAAAAAAAAAAAGCAATAAAAAGTTAAGAATGCATGGCTTATAAGGAATGATGAGAAAAGTGGAAGGTATTTAATAAGTAGGTTGTGAGAAAGCCTAGCCAGTCCTGATAGTTGGCTCCAGGACCTGACCTTCTCAATATACACTCAGTCATATTTTGTTCACATTTAAAATCCAAAGCATGAAACTCGAAACTTCTGTTTTATGTATAACTTCTCTGCATCCTACATGAGTGTATAATGGTTTACCTCAAAGGCCTGGTCAGTCTCAATGAGGAGGAGGAAAGGAATGCTGAGAACTCATGTCTCCTTTTCTTTTTTTCTGGAATATTGAAGTACTTTAAATAGTGCTTCCTAGGATCAATATTGTGGCTTTTCTTTTCCTACAATTTCCTTTCTTTCTCTTCTCTCCTCTCTTCCTCTCTCCCCCCTCCTCTTTTTTTCCTTCTTCCTCTCCCCTTCCTTCCTTCCTTTTAAATTTCAGACTTGAAAACAAGCCTAGAGGCTTAAAGAGGATAAAGAAAAATGAAATGCAATTCAGTCATTTGGCCTCAACATGCATGCCTCTGAGTCGTCCAGCTTCCCCACCTCAAACATGTTCATGCTGCAGAAACTCATCTTTAATGTACTTAGACCAGTGATGCTCAAATATTTCTGTCTCAGGATCCCTTGAACTTTGTAAAAGTCATTGAGGACCCTAGGAATTTGTTCATTGTGAGGTATATCTCTTGATATTTACTGTATTAGAAACTTAAAATAAATTTAAAATATTTACCTAATCATTTACTTTAAAATAATAAATAAACCCAATACTTGTTTATATAAGTGGCATTTTTTTTCTGAAAAAATACTAGATTTCTGAAAACAAAAACAGTGAGAAAAGCTGGGAGCTATATTTACCATTTTTGTAAATCTCTTCAGTAGTCAGCTTACCAGAAGAGGGCTAGATCTGCTATCTGCCTCTGCATTCAGTCTCTTACGCTATCACACAACATATAACCTCTGGAAAATTCCACTGTGGACTCATGAGAAAAATGAGGGTGAAAAAGACAAATTAGGGTATCAACATTATAAACTAATTTTAACCTCATGGCCCCCTGAAAGTTTCTCAGGAACACCTGTGGGTCCTCAGAACACACTAATGGGAAAAGCACTACTTTAGCTATTAGGCGTATATTTTTTAATCTTTAATTATGTCTCTTTGGAGGTTATAGATAACATGTTCATTCTAGTCTGGATCATTGGCATTCAGTGAAACTCTTCTCATCAGAGAAGCTAGTGATTGAAGCTTGAAAAATAATTTATGTGAGTGAAAGTTTGTCTCAAGAGTGAGGAGGCTACATAAAATGTGTGTGTGAGTGTGTGCCTGTGTGCACACGTGTGTGTTCACAGATATATGCTGTACGTGTGAAACAGAAATGCGTTCCCTGTTCATCAGTAGATAATGGAGGCATAGAGACCACTCGGAAATAGCAGTGATATCAAAGACAGTATTAGCCTTTGTCTTGGATGTAAAAGTGTTCAGTTATTCAGTTCATTTGACACCAAAAGTAAAAATAAAATAGATTATTGCTTGAAATAGGATAGACAGCTTTTTCTAATTACACAGACAACATCAGCAGGATGTAAGTCATTTAAAGATGACATTAGTGCTGAGGCAGCCAAAAGAAGGAAGAAAACAAGATTTTGAATTACTGCTCCACAGCCCACATTCTGTCTTGAGAAATTGGTTTGTGGCCCTTGGGATGCAGTTTGTAGAGGGGCTTACGGATCACCCTGCTTCAGGTGCAGGCAGCTTCGGTGTCCCCCGTGAGCAAGTGTTCATGGATTCGCCACAATTTAAGCATTCACCTTGGAAGAGGATTCTTGCCCTCCCTTTATTTTACTGTAAATTTTTTAATAAACCAGCAGACTGAGTTATCAGCTTTTCCAAGAGAATGATAAGAATGTATTGTTTAATAAATATTTATTGAACCGAACGGACCAAAGGGATATGAATTTTACTCCCTGAGAATTCTGGGAGTCTTAAAATTATCAGGCAATCATTCACTTGTGTCTAGGATTTGGCCTAAATTACAGATTTTAATTTTTCAAGCCAAGTCCTTTCTTTTCCTTCTGGTTATTGATCTCCTGCGGACTATAGGGCAGCCTTCAAAATAATGATGAAAAAAATAAATATTCAGGAGGGGATGACCCACAGCTGGGGGGCAGCGGATTGGGGTAAGCCCTAGTATTAGGTTGGTATCTGAAGGACGACTGAGGAAGAGGAAGCCCGCAGAGACCAGGAGAAGAGCAGCCTGGGTAACTAGAGCATGGCAGTAGGAGACAGCCCGTCCGCGTCGGGGAAGTTTAGTGCAGACTGAGGGACATACTACACGAGGCAGATGGAACAGAGGCTCAGTGCTGGAGCAGACCCCACTTGCACAGAGCCAGGTGGCTGAGCGACAGGCATCTGAGAAGCGTGTCCAACGACAGAGTTTGCCCTAGGCCTGGCCATCTCTGGGGGAAATGGGGAGGGGTCATGCAATCAATGAAAAGCTCAGGGACTAAAAATGCCACGAAAGAGGAACACCTGCTGCAAATCAGGCAAGATGCTACATCGCCTGGATGTGTAGAACAGGAGTCATGGTTTTGACGGTGCCAACCAGCAGTCTTCGAAGGCCATGTCCGAAGGAATTTCAGCTCTTAGGAAAGTTAATTCAATACTTTGGGGGTAATTCGATATAAATCTTTATTCAAGGTTAGTCCATGCTTTGATCTTAACATTCTGCAGAAATTTGTAGGAAAAAAATCCCATCTACCTCTGGGAAACATTTTTATGAAAATATAATAGAGCCCAAATTTTGACTCGCCGCTTTTCTGGAAAGATGGTCCAGTGCTAGTGTCCATCTTTCTTACTTGACTACTTCAAGACAATTATAAAATGCCTAAGAACCATTTGAAATTTTGTGGAAGTGGTACCACCCCTCCCTTTTGGGTATATTTAAATTAATATGGTGACAAACTCTGTTGATTCTTTCTGCTGCCAGTTATTTTTATTTCTCTTAATGTCCATAACCTTAACTTCTGCTACTAATCATGCACGTAGAACCATACATTAACTCATTCAAGCCTCTTGGGCTCCTCCAAATATACTGATGTGCCATTCATTAAATGATTCATTAATTGTTTTCAAACCACTGGGGTCTCATTTAATAACTTGCCGGAGCCTGCAATTAGATGGTGTCCCAGTGCCCTCAAAATACATCCTCATTTAATGACTCAGGCACTCTTGAAAAGGGAGCTTACTAAGTGACCACAACTATGCGGGCGAATTGAATTACTTTCCTTGGTTGCTTTCTTTTCCTTTCTCAGTGGCCTTCCCTATATATCTTGCTAAGACACCACCCAAATTATATATTGATGTCACTAAAAGCTTGTGATTTTGTAATTTCAAGACCTAATGCATATCTCAGCCTTAATTTTAGACATCTACGGGCAGGAAAATTATGGACCAAGACAAATCCTATACCTGGTGCTCTGTGATGGGCTCCGTAGTAGTGTCAGCAGGCGGTCACGATAATTCAGATCGGTGCTTGACTGTATATAGGCACTGGTCTAAGTAAGCCTTTATCTCAGTGTGCTCACTGCATTCTCACAAAAATAATATGGGTTGTACTTTTTTTTTTTTTAAAAGATTTTATTTTATTTTTTTCGACAGAGATAGAGACAGCCAGCGAGAGAGAGAACACAAGTAGGGGGAGTGGGAGAGGAAGAAGCAGGCTTATAGCAGAAGAGCCTGATGTGGGGCTCGATCCCATAACGCCGGGATCACGCCCTGAGCCGAAGGCAGACGGTTAACGACTGCGCCACCCAGGCGCCCCATGGGTTGTACTTTTTATATTAGCTTGGTGAAGCAGTTGAGGCTTCAGGTAGTTCCAGGCAGAGCAAGTGGTGGAGCTGGCTTCCTTACAGAGCCAGTTGTCATTCATTCATTCATTCATTCATTCATTCATTCGTTCCTTCATCCACTATTCCTTTAATTATTAGTGGCCACTGGATGACAAGTTTGACAGCTTACTGAAAATGAAGGGCAGAAGAGTGTATTATTCCAAATTCTGGGATGGCACTGGGCTTACTCTGATCCCTTTAAACTTTATAATCACGATGGAGGACTGTTTACTTTGTTTTTAAATCAAGGACTGCTAAGCCCCACTTTTAAAAACTCAACTATGTATAAACATATAACAGATTTATTTAATACAGTTCAGTGTCCTCATACTTAAAATATAGTTAGATGTGTGTGCGTGTATATAAAACTCATCTTAAGTATTTCTCTCACTTTTGCCTGTCATCTCCAATATATATGTGCCCTGTTTACGGAAGTCTCAAATGCAGGTAGCCACTTGGAAGTGTCCTGCTCCAGGTAATTCATGTTTTCCCCTTTTCTGCTTTACTTCGGGCTTTCTTTCTTTCTTTCTGACTTTCCCACTATTCTTTTTTTTTTCTTTTCTGCATCTGTAGAATCCAATCTCCATTCTTTTTTCTTTCTTGCCATTCACCATGCCTTCTTCTCCCAGCTGAAGAGATTTAGAATATAGCACAATACACCTTATCCTCCTTTAAAAAAAAAAATAGGGGGCAGTTAGTATTTCTGTTCTCTTTGTAGTAATGAAATTGCAATATTACGGTGGATTGCGTGTCACCGTAAGGGCACGGAAGCACATTGTTTCTCAGCTCCCAGTTTTTCTTGTCCTGACTTAATGCATATGCGCACACACCTGGCTTTTCAACTCCTTCCTGTGCACTTCTCTCTCCTTTTCTCCTTTCTCCTGTGTCCCTTCCATAATCTCTCATAATTATCATTCACACCTGTTAAATTGCCTTATAGTCTTTTGAATGGCATAGCCACAGAGTCTAACATGGGAAATGTTATTTTCTGAGCTGTGCTCCCTACTCAGGTACCTACTGCAGGCATTGTAAAATGAAAGCCCCAGGGTCCCGACCTCTGCCTCCTGCTTAAAAGCTTGCTGCATCTTCCCTACCTAGAAATGAGGCCTAATTTTAGACCCACCGCCTTTGGGAGGTTGGTCACCTCTGGGGGGATTTTAAAGCTAGGCATGATTAAGGAAACCTCTTTTTTTTGTTTGTTTCTAGATTAATTCCATTTAGCTGTTATAGCTTATTTCTGAAGTGAAGCTCAAGTCTAATAACACGAAGAATTGGTTTTACCTTTAAGTTCCGAGCAAAGTAAACGCCATATGATATTACATGTGAAATTGCTTCTTTGATTTAAAAAATTGGATTTTCATTTTCACAGAATAAGTTAAGAGATCCTTACTGAAACAAAAAAGTAGCATGACTTCATTCTCATGTTCAGTTGTTCTCTCTTAATGAATTTGCTTGTTTATGGGGGCAAAAAGGGACTCCTACAAAGCCACACTTCCTTTTGTTAAAGAAAAATAAATAAGTAATTTAGAACTATAGAATGTTCATACGGTACAAAGAAATCCCAACTTACATTAATATTTACCATATGAGTCATTTGCACCTGGTACTTTGTAGGTACTTGATAAATATTTATTAAATAATAATAATAATAGCTAATACTTAAATATTGCTTTTACTTTGTGCCAGCCACACTGTAAATGAATCCTCAAAATCACCTAAACAGGTATGTGCTATCATTTCTGATTACACATGAGGATCTGGGTATGGTGAGGTTAGGTGACTTGACTTGGCCACAGTCCCTTGACCAGTAAAAAGTTGAGCTGTGATTCAAACCCAGGCAGTCTAGCTCCCAAGTTTTGCTCTTACTTCCATTATGAACACCTGCCATCCCAGCACAGATAAAAAGAAGCCCTTGTTCATGACATCACGTGCCAAAGGTGCTTGTTGAAATAATTCTACCTGTGGAAGTTTCAGATGTAAACTTACAACCGTGATTCCAATCAGAATTGCTGGATGCTATGTACATAGTCGTATACAGGGTTATTGATTACTATGATTTTGTAATTCAAGCTATTCCTATTACTTCATCTTTAGCCATAAAAGTTCAGTCCTTTGGTAAGAACTTGATCTAAAGGAAAGCTAGCTTCTATAAATAAAGAGAGGCTACTTACACTTTGAAATCCCTTCTACTGTCTCTCCCAAACTGCCTCCACATTTGATGGTCACTTCATGCAGCAGTAGGTTTCTGTGTTCTCTGGTGTGTCTACAGAGCAGTAAGTCTTGGTATGGATTTGTTTATCTTCACATACAGCTCTCGGTGTATAGAATAAGCTAAGACCCAAGCCAGACAGTAGGAGGAGACTTTCTTCCTTAATGTTGACTTAGTTGAAATGCCCTTTGTCATTGTTATGATTCACTGTTGTCATCACAAGAAGAAGGTTTATCCAAAGCAGGTTAATTTTATAGATATTTAGAGATCTATGTTTATTTTATCTTGCATCCTCAGGGCTTGGCTTTGACCTTTATAATATAATCCTGTTTCAAGGGGACTAACCTACCTACTCATATTTTCCTAATCAGTTTATGCAGGCTGTTGGGACTCCTAGATGTGGGGAATTGATTTGATACAGGATTCAACAACCGCTACAGTTTTGACAAGCCCACACTTTGCTAGGAGTCCAGTGTGTTTGTGATTAAAAATTGCATATGTATCCATATAAAAGCCTATTGTTATGCTGAGTCTTAAGTCCCAGTGAATACTTCTAAGCCTGAATATATATCAGAAATGTGTAATATTCTTGATGTTTGTTGTAGGAAGCATTAAATAGCATTTAGAGGATTTAGTAAATGACTTGAATGGTCTGGGTCAGTGATGCTAGCAGGTCAACTCATTTGAATCCACACCAGTGCCCAGGGGTCAGACCTGGTGGGATTCTATTCCTGAAAGTGGGATAAGCTCAAAGAAGTCCCAGGCCTCCAGATTCCACAGGAAGTCAAAGCCCAATCTTTAGGAGAAACTAATCTGGACACAGCACCACAGCCTGGAGCCAGGACTTGAGAAATCTTCTGGGAGAGGAGAAAGGTAACTTTTAATGAAAAATGTAATTTCTAAGGTGTCCCTGAAGTGTCCAAGATCCTAAGAATCACTGAGAAACCAAAGGACTCCTACTTTCTGTTTTATAGTACAATCCTAGGAAGTTAATTTTACTCCCCAAACTTTTCCATAACATAATGTAGAATTCTTCTATGTGTCTTGGTCCTGTGAATCAAAGATTCATTTGAATTAACCAGTTTCCAGTTTCTACAATTCACATATTCCTTAGAGGGCAAAGTGAGGGAGGATGGTTCAGGGCATTCATTTGTCCATATCTCCTTGCAGAGCCTATTAATTAGATGACTTTTCTTAACAACCAGGGGAAGTTATGAGCCTGGGGAATCATGTTCTCTTTAGAAGGACAATGATATTTCTCCTTCTATCAATAAGTACAAGACTTGTCTTGTGTAGAGATCCTCCGTTTTCCAGAATGAAATGAGTCTACTGTTTCTTTTTGTCACATCTCTTTCACGGGTCTCTTTTATAGTATTATCAAGAGAAAATTTGGAAAGTACTTTAGGAAATAGAAAATATAAATGTATCCCCCTTATTGTATTAAAATTTTTAAACACATTTATTTTTTAGACTATTTCATAGTGATGCTTTTTAAGAGGTCATCTAACCCATTCCAGTCACTTTTATGGGTGAAAAAACTGATTCGCTGAAAATTTAAATGATTCGGCCAAAGTTACACAGCTAGTTAGTAGCAGAGTTAGGAATTGATGTTGGGTCCCTAATAGATATCCCTATTTTGAAGACATATTTTTATATGTCCCTAATTAGAATATGTATGGTTATATACAATAATTTTCATATATAGTAATGTATATGCAATATAATTCACCATTAAATAATATATAATATAAAAATATGATTTTTAAGTAGGAGGATGAGCTGAGAGCTTTGTTTTTGCAAAATTGAAGATTTTGCTATCATTTACTATGTATTACTTCTTCTGTAATCAGGGAAACCAAAGAAATACCTGTCTCTCCATAATGTCAAACTCCTTAAATAAATTATTTTATCTTGACAGCTGCATGCTGTAAAGTTCTATTTTTGATTTGTTTTTCAGAAATAAAAATAAATAATGTTATTTCCATCTAGACCAATGACTTGACACTTAGCCTTGTGTCATTCAGTAAGTACAGAGAATAGGATAGATAGTTCAAACTTGACATCAAGGAGTTTAGATATAAAAATTATCAACTTTTGTTATGGCTATGCATATGTCACTTATTTTCTTGCTCACTTAAAAATTTTACTACAATATCTCATCTGGAACTATTAAAAGAGGGCTAAACTTACACATGTGTCTTGCAAGCACAACTGGCAGAAAACTAACAGCAACAACAAAAATTAGCTTTAATTAATAACAACAATCAAAACCAACTTTAGCAAACACAACTGGGAGAAAATTAACAGCTATAACAAAATTTGACAGCACTGAGAAAAGCTGACTTTAACTCAGGGATTAGTACATAGGGCTTGCAAACCTATGTCCTTTCTCTCTTTTGCCTCTATATTCCTGCATCTTGTCTGGGACAGAAGAGGATGAGGAAGTCTCATCAGTATGGGCTGAGAACTATTCCAAGTCTGATCACTGCAATTATCAATCCCCAGAGTATTTGCTCTTTGCCCTCAGTCACATTTGACCTAGAGCAGTTTCTTGCATATAGCAGGTGTTTGTTCACTAAACTTATGTAAAATTAAAGCATGAATGATTGAGGTGAACAAATACGTACTTAAGTACCTAGGGTATAGCCACTGTGCTAGTTTCTGTATACAAAGTCCTTGCCCTCAGGAATTTTACCCTCCTTTTTTTCAGCACCTTGTCTGTGCTACAACACAGAAAGAAACAGAAAAAAAACTCAAAAGATGTCCCATTAACCACATGCAGAATTCACTCAGGCTTCACAAGGAGGAAGCGAACTTGGATTTTTCTTTTACCATCTCCTTCCCTTGCTCTCCTTCCCTTGTTCCTTTCCTTTTTCTTCTCATCCCAGGGTGCTGACCCCAGTCTCCTGTGAAAGCTCTCCGGCCAGTTGTTAGTCTGAAGTTTGCTCTTCGAGTTACTTCTCATATTTTTTGTGTTACGCTTGTAGAAGATTTGCACACTTCACTGATACATTAAATACTTAAGGGATAAGAGTAAGTTAGCATAATGTCCAATTTCCTTTCCAACCAGATAGTTTATATAGATCAAACAACCTGTTTGCCCTCCATCTGCTGCTAGAGCTGGCGATGTTCTGGTAGTTAAACATACTGGCCTTTAAAGTACCAACTGCTGCCTAATTAAAACATCGTTTCTACAGAATCAATGCAGGATTTTTTGATTGCACATATTATGAGAATACATACCCATGAACTGTATCAAGTAGCCACAAAAAAGAACCTTGTGAGGCCAGGTGACTACGATCAAAGTATAGAAAGGAGTAAGACCTTGCTAGTTGTTGTAGGTAGATAAATATATGTGGTATGAAATTATCACTAAACTCTTAGTATCGTGGAAAAAGTCGATTTTTTTAAATCTACAAAAATTAAACTTCGCATAGTTGCCAAATGTGAAGATAGTAGGATACTGAATTACTACTATGTAAGAACATAATGTTTATTAATTATGTTATATTTCTTTAGAACCTGAATTCATGGTATAAAATATTTTAATAAAATTATAGTAATTTTATTATAATCTGTGGCTTACCTATTCTGATTTTAATTTTACGTCTTTATATTTATTGAGCCAAGGGGCATCTGGGTGGCTCAGTGGGTTAAGCATCTACCTTTGGCTCAGGTCATGAGCCCAGGGTCCTGGGATGGAGCCCTTCATCTGGCTCCCTGCTCAGCAAGGAGTCTGCTTCTCCCTCTCCCTCTGCCCCTCCCCCCACCCTGCTGGTGCTTTCTCTCTCTCAAATAAACAATAAAATTAAAATATTCTTATATATTTATTGAGCCAAGAACTTCTGATTATTTGACCTTTTGTCATGTTCTCTTAGATGGTTAAGGCATAATTTTATTCGAAGTCTCCTAGATACATCATGATGGGAAAAAATGATAATAGATATAAAAGTATCTATAGAAAGTATATTGCACACTTCCTAGGGATTTCAATTTGTCCACAGTAAAATTATTTTTCTATGTCCCTCTGGACTTAGATGATTGTTTCCAAAGGCACAAGCAAATGAGATTTCATTTGCTGACTTATTTACTTAAATATCTGTATCATTTCACAATGGGCTTGAAAAGAACACAGTGAGATTGAAGTACAAGTAGATATAAATGACAATTATAGAAAACGTGGAGAACAAAACATCAGATTTTACACTAGGAGGTGTATGGTGCAAAGTGGTACTCTAGAATGACAATATATAAACTACATATTTTTCAATAATCATTGAGTTGAGATTTGATTCTGACCTTCCCGATGACTAAAGCAAAAAGGAAAACAAGAAGACATGATTCACAATGTCCTTTAGGAAGAGGCATGACATTTCTTTAAAAGAAACAAAGATTCTCCTTAGATTAAGTAAGAAAAAGGAGGAGGAGGAGAAGGAGGAAATGGCGTGCCATTGTCTTCGGGGGGGGGGGGAGTAGAGGACAAAAATCTCCAAAACATCTGTATAATTTGTGAAATAATGAGTTCTTCAAAGGGTTTTCTATGTTAGGATCTGTCAGTGTAAGTCAAGGATGTATGCCATTAAGAAAAAGATTTTAAGAATTAAGGGAGTAAGAATCCTAGATTTGAGGTAACGTCTTTGAAATCTGTAAGGCCAACTCTGAAATGTCCATTCCAGCTGGAATCATGTAGAATAGGAACATCCTACTGTCATGAATATTAGCCAGTCTATTTTCCCCCCTCTTCAGCCTCGCTGAGATATACTAGACATATAACACGTCAAGGTTATCGGGGTTGATTTGGTACACGTATATATTGCAAGATGATTACCACCATAGCATTTGCTAACACCTTTATCAGATCACATGCTTACCATTTCTTCTGTGTGGTGGGAACATTTAAGATCTATCTCTTAGCAGCTTTCAAGTATATAATATAGTATTATTAACGGTAGTCACTATGCTGTGCATTAGATCCATAGAACTCATAGCTAGAAGATTATACCCTTTGATCAACATCTCTCCACTTCACCTACCCTCAGCTCCTGGTAACCATCATTCTACTCTCTGTTTCCTTGAGTTTGACTTTTTTAGATTCCACATATAAGTAATATACAATATTTGTCCTTGTCTGACTTATTTCACTTACTTGTATTGCCCTCAAGCTCCATCCATATTGTTGCAAATAGTAAGTTTCCTTTTTCCTTGTGGCTGCATAGTATACCAAAGTGTATATATGTACACATATCCTGTTTGTCCATTCATCTGTTGATGGATACTTAGGTTGTTTCCATATCTTGGCTATTCTGAATAATTCTGTAATAAACATGGGAGTGCAGACATCTCATCAAAACTCTGTTTTTCATTTTCTTTGAGTATTTCACCCAGAAGTGGAATTGCTGGATCATATAGTGGTTCTGTTTTTAATTTTTTGAGAAACCTCCAATACTGTATTTCATAGTGGCTATACCAAATTTATATCCTCACCAAAAGTACACAGCAGTTCCCTTTTCTCCACCTCCTCTCCAACACTTGTTATCACTTATCTTTTTGATAATAGCCATTCTAATAGGTATGGAGCAAAATAAAGCAGAGAAAGGAACCAAGTATGTGTGTGTGTTAAAATGTAGGTTTTATTATTACTCAAGTACAGTAGGCCAACAGATACAGAAAACAAAAGACTTGCTTAATACAGTGTACCTGTGTGTGTTGCTGCTTTTTAAAATAGGATGGTTAGAGAAGATTTCACACATAGAGTGACATTTGGGCCAAGACTCTAAGGAGATTATAGAATGGGCCACACAGATGTCTGGGCTCCAGACAGATAGGACAATAAACACAAATATCTTGAGCCAGAGGCATGCCTGGAGTTTCAAGGGAACGATGTGGAGACCTGTGTGGCTGGAGTAGAATGAGTGGATGAAAAAGCCAGAGACGAATTCAGGAATCTAGGACAAATAGGGGAGAGCACATAGGCCTGGTAGCCACTGTAAGGATTTTGGCTTGTACTCTGGATGGGATGGGACCACTGGAGTCTTTTGAGCAGAGAAGTGACATGATCTAATTTACATTTTAACAGGATCATTCTGGCTGCTGTATTGAGAATAAACTACAATGGGGGAAATTTGGCAGCAGGGAGCTTAGTTAAGAGGTGATTGAAACAATCCAGACATGAGTTACGATGGCTTGGGCCCAGCTGGTGCCAGTGAAGATTGTTGAAAGTTGGTCAGGTTCTGGGTCTGTTTTGAAGATAGAGCCAACATGATTTTCTGAAGATAACATGAAATGTGAGAAGTCGGAGCCAGGGAGAATAGGCTACTACTAGCCTATGTGCACCTTTGTACAAATAAGAAAAAGATACTCAGGGACATTACAACCCTGGATATCATAGTTTGATGGAAAGTACATGAGTTGGATTTCAATCCAATCTCACTTGAGCTTCTTGGCAAAGTATAATTGGCAGTGAACAGACTTCACAGTTATATATAGTAGCCTGTCTATCACCTATTAGATGATTCTTTATTTCCTTTCCTTCCTGCCTCCCTTCCTTCCTCCCTCCCCCACCCAGTCTCCCTTTCTCTCTCTCTCTTTCTTTCTTTCTATCTTTCTTTCTTTCTTTCTTTCTTTCTTTCTTTCTTTCTTTTTCTTTCTCTTTCTCTTTCTTTCTTCTTTCTTTCTTTCTTTCTTTCTCTCTCTCTCTCTCTCAGCAAGGAAGCATACATCCAACTCAAAAACCGAAGTCAACTTCAAAGAAATGACAACATAAGTATTTTAGAAAAGGTTTACTGCAGCATGTTAACTGCCCCCCCATGGAAATGTGTTTATTAAATTTTCCTTTGATCTTCAAGAACTAGAATTTTATTTGCATGAGAACTGGGAGGCTGAAGATCTCATCCTAAATGGTAGTGATACGTCTATATTATCATTTCCTTTAAGGATAGAGCTGTTTCTATGTCCAGTGAGTACTTTAAAAAAAAAAAAAAACCCGAAGCTTTATCCATTTGTATCTTACTTCTCAGAAGCCATCATTGACCATTCCATTGTTTTCTCTGAGACATTTCCAACCTTTCTTATAACATCTTCACCATCTCCCCATCTCCACACTACACTGAGAAGCAACAGGATAACATAGGAACATAGAGAAAGATGGCTGTTCTGCCAATAAAATTATGAAAAGGCAACCTGAAAATGGATGAGGTCAGTGATCTGAAAACAAAACAGCAAAGTAACCTTAAAAACAACAAAGTAACGTTAAACTAAGCAATAACATATAAACAGGATTAGGGAGGCATGGAATGTTAATACGATCCTAGAATATAGACAGCACACAGAACTGTGTTAACTTTCTGAAAATTGTGGCTTAGGCAGAGACACTGACATTTTTAATGGAAAATGGGTAGTCAAAAAAAAAAAAAAAGGAAAAGAAAGGAAAGAAAGAGAATGGGTGATCAGTTTGCCCCAGTGCTCTAAATTTTTTTTTTATATCCCTCAAAAAGAAATTTGGAAACCTCTTCATTTCCTCTGCCATTTTAAAGTTGACGTGTAAAATATTTTACCATAAGTTTCAATTGCTGGTATCACAAAAAAAGCAATCTCTGGCTAAGGAAAGTGTACCATCACATTAAAATGAATCCAGTATGAACAAAAATACCAACAATCTGTAATCCACCATTATTTATTTTAAAAACATAAGGTTTTATAAGTCGGATTTTTTGCATGTTTTTTAAATCCTTAAAATCATATTTCTGTTGTAATTCACCACAAAATATATCCCAACATAATGTATTTTATGCCTGAAAATCTTTTACCGAGGTATTTATCATAATTTTTTCAATAAAAATACTTTCATAAATTGAAATAACATTTAAAAAAATTCTCTGTGACCACAGTTTTCAATATATTGAATTATTTCTCTGGATTGAATTATCGTTACAATAGTTAGAATTACCTACCTGATCAAAATGTCATAAGTATAGTCTACATATGATAAACAGTTATTAAATATAAAAACCAAAAACTTGAAATGCATCCCTGAAAGAGGTGTTAGGAGACCTGTCTATAGAAGCTCTTCTGACACAAGTATTTGTAAAATGTTCCTTGCTTGGTGCTTATGAGGTTTTAACAATACTAAGAAATGCGTCATAGGAAGATCCTGAGGACTGAAAGGTATTTTCAAGGAGATCAGTTATAAGACATAATAAATATGGAAGTTTAGTTAAAAGAGGTCAAGCATTTGTGTTCCCTCAGGAGTACACATAACCCAATTTAAAGAATACAGATAGATTTACTAATTACCTGGCAATGCCTCTTAAATATATTATCCATTTCCTCCTCACAGTAGTCCTTAAGACTACATCAGGATATAGACCATAGGTCTTTTCACATTTTCAGAGAAGGGGGTGATTTAAAGAGAAGACATCGAAGGCACTATCTCCACAATGGGGAAGATAGCCCTATCTTTCTTTGCTGAACACTGTTATATTAAGATCATCTATTTTTTCTTAGTTTGATCACTAAGCAATTTTTCAATTATTATTTGGCCACCATATAAAGTTCCCTTCAAAGAAAGAATCCACCCGGATGCCTGGATGGCTCTCACTTAAGTGTCCAACTCTTAATTTCAGCTCAGGTCACCATCTTAGGGTCGTGAGATTGAGCCCTGCATCGATCTCCGCAATGAGCATGGACCTTGCTTAGGATTCTCTCTCTACCTCTAGAAAAGAAAAAACAAAAGCAAAAAACAAAGAAAAGGAAAACAAACAAAAAAACAAAGAAAGAGTCCACCAGCAAGGTGATCTTTATGACTGTTTGTCCAGTGGTGTGTGTAAATGAAAATATTGGCATTCTGATTTGGACCTCAGCCTTTCATAAATTTGCATAGTGTAAGTTACTGCTCGGTAACCCAGTTTCTATGGATCAGAACTGAAGCTCTGGTCCTATGGATAAGGTGACCAATCTCAACAAAGTTGAAAATCCCTGAATCAAAACCTCCAGGGTGTTGGTCACCATCGTATGGCAGAATTTTTACCCACACACTCACCTGGATGAGATCATGAAGCTAATTTCATTTCTTCTTTTAGATTCATTTTTACCTAGTCCAAACTAGGCTTTACTTTTGATTCATAGAAAAATTAGAGTTTATTCTAGATTCCTGCCACCTCAACATTATAATATACAAACACAAGTTAGCAAGAGGAAAGGAATTAATGAAGCTTATAGAAGCCAGCATATATTTTTACCAAAATTACTAATCAAACTTGACAACAGCTTGGCAAGAGATTAGAGGAATGACCAGATGGCCACAACAGAATAGAATATGACCAACAAATCTATTGGCTCTGATTTACTCGCTCTTAATTACTTGATTATCCATTCATTATTTTATTCACATATGCGTCAGTTATTCATTCATTAATAAACTCTCCTGGGGTCAAGCAGTATTCAACATATTAAACTTATCAAGAAGAATCCCTACTTGGGAAATGTGATCTCTAATGGTTAGAGAGAATTGACAGCTTATAAGTCGTTACAAAAAGGCTGGTGATGATGATGACAAGTCCTATAAGTTTACTGTAAGTCAGGCACTGTCCATGAGCCTCTAAAGCACAAATTCTTTAAGTGCTATAAAATTCCTGTGTTTAGTGTATCTGGAGAAGTCAGCAGGTTGTCATATTATGGTACCATTTGTAATTAGGACCTGGGAATTCTAACCCCACTCTTTTTAGGAAATATTTGGTGAAGAGGGTAAAATAAGTGTGTGTGTTCATGTTAATCAGCCACACACACTAACAGGGCCTGAGTGGTAGAGTGATGTTATGATCTTTGTAGTCCCGATTGTGAACGGCAGCATTTTGACACAGGAGAAGCCCTGGGAAGAGGGCACGAAAGAATTAGTAAATCTCCGTGTAGGTGTCTGTCTGCATTTTTTATGTATTTGTACTTGTCAACTTCTTTCATCTTTGGAAATTAATTATACATTGTCCAGGGTATGATGATAGCGATGATGGTGACGATGATGTTGATAATAATGATAAAAAAAACAATGGCATTTATGTGACCCTTGGAATATGTGGCTATATTTACTAAGCCTTTAAAATGGATTATCTCATTTGATCTTTACAACAATTCAACGAAGTAGATTCCGCTATTAAATCCACTGTCCAGATGAGGCGAATGAGTCACAGAGAATCTGTCTCAGGTTATGGGTTATGTTGTCTCGGGCTAAATAATAAAGGACCAGGTCTTATCAGCAAAGCACTGACAACCGTCCTTTCCCTTTAGATCCCCTGCAACTTTGACGGAGATCACTTTCCAACCTGCTGCTGTTTTTGTCTTTGGAGGGTGGGGTTGTTGTTGGGAGGGGTGCAGGGGAGCTGAGAAGCTGCAGCCAGAGGCTGGAGACAGCACAGGCCAGCTTCTGTCCTTACCTGGTGTTGTCATTCCAGATCCGTCTGCAACCGCCTGCACTGCTTAAAACCTTGGCCCTCCTCTCCAGGAAGCGGGCTGCAGGGATGGCCCAGGTTAATCTTCATCAACCCAGGACTATGATTTTTTGAGAATGTGTCTGAATGATCCAGTGTGCTTGCTTGAAGACAAAACCAAAGATGGGAAAGGAATCAATGAGCTTTTTGATCATTTTGACATAGTAAAAATTGAAATTGTGTCTGCCGAATGGAAGAAAGATTGCAAGATTACCCTTCTAACATATATTTCACCTCGGCACATTTTAAGATATACATTCTCAGTTCTGTTCTTATTAAATACGTCATGCCTCCTTTAACTCTAAACATTTTACCGTTTGCTCTGGCATAATTTTAAATGGGACCTTTTTAGCAGTCTCATTCAAGTTCTCTAAGGTTATTGTTTTGCCCTATAAAATTTCCCTTATATCTTACCTTATGTTTGAGTCCATTTGCTTGTGACAGTAAAAACTATAATGTCATCCTCAGTAAAGACTTGTTAAACATCCTAAGCATTAGGAGTTGTTAGATTTTTGGATTCACAGACAGAGCCTGGGGGATCTTCAAGGTCCTCTTCTTTCACCTTTATAGTTAAAAAATGTGAGATCCAAAGAAGCGAAGTGATGTCCCCATTGAAACCAGGGCAGTTGGTGGCTAAGTCAGGTAGAACCCAGTACTTTTGTCTCCACTTGAGAGCTTTTCCTACCATGCCTACCTGATCCTACCATTTCCAACCATGCCTACCTGATCAGCTCTATTTTTAGTTCATTAAGGAACAAAAGTATTTTATCAATGAGATATATTACACCATATTTTGGATTGCAGATCAGTACTTAAAATAATTTTTTGCAAATATAGTGAATACATAGGTAATACATAATATTCCAGGGTAGTATGTTTCATGTACGCCAATTCTGTTTCTCTGGCTTTGAAATTTCTGTCTGCTGCATCTCAAAATATTTCCCTGAAGCTATTTCCTTTTTTCAGTCTCCACTCTATCTAGGTTTATTACTTGTGTCATTTTCCCCCAACTTAAGTTTATTTTTCTCAAACTGATTCCACATGTTACTTTCAAGCACAGCATCTCAGGACTTTAGATGAATGGCCCTGAAGCATTTCCCTTGTTTGGCATTCTACAAGGATTTCAGTCTAAGTGTACAGAGGCAGTAAAGCCGAGACGCAGATTGCTTTTTCTCAGTTTTGCCTATTTTTCCATAAACTATCAGAGATTTAAAAATAAGCAAACAAAAACTTGGTTTATTCTTTTTGTCTATAAACAAAGACTTTCACAGGCTCATCTTGAAATCAAGTTAATCAAATGGGCAGAAATCAACTGGATTTTCCCCCCTTTGAACATTCTTATAAATTGTCTAACCTTGTCACAGCTGGAATTTTGCTATCACATGCAGAGAAGGGAACTTTGGGGGTGAATATTAAATTATTTATCAAAAATCTCTGATGCGTGTGAGCAAAGAGCTAATTACTGCCTTAGTCACCTTATGATACATATAACTTTGATATCATTGCGTTTTTTCAGAGTTAAATTCAGTAGCTGTGGCCAACGGGAGTAATGACATTACTAACATCTCCTGATATCAAATATTAGTGACATCTATTTCCTTTGCTCCTTTTAAAGGCCGGTATTCTACTTATTTTTAGAACAATCCTGTTGAACATTATGATTAATGAAAACTGCTGCAAATTGTATTAGAAGTTAGTGGTATATAAAGTTTAAGAACATGAAAATAGAGACATGACAGCAAAGATGAAAAAATAAATTTATGAACTAATTAACTCTTTCTCCATCTAGAACATAGGTTTTCCTTTTGATAAGCATCTGATGCTCTAATTGCATTTTTAAAAATTACTAGTTCTTTCAACTATATAGTACAAAAAACCAGGAACTGGAGCAGTGTTCACATGGAATACTTCCTGCTGCAGCTTAATTATCTAAAATTCAGCTTTAATAATTGTGTTTTCGTAAACTTTGACCTGAGAACATGACCTTTGATGAACTCTGATATCAAAGGTCTCACAAGTTTTCAAAGTATCTTAATGTTTTTGAATGCAGTGACACATAATGAGTTGAATCCCCGTAAAAAAATCCTGTGAACATCAGTTTTATTCATATTAATAAATTCACAACTTCAAACCTAATATTAGGTTATTTGAAATTTTATGTTTTGATTCATTTATTATCAATTATCATTTATTAACTCGTTTGATAAATGAAGTCAATTCCTAAAATTAAGTTAAAATTTAATTAGCATGAATTTGTAAATTCCTTTGCTTCACTCTATACTTTTTTTAAAGTTTTATTTATTTATTTATTTATTTATTTATTTATTTATTTATTTATTTTAGAGAGAGAGACAGAGAGAGAGCACATAAGAGCAGAGGGGGAGGAGGAGGGACAAGCAGACTCCATGCTGAGCATGGAGCCCAACTCTGGACTTGACCTCAAGACCCTGAGATCATGACCTGAGCCAAAACCAAGAGTCAGATGCTTAACTGACTGAGCCACCAAGATGCCCTGCTCCACTCCATTCTTTTGATCAATTATGATGGATGAAAATTATAGTACCTGCTATTTGGGATGCTGTGCAGTCACCTATCAGTTACAAATGGTAGTATACCTTTGGCAGAGTACATTTCTTTTCTTTTTCTCCTTTTTAAATCTTTTCTAGAGTCTTTTGGAATACTAAATTTTGGCTTAGACCATTCTGTCTGAAAATAGAGAAGTTAATTTCAACAAAAGCTTTTTATTTTAATTCTATCCAAATCACATGGATTAGAGTAGTTTAAGCACGCACACACACACACACACACACACACAGAGTGATGAGCATTACGCTTGAAAGGAAAAGATAAGATCTTCCATTCTCCACCAAAAAGGAAGATACAACATACACATGGAAACTTGAAAGAAAAATAAAAAGAAACAAAGGAAGAAAGGAAGGAAAGGAAAGAAAGGAAGGGATGAAGAAGGTAGAAAATCCATCAAGTGAGATAACTTGAGTAATCATTTCTTGTTCTCTTTTTTGCAATTTTTCTTATTTTGTGGAATATTAAATAATAATTGTATGGTCTAATTGATCTCTACTGTTCCTTACCTTTCTTTACTATTTTAAGTCTGAAAAGAAGAAGCAGGTGACAATATGTAAGCATCTGAATTCCACCCGATTACCATATATAACCATTATATTTTGTATCAACAAATTTTCCATTGATTCACCAGTCATTGCACAATGAGCTTTAAAGTTAATTGGAATCTGTTTTTCTAAGATCTTTATTAATTTACCAGGATATTTTTTCCTTGCAAAGAATCACTTACAACAAAAGGTCATGGTCTGCAAATAATACTCATGACCAATTAAGAGGAAAAATAATTATGTAAAGAGGTGAAAAGTCAAGTTTGAAGATTTCTTGTGTTGATTTTCACCTTTCAGACCAAAATTTATAGTACAGTAGAGGTAAAAGAGCTTTATACTTTTATGTGATGGCCTTATGTCTTGGAACAACCCTGTGGCATTATTAGTACCCCAGACCATCCCACTTTTTTTGAGATGGAAACATTGAAGCTGAGAGAAACGTACAGACTAATGAAGTCCAAGGCTGCCAATTTTAAGTGCAATAGTCAGAGTCTATCACCATGCCTTTATTTCTTGAAATCAGACATTCTTTTATGACTTCTTATTGTATTGACACCTTCATTGTTATATAATGTAGCTTTCTGTTCCTAGCAATTTTCTTTGGTCTGAGGTCTAATTTATGTGATATTACACCTTTCTTTTGATTGGCATTTTCATTGTGCATCTTTACTTCCATCCTACCTATATCATCATAGTAGAAATGAGTTTCTCATAGACACCATATATAGTTGAGCCACTCTGCCAATCCCTGTCCTTTAATGGTTATATTTAGAACACTTACATTTAATGAAATTGTTGATATTTTATTAGAACTTAAGTCTGATGTTTTATTATTATTTTTTCTGTTTGATTTCTTTGATTATTGTTTCTTTGCTTCCCTTTTCCTGCATTCCTGTGGGCTATTTAAACATTTTCTAGTGTTCGTTTTGCTTTATTCAGAGTGTCTTTGTGTATATGTTTTTTTTATTTTTTAGTACTTACTCTAGGAATTCTGTAATACATCTGAAACTTATTTATAGTCTAATATTAGCATTTTGCCACTTAAAGTGAAATGTAGGACTCCTACCGCCATTTAGGTTCTTTTACCCTCCCCATTTTATTATTTAATTGTTTTACATGTCTTACTTATATGTATGTTGAGAACTACATTAAAAATATTATAATTTTGATTTCAACCATCTAACATCATTTGTAAAACTCAGAAGAAGAGTTGTAGTGTATTTTATTTATCCATCTATTTACCAGTTCTATAGTTCTCTATTTACTCTGATGTTTCAAGTTTCCTTCTGTTGTCATTTCCTTCCTGTTTGCTTCTTTCAACAGTTCTTTTAAATCAGGTCAATGAATAGTTCTTTCTGTCTCAATGTCTCTAGAAAATCTTCCATCTGTTTTCTACCTTTCACAGTTTTCTGCTGCTTGTTTCATTGCTTTCATCTAGGGTTTAGCTGTAATAAAGGGGAGATGTGCTTCTCCATTCTTCCAGAATGGAAACTCTCCCCAAATTCACTTAAATGCTGCATGCTAAAATCAGAAAGTGGCTGCTGGTAGCCTCAACAGCATGCATAAGAATAAGGAGCTCATTTTCCTCTTTTTTCTTTCTCAGAGTCTAGAGTCCAGTAGCCAACAGATCCTTCCATGTTCACCTCTCTCGCACCCTGAAACAATGTGCATCTGGCTTGTAAATGTTCAGTGGGTAAGAGTGTGAGCTGTGTCAAAGTAGATAAAATGTTGAGGGGGAAATTAGGTGGAGGAAATTTTTTCTTTGTTTTCTTTTCAAAATATTTATGGGTGGATGAGAGAGGGAAGTTGGGGAAAAAATTCAAGTAAATATTACAACAGAAACAGCAGCTAACGATAATTTTCAGGCACTATGCCAGGTTATTTAGTATTTTCAATCGTATGGTGCTCTATAAAGTCACTATTATTGTTTAAGAGTTTAAGAGACTTAGAAATTGAGGCTCAGAGACAAATCTTGTAGAGCTATGTAGTGTTAGGGCTGCAGTGAATTCAGGCCTCCCTCTGAAGAGGAGTGGATTAGAAATAAATATGTGGGGGCGCCTGGGTGGCACAGCAGTTAAGCGTCTGCCTTCTGCTCAGGGCGTGATCCCGGCGTTATGGGATCGAGCCCCACATCAGGCTCCTCCGCTGGGAGCCTGCTTCTTCCTCTCCCACTCCTCCTGCTTGTGTTCCCTCTCTCTCTGGCTGTCTCTCTCTCTGTCAAATAAATAAATAAAATCTTAAAAAAAAAAGAAAGAAAGAAATATGTGAAGTAGCTGGTATACATTTAATGCTCAGAAATGAGAATTATAGTCAGAATTATTGTGTAGTATCTTGTTTTTTTATGTTTTAAAGATTTTTAAAATTATTTAAATTTTTAAATTTATTTGAGAAAGAGAGCGAGCATGTGCACACCAGCAGTCAAGGGGAGGGGCAGAGAGAGAAGGAGAGATTGGCAGAGAAGCAGACTCCCTGCTGAGCACAGAGCCTGCTGCCTGGCTCATCCCAGGATCCCTAGATCATGACCTGAGCCAAAAGCAAGAGTTGGTGGTTTAACCAACTGAGCCCCCCAGGTGCCCCTGTTTTGTAGTTTAAATGATGATGTGATCTAAGCGTGTTCCTGATTTTCTCGCAGTGAAGTTCAAGAGCAAAATCCCATGTGTGTATATAGAGCTAGAAATTTTTCCGGTAATCGTGTTTAAGTATAGCCCTTCAGTCATTCAAAAACAGGGATCTTTAGCAATAATAAAAGTACTGCCTAAAGAGTCTGAAGCCCTTTATTCTTTTTGAAAGGGTCACCTGTGGGAGTGGTTCTCACTGATTTTTATCATCTAAGTTAGCACCCTGGTATTTAAAATGTCTCAACTCTTCTCAAGAATTGTGGAGTCTATTCAATCAGGGCTTGACTGAATTCAACCCCAGCTTTATAATTACTGAGAATGACACAGGCTTTGGTTCTCACGGTGCTGTGAGGAAGAGCACTTCCACAGAGCCCGCTGACCCGAGCACTGCTCTGCATCTGGCCAGGCAAACAGCATGGAACCGGGATTCACATACTGCTGTGACAAAATTCAGGATGTTTTATGTTCTTGGTGGTCTGCGGTTTGCTCTAAGTTCAGCCAGGCCTTCTTAGAAACTTACAAATGGAAGCGTATTTACATTATAATTTAGATCCATCCTGAGGTTGGTCATCAGAAATATTATAGAAACTTAAATCATGCTTCCTACTCATCAAATTCTATGAATCTCCTTTGAGTTTTGGCCTTAAATCCTCCCAAATGGTTTTTCAGTTCTTTAAAATGTCTGATTCAGTTAAGCTGTTAACCGTTTAGCGATGGAGAAGCAAATGCGGTTTCTAGTTGCTAAACACTCATGTTCAATCTGAATTTCAGTAACTGTCCTTTTAAGATCAGGCTGTTGGTGTTTTCTCACATCAATAAGAAAGGGATTGGGTCTCTTCAAGACCATTCATTCTCCAAAGTCCCTGATCTGTGTCAGCAGCTGAGTAAACTCTTTAATGGGTATTTAAAACCTACTCATCTGAATTCATTACAATAAAATAAATTAAATGCCTATATTCTGCCTCAATTTCTTCAGCTTCCCCTGAATAGCTCATAAACTGGAGAGTTGAATAACAAAGAAAACACACAGTCCTAATCAGTTTTTCCCTTCCATTAAAGCAGTGAGCCGGATTCGCCAAGTTCATAGCACACCGCGTCCTGGTGAGCCATATAAATTTGGGCACACTGTGTTTTTTTCTTTGGGCTTAAAGGAACTAGTGAGATATTTTCCCCCTTTCTTTGCAGGTGCTCTATCACTAGAATCAGCCCTTTCGGATTTCCATCTGTACTCCCAGACTCCATTTGAGCCTTTGGTTAATGTGTGCATGGTAGCTAGACAGATACTATCTCTTGCCAGAAATGTCTAGGAGGTCAAACCCTGGGTTTAGATGAACTACACAAGGCAGTGCCGCGTTCATGTAGTCCTTCATTTGACAAAAGAGGAGATTAGCCTATAAGACTATAAGAGATCAAGACCTACAGCTCGTTCCGAGCAGAGCCAAGAAGTTCCATCCTGGGCTCAGAATAGAATATAATTAACCTGGGTTGCGATGGTCAAAAAAAAAGCTTTGCAGAGGAGGTTTTCTAAGCCTAAGTGATGAGAAGCACATGGTTACATAGACTTCAAGGTCCCCATAGGAAAAAAATCCGGGAAAGGAGGGTGGCAAAAATGATGAGAAACAGCCTGGAGGACCGTCAGAACACTGATACTTTCTGACAGAAGTTGAGTAAATCGGTGCAATTGCAAATTGATTGTATTTTTTAATTAATAATAAGTTTTGAGCTATCACGTGTTTAAAAACAAAATATAGAGGCTTGCCTTGACCTGAATAGGGGTTGAGAGGGTTGAAAATTGTGGGAAAGAGCATATTAAAGAAAAGTAATACATTAACACAGGCATTGATTTCCCATATTCCAGCATCTTCTGGAGGATAAGTACCACATAAATTGGTCATTAAAGTTTTTCTTACCTCAAACAACAAATAGCTTTCTTAAAGGGCATATGTAAGGATGACTTCCTTTTCAGCGTGACAGTCTAAGCATTTCTAGGTCAATAAGAAGTTATTAGATCATGTATGGGGTGTAAGTCGAGTCATGGGACATATAAGCACCATTAACTCAAGTGTAAACGTGCATTACTGTGTCTGAGGGTCGCAAAAAAACAATCTGGAGAGTTACTGAACACATTTGATGTGTTAATACAGTGTGAAGTACAGTGGCAATCATGTAAACTTAAAAATAAACTTACTACATTTGTAATTACAGGGTTTTTACTATATTTCATTGTGACTATAAATCATGGAGAAATGTGCAGAGAGGATCTCACTTTCCTGTAAATAGCTTCTGATTATTCCTAATAGTGTGTGGTTTGAAAACAGCTTTTCAACAATGCAGGATTCTTATCCAAAAACGTGAAAATAAAAATCTATCTTATACGTACTGTTTTAATTGCTAATGCATGTGCATTTACAGTGTCATGCTCATTTTCATTTACACAAAAACCTTATTAAAAAAAGGACATTATCTTGCATGTAGACGCTTGCTAAAAGGAATGCAGCTTGCTGGCAGAGACTATTCTGAACTGCCAATCTCATTGGGAGCCTGCTGTAAAAACATCTGCAGCTTGGAAGAATTGGAGACGGCTAATAACAGTGACTATAATTAATAGTTAATTGTTTTAAGGAAAGCAATTAAAAAATTGAGCTGCTACTTAATCTACCCAATTAAAAACAAGAAGCAAAAAGAATTCAGAAAAACGAAGCCATGTATCCTGTATCCGCTGTTGTTTCTTATGGAGATGGTGGGTTTTATAAATTTTCTTTTTGAAATATAACTGAGCTGATAGTGGTGATTTTAGCTCTTCAGACCTGGTTTATTATACCTTTCTCTTCTGCCTGCCTGTAATTGCTACAACTCGCACTTTGGTTATTGTGTGTTCAAACTCTGTCTTATATTCCACTCCAGACACTACATTTTCATATGGACATTAGCAAACTGCACGTGGGCGAGTGGTGAAGTCCAAGGTGGTGGGGATTGTGAAGACCAGCAATGTTCCTTCTGCAGAAGAGATTAGGCAAAGACATGCTTACTGACTTCTAGTATTTGAGAGGCTATGTTTTAAGCATCAGAGAGGTATCGCATAGTTAGGAAAAGCTGATTTTAGGACCAGTAGATTAAAAGGAGAAAAAAAAACTTGCCATTTTTACCAACCCCCAAACACCCAAATAATTTTTTTTTATTTTTTTAAAGATTTTATTTATTTCTTTGTCAGAGAGAAAGAGAGAGAGAGCACAAGCACAAGCAGGGGGAGTGGCAGGCAGAGGCAGAAGCAGACTCCCTGCTGAGCAAGGAGCCCGATGCGGGACCTGATCCCAGGACCCTGGGATCATGACCTGAACCAAAGGCAGACACTTAACCGACTGAGCCACCCAGGAGTCCCCCAAATAATTTTATAACAATAACATCCCCACACAGCAGTGACTGGAGCTTAAAGTTGCTATCACTTCACCAATTTTATTTTATTTTTTTTAAAGATTTTATTTATTTGAAAGAGAGTGAGAGCGCGAGCATGAGCGGGGTGGAGGGGTAGGGGCATAGGGAGAGGGAGAAGCAGACTCCCTGCTGAGCAGGGAGCCTGACCCAGGACCCTGAGATCATGACTAGGGCTGAAGGCAGACACTTAACCGACTGAGTCCCCCAGGTGTCCCAGTTGCTTCACCAACTTTAGATGCTGTCCTATTCCGTTCAGACAGCCAAAACAAGCATACCATAAACTAGTGGTTTAAACAGCAAATTTTCATTTCCTCCAGTTCTAGAGGTTGGGAAGATAAGATCAAGGGGCCGGCAAATTCAGTGTCTGTTGAAGGCAGCTCCCTGGTTCCTGGATGGCCATCTTCTTGTTGTATCTGCACGTGATGGTAAGAGAGCTAGCTAGCTCTCTGGCCTCTTTTTCTAAGGGGACTAGTCCACACTCACGCCTTCATTACCTCCCCAAAACCTCACTTAACAAATACCATCACATTGGTATTGGGGTTTCAACATATGAATTTTGGGTGGCCTTAAACATTGACTCCATAACACTAGGACATGTGTGCCTTGTTCCCTCCACTCCTTGCTGATATGCATCACTGTGCCTGTGGTCTTCCTCACTGTACTTGCATCTTGGTTTCATGACTTCATGACACATGGCACACCACCCTTGTTAATGGTGCTTTTTAAGTCCCTACATGCATTCAGAGCTTTGTCTCCTGACCTCTGAGGTCTCTTCTAGTACCTAGCATCATGATGCTTAATGCTTCAAAATGACTAGCTATAGTCAATTTATTTTTATTTTAAGTGAATATTTTACTCAGTTATATTTGTATGATTTTTTTTTAAAAAAAGCCTTTTGGTTTCATAATTTAGAAGGCATAATTTGGGATATGGACTTGTCTAAAATCATCTTAATTTTTATGAGCTAGAATGGAGACATTGAGCTAGAATTGAGATCCGCACGCACTACATTAGTAAAAGACAGTGGATCAACTATAGAGTATTTACGGTTTTGTGGATATTTCAGTGGGGCAGTTTCATCTCTGTTGACCATCCCCCTCATAACTCTGTAATGAGAGCCTCCCCCCTGGGAAACTGTGACACCGAATTGGGGATTTGGAGAGTATTCCACAAAGACAAGATTCTTGCTTTCATAGAGTATATATTCTGAGATAGTTGACTTGAGCCATGCATTATATGTATGTGAACAAAAAACAAGGTTGACATGTTAATTTTAGTTTTATTCTTCCCGCTGAAGTCTCCATTATGCCTATAATTTTCCTCTCTTCTTTAAACCTGCGGCTCTAGCTTAATGAGGTCCAGGGGCTAGACAGGGCTTCTGTGCTGGGGTTGTGTGGTCTGCGCTGTACACAGAGGCACTAGCTAAAGGAGGCGAGGGACTGACACCCAGCCTGCATTCTGCATGCCAAGACCATGCCAAGACCATGCCAAAGCCAGTATCCCAGGGCCACTCAAGAAAACGGAGTCTCTGTGCCCCACCCAGGAGACACCTGATTCTAGTTTATATGAAAGTGTTCTCCAGGCTAATGGAGGCCCTAAGGCTAGATTTGCATCTCTGCCTACTGTGAATTGAGGGACACAGCTTATCCTAACTTATCCTTTTATGGGGCTGTTCCTTGGTGGATGGATGTAGACTGGAATGGAGAAGTGATTAGACGTACACAGTGGTAACTGTTCACTGGGCACTTTTTGAAGGCCTGATCCTGGGGATCAAGAGGGAAGAGCTGCAGGGAGGTTTCCCTCTCGTGGTCATTACACAGGTTGACTTAAAAGTACTTACTTAGAATGGGTCCCATTACACCTACTTTATGGATCGTGTGGGACAGGTCTGAGTGAAGAAAAGGGAGTAAACATTTGACACTTGAGAGAGCATATACGAGACTTAGCTGAGAGATTTGAAAATGTACTAGTGATTCTAAAACTAAAACATGTTTTAAAAGCTCATAAAGTTGGCCTAAAGTGCCAGAAATTCCCATTTTGGACTGGCTTCAAGGCAACGAGAGCTCAGACACTGACTCATCGAACTATTTCCTTACTAACATACATGGTACCAAACATTTTTGAGGCTTGAAAAAAATAACTGAACTATTGTTCAAATCCTTTGAGCCTCTTAAACGCAAAGTTTTCTTAATTTTGAGACTTTGGGATTTCAAAGGAAATCTGATCCCTGATACATGTTTGTGTTGTTGTTGTTGTTTACTTATAACTCATCCAAATGCTATTTGGCCAAGAGTGTTTATATTTGAGAAATTTTTTGAGTCATTTTATAAGCGGTTCAGTGCTTTACTTCTCTAGGCTAGGAAGTTGCAAATTGCCAGCATGAAATAGAAAGTATGTTATTGAGTGCCAGCTTTATTCAGAAGAATAAAGTTTCATGAATTTGCTAACAGATTTATTTCACTGACAATCCTCCCCCAAATATCACATAACAGTTGAAATTTCTCTTAGGTGTACTGTCAGGAATGTCTTGCCTAATTAGAACAGCGTCAATCCAAATTGTTTTAACAAAATGTAAATACATTTATATTCAACACAATAGAAGTTTTCTAGGAGAGTCCCACAAGAGAAAAAAAAAATAAAGGGCTATATAATCTTTTTTATGTAACTTTAATGTGACTCCAAAGGCTTGGCATTATGGTACATATTTGTTAAACTGAATAGTTTTCATTTGATACAGTTGGAAGAAGTGTTTTATCCAAGTGCTACACTAAGCAAGTAAAGAGAACTTGTAAAAAATTCATGGCAATCAGTGCAAGAGGAGAGGGAAAAAAGACTGAGCAAGGCTTATCTTTGCTTTCACTTGAAAAAACACATTTTCCCTAGCAAAAATTCAAATGTGAGCGCTGCTTTACTTTTGTATCAAATAAAGTTGATAATATTCAGATGATCCTGCTATTGTTAGTTATCAATACATAATTTATCCTATTCCCTCAAATTTTCTATACGAGCAGACAGTTATGTTTTGACATTCCAGAAACGTGGAGGCCTCGGATTCCTTAGCAGGGGTCATGTAATACTGGCCAGTAATGTCCTTATCCATTTGTAGGAGAAAACATTGAAACAGAGATGGAAAATGATCTCTCAGAGTAGCAAAGTGATTAGTGCGCTCCTGAATAGAACTTGTTGTTTTTTGGTTTTGAGAAAAATGGCTTTTAATCACCAGACCTGTTTTTAACCTTGAAGTCATCTCTGCAAATCATTTGGAGGAGCTATGAAAAGATGAAAGAAAACTTGTGTCCATGTTTCTTTTTCTCACCAAGGAATACATTTTGGTAAAGACCTTCAACTCCTTGATGCTGTAATTTCTGCGTTGGTAGTGTAAGTATCGGTGCCCACAGGTCCCCTCGCGCTCCATGCGAAGACTTGGTGCTAATAAAAGGTACTTCTCTTCCTCGGGTGGCAGATGCAGTTTCCTAGTGCCCATTTTATTACCATCTATAGAGAGATACCATAATGCCTTGCTCCATCTGACAATGAGGTTGTATTTCTTACCTATTACCTCTCTGTTTTTTGGGAGGTTGACAGAAAATGGATTCAAAATCAGGGCCAAGTTAAAGGTCTGCAAACGGCTTCTGTATAGAATATAAATTTGTGGACCTGCTCTAGACAGCACAGTTAACTCACTTAACTTCCAGCAGTGACACCAGGGAGGTGTATTTAATATCAAAGCGCCTGAGAAGGTCACCCAGGTCCCGCAGGAAAGTCTGTCAAACTGATCGCAACTCAGCTAGAACCACAAGGAAGCTGAAGGAGGGGAGTGCTTAAGTAAGCCTCTGCCCACCCCTGAGTTTATAACCTGGTGGTACATTGCACCACTCAAACCGTTGTCTTTTGAGCGGGCCTCCTGTGGACAGTTTGGTAGACATAATAAGAGACTCCAAAATAGTAAGGCAGTTGCTGTGAGTGATTATTCATTTCAATGCATGCAGTGATCGAAGGGCATGCAGAGGCTTTGGTCTGTTTGGTTGTTGTTTTTATTTTTTTATTTATTTTTTATTTTTTTAAAAAGATTTTATTTATTTATTCGACAGAGAGAGAGACAGCCAGCGAGAGAGGGAACACAAGCAGGGGGAGTGGGAGAGGAAGAAGCAGGCTCATAGGGGAAGAGCCCTATGTGGGGCTCTATCCCACAATGCCGGGATCACGCCCTGAGCCGAAGGCAGACGCCCAACCGCTGTGCCACCCTGGCGCCCCATGGTTGTTGTTTTTAAATAAAATGGCATTTGTATCAGGATCTTTAAAAAATAAGGACAGTATCTGAGTATTCCGTCGTGGAGTCTTATGCAAAATTATATTTTACTTAACTAACCTGCATTTTCCCAGCCTTCTCCCCACCTGGAGTGAGAAACTGCACTTGCAGGGGTGGAGGATGTGGGGTATGAAAATCACAGACTGATGAGTCAACTTTTCTGCTGAGGATCGGCCCATTCCAAGCTCGGCTTTCATCACCGTCTGTAGGATGGTGCTTAGGTGAGGAATAACATTCCCTGAGTTGGAGTTGCCTGCTGTTTTCCACACAGTGACATGAGAAAGCATGCAGCCTGTGAAGTTTTCCAGTGACTGTCTTGTGCCAGAGGTTATCAGCCATCCACTATGCTCATGATACCTATTTACGGAAATTAGAGAGTTCCCGTGTATGGACATTTAATGCATCCACATGAGCGCGTTAAACACAACGAGTGGTCTGTAACATCAGGGAGGTAGAACCGGTGTTCTCCCTTATTTTTCAAGATAGGGCAAGTATGAGTAAATAGAGAAACTTTGGAAGGTAAAAGAGAGGACACAGAATACAACTCTACCTGGTGGGTTTATAACAGAACTGAATTTGGAGAAAGCAGAATTGCCAGTTACACAATACTCTCCATAAATTATGAATCTGTGACTTTACACTAATCCTGAAGTAACAAATATAAGCAAGAAAAATAATAATTCTTAGTCATGCTTAGCCAGGAATCCAGGTGACATTATGTCCCCATTTAAAGGGACAGTGTCCCCATTCCCGCTTAGTTTTATGGGATTTACAGTTGGGCACTGAGAAGGTGGCAGCATGAAAAAATAATGAATGGGTATAATTGACTTTTGAACTGTATATTTACTTTGAGAAGAGTAAACAGCCCACGTGCAGGATTAAATCATCTGTGGTGTTACAATGTCAGAAAATCACCCACAGAAGTAGAAGGGAAGGGGTGGTTCGCTAGAAAGGCATTCACAGGTGGAAATCTGCAGTAATGCCTCACTGTGTTCTCTTGGCTGAGAAATAACAGGCAATGACAGGAAGGGACAGATGGGACCACTTTCTCGACAATCGAAGATGGGGGGAAATGGGTAAATACGGAATTTCTTTTTATGTGTTCCTGTTGTTGTCATACTGTGGGGGCGAGAATAGTGAGGGTGGAATCCAAATGTCAGTCTTGCTTAAAGTGTGTCTTCCCCACCCCCAACAGGGCCTTTGAGAAACGTGGCCTGTGGAAGACCTCCACGTGAAATGAGAAAGCGTGTCGTATGTAGAGTTGTTCAGAGTTACTGAAATGAGACATAGTATGTGGCATATCAGTGAGACAGGCTGATCCTTTGAATATCCATCAGCATCAATAAGAGCCCTTGACATTTTGATCGCTGCGTCATTTATTAAGATCGACTTGAGAAGCTTATAAGACTCCTGACCTAAGGAGTCTTCTGCAGTTTGGATAATGATTGTTGTCCCGACTCTTTCCATCTCTTTCCTTGTCCTCCTTTCTTCGGCTTGAGCCCCACGCACATCAGCCTTTCCTCTCTCTTTCCTTCTCGAATTACTATGAAGGTGATGTTCCTGACAAAATTCACTCATGTTTATTCATTTATTTGGTAGTCATTCAACTTGTTTTGAGTGCCTAACACATTCCAGGCGCCCTGCTAGAATTCTGAGGATAAAAAGGATTGAAGACAAGATCAACCTCACCTGGAGAATGAACACAGAGCACTAAACTATAGTAAAACCGGCTAAGATATGAACCACACACACTGTGCCCACAGTGAGGAAGTAGGGGTGACACCACTTAGAAGAGCCTAGAAGGCTTCCCAGACCAAGTTGGTACTTGACTTGGCTTTTGAAGGATGAGTTGACATTTTTCTGGTGAAGGAGGAAAGAAGGGCAATTCAGGTAAAGAGACAAGTTTACAATAGCAGAGAATCATGAAAAGAAATACCTTCCTAGAATAATGAGAAGTTCAGTGTCATTGTAGGTTGTGAAGGACTTTAAGTTTGGGGGAGGAAGTGGGGATGAGCTTATAATGGGCGTTGTATACCATTTATAAGGTTTTTTTGCTTAGGGTATCAGGGAGTAAATGAGTACCTTGATGTAGTTAAAGCTTTTACAGAAATAGCTATTTATTATGCAAACAATCTCTGTTTTACACAATTTAGAAAAGCGGGTAAGTAAGCACAAGAAAATAAAGAGCGCTCATGTTCATTAACAGTGTGAGGGGTCCTTGGGAGACCATCTTAGCATGAAGCATGTGGTGGGGCTTAGTTTAGCTGACCTTTCCATGACAGAGAGAAAGGAGAGCAGTATGGGTTTTATTATAGAGATGACCCTTGTCCTACCTTCCATCCTAAAGTGAGTCAGCTTTGGTGGTCAGAAGGGAAGATAAAGGCTTTTTACCCTTCAGTGAAGGGCTCACTCTCTGGAGAATAACAATTTTCTACCAGAGAATGTGAGGGGCCAGAGCCCTTAATTTATATATACCCAACCAGGCTTCTATCTTGGAGAGTTAGCCTAAACTTTAAGTGGTTCTAGAAATACCTTCTGTAGATGGAATAATTAGGTTCTGCTTCAGCAACATGAAATGTTAAGTAGACTGTCAAAGGAACCTGTATTTCTTTGCGGAAATTTGTTTTCACCTTTTAACAACTGACTGACATTTTTCTTAATAGGATTCTTTTCAAAATCATGTTCTAAAGTTCCCCTAAATCTCTTTCTTTCTGTCTTTGAAGGTATTTATACACAAACACAGACTTGAGGTCAGCTTTTCTTTTCTTGGGCAAAGTTAGAGTATTAAGCAATGGCTATTGCAAGGTTATAGGTCGGGAAGAATACTGTAAGACAAATCTGCTTTTCCACCCAGACACTCTGAGATAGTGATACCAGAAACTGCCTGTTGGCCACATGTTCTGAGAAAAAGGAAAGAAACAGTAGTTCCCATCACCATTTCGTGTTAGTGTCCCCCAGACTCATTCTATTCTCTGGGCTGAAAGATTTATTTATTTGAGGGGGAAAGGGGCAGAGGGAGAGAAAGAGAAGGAGACTCCCTGCTGAGCAGGGAGCCCGCCCTAGGAGCTCTATCCCAAGACCCTCAGATCTTGATCAGAGCTGAAATCAAGAGTCAGATGCTTAACCGACTGAGCCACCCAGGCACCGCCCAAAATTCTCTTAACGCCATTCACATTTTTAGGCCCAAATTCCGAATTTTTATTTGGGAAACTATTTTTCATTAAGAAACTGGCTGAAATCAATTTTTAAAATGGGGATGATGTGTCTCAGTTGGACTAGAACAACAAACATTTACTGATTTATAGAAGGAGGGAACCTTTCTTAAAAGAAAAACAGCTGTGATTTTTTTTTTTTCCACTTGAGCTCTCTGCAAACCTCTACTAAGGTCTTTAGCTCTGTGATCTTAGCATAATTCACGGTTGTCAAGAGGAATATTTGCCAACTTAGAGGGTATGTTGACTCTTATCAACGAAATGCAATGAAGCTGATATTTGTATTCTGATTTTTTTTTTCATTTTGAGTACACTGGATCTGTGCCAAATACATAGTATGACTGGAGAAAAAGTGTTGCTTCACGATATACAGAGGTGTATGCTGATTTCGTAAAACGTGTCCGTTCCATCTGGGAGATGGCTAAACAAGCGAAAACAGAAGTGTTTCAGAAAGAAAAAGAAGAGGTGGTCCATGTGTTTGCTGAAAGATGGGATATGTAGCAGCAAGTGTTGTCTTCCCCAAGTGTCAAAAACCCACGGGAAGGAAGCTTGTCTGGTTCCTCCAGCCGCCCTCGTTTGTGTTGACTAAGTGCAGATGCAGGGAAGGAGAAGGGTCTCAGGCATCCAGTTCCCCTTGTGAGCTGAATCTGGGCTTTCCTCCGGCAGCCCGCTCTGCAAGCTTCCCTTCCTCTGTGGATGCTGCGAACAGCCCCTGGTGTGCCCGGGGCCCAGGCTGGGAGCCAGGCTGCCTTTGATGACTGTCTTTAAGTTTCAGCCAAACAGCTGTTTTACAGGTGCACATTGTTCAGCGATTCACAGTTAATATATTATTTAAGAGGTGTGAGTAAATCACTTAAAATGTATATTTTAAATGCTCCGGTGGGCCCACACGTTAAAGAAGGCCCACAGCAAATCTCTTTGGAAGGAGGAGAAGAATCTCTTTATGATGTCGGTAAGGATCAGCATCCCCCAGCTTGGCTTTGTATCCATATAGATTTAAAGTGGGGTGAGTTATATTTTTAGGCCGTTACCCTCTGCAGCGGTCCCAGTTGAGCTTCGCCATCTTGCTTACCAATCGTGTTGCTGCCCTCACCCTCTCCCCCTCCTCCCCACCCCACACCCCCCCGTTAGGAGGGTCAGACATTGCTTGGCAGGAGGAGAAGGCACATTGATTGCGGTCCCTACCTCTGACTCCATCCTGGCAGCCAGGTCCCTTTCAGGCTTCCCTCCATGGTCCCTGTTTCAGTGAATGAACCTTGATGAAGTCCCACATGCCTAGAGAAAATGACTGGAACTTTGAGAATGACTACTTCAGGAAATACACTTAATGTGTGCAATTTCAAAACAGGAAATACCTTCTAATTTAGGAAGTTTTGGTCCATGAGTGTGTATTTAAATTTAATAATGAAATCTAATAAAACACTTCCTGCCTACAGAATGCCCATGGCTGTACAAACAGATTTTTGGTCCCGTGCATCTCATGCTTTTTGAATAACCCCGCAGTCCCAGTGGGGCTCCAGGCAGCATCCTCCCCGCCCCATTGCTTTATGGCAGCAGAGTCTTTGCTGATTTAATAAACATTTTGACAAGGTAATAGATACCAGCTCAAATGCTGGCGTTATCCTTACTCCTGATTTACTCTCTTTTCCCCTAGGTTTTTGCTAAGGCTCTATTTTTTTCCACTCATTTTTTTTTCTCTTGTCTTTCTTTCCACTTGCTTATTTTTTTTCTTCTCATGGTCCAGAGGAATCTTTCCTGATTTTGAATTTATCTTACATTCTAGTTTTCCTTTCTCCCATCCAAGTAGTAACAGGCCCAACCCTGCTTAGCCGCTCAGATCAGATGAGATCAGGTATGTTCAGGGTGGTACGTCTGTAGACTTTCTCGCCTTCCTTCCCATACTAAGACTGTGCAGTCAGCCAACTGGAGTTGTTAGAGAGGCTCTTATGGCAAGGTTCCAAAACTCTTTTAACAAATACTAAAATAAACATGCACTTTCAAAGACTTGTTTTCAATTCCCATTTATTTTTATGTTTGCCTCACTGTATGACATTTTATGATTTCCTTTTATTTTTGGTACTCTGCTTTATAATTATGTTTTCTTCTGCACAACAAGACACCAACCACATATGCTCTCAATTGAAGGAGACCAAAAGATAGCTTTCCACATGAAATGACTTTTAAGTAAATTGTAATCTTTTGATAGATTACCCCCATATCGCCTATTGGAGGTTTTAATTGCAAAGTTTGAAGTCAGAATGTCATGGGAATAAAAAACACGTTCTCTCTGAGCATATTTGAATACCAACCTTTCCAAACAAAATATTCTTCTGAACTCACTGTGCTCTGCTTAGGTAATCTATCACATCTGAGATATGCAGAATCAAGTCCCCGACTTTGGGTCAAGTGGAAAGTGATTTGGAGATGCATATTCAGTTGGCTTTTGCATTTGTCCTTTTATTTAGGACACCCTTGTTGCCACACATACAACCTCCCTTTGCCAGAGAGGGGCTAGATAATATTTCGATGGCAGATTAAAGGAACAAATTCACTGTAAAAAGCAGTAATGAGCATGCACTGTAATTTGCTTGCTCTGGGCTGGATGTGGGCTAAGCCACTTGATATTTGTGAGGTCTTAGACAAATGAGTTAGTCCATGTCAAATCCAGGTTCTTCTTCTGCAATAGGGACCTGGTGCCTGCTGCATATGGTCTATGTGCATGTGATCGATAGCATAGCTTCTAGCCCAAAATAAGCGCTCACAATGTGAGCTTCCCTATTGTGATCATGGTGTTGGTCACCTGGATGGAAAGCCAAGACAGACCTTAGTCAGAGTCATGACCTGACTGTGTTTCAGTTCCCCACTCAAATTCAGTTACAATTTGCTAGGGGGTTTTGGGGACAAAAAAAAGAATTATCAGCACAATTTCTCCTCCTTTTTACATGTTGGGGTACAGTTGGTGCAAAAGAAAAAGGCAGTGTACTGGTTTTGCAGTGTTTTCTATCCAAAGCAGTATATAACTAGTTTGCTTTTAGGACTATTTCTTCAGGGGCTCCCAGAGTTTCTATAAGAGCCATTGTGTATAATTTAGGTTTTCATCGAGACCTAAATGATGCTCTGCTCCTTTTGTGATTCACTTACTAAATTGAAGCAGGCCACTCAATGAGTTCTTCATTAAAAAATATCCCAGGAAAAGATCTCTTATGTATCTGAAGAGGTATGTTGACTGTTAAAGCCAACAGTGTTTCTGCATCACTGAGTGCTGGCCTCAGAGATGCCCTAGGGCTGCCCCTTTTCCAGAAAGAGGAAACATACTCCCTTTGAAGATCTAGTGGAAAAAAATTCTTAAAAATTCGTGATCATGCTCAGCAAATCATTGACTATATGTGAGTCTTTTAGCCTTTTCTCCCCTTCTACATGCACTGCATGGTCTGGACCTGTCTCAGAGTTCACGGGTGGTAGATGCTGCCAGTGGGAACCTAATGCCCTCTGACAAGAGTGATGGCCTCCTCACATGCTTTACCAGCATCCCTGTGCCCCTGTGCATTACCATTAGGTAACAGGCTGGCCAGCTGCTAGAGCCAGGGCTGCACACTGCCCTGACAGCTGACAGGTGGCGTGGGCCTGGAGCTAGAGGAATATCCTCTCCAATCTGGAAAGTTGCCATTCTGGGACCTGGCCCATGGAAGAGCCGAAGGCAGTGTGAGCTCCAGCTCCTTTCATTTCATTGTAGAGAGAAGCGTAAGCATGTGCTCAGGAATCATACCTTGGAGCTCAGGTTTGGTGATGACTCCTTCCTATTTGGCTCCAGTACACACATCTGGACTGTTGCCATAGATGGTAAGGAGCAGCCAAGCATCTTCTTGTCTTAGCATAGTCACCTAACAGAATGTTAAAATTGATACGATTGACCTGCCTCCCATTTTTTTGAGTCCTGTTCATGAGAATCACAGAGGTGAAGAGTTGCCCCCAGCCAGGGATGTGCAGTATGGCCATCAGCAGCCTGATTGTAAATGACATGCAAAAGAATTAGTATTCTGAAAGCACATTTCAGAACAGTGGAGTTATAACCATGAAAACTCTGCCAGGACAGTAAAGATGGGAAAAGATTAGTACAAATCATCAGAAGGAAAGTTTTGGCAAGAACCCCACCCAATATATAGATCCTGTCACTCTATTACTGATACATATCTATAGAAGTCATCAGTATTTGTTGGAAATCAAACAGATATGTTTTAGTGTTATTCTGATATAAATAAAGAAAAAGTTTAAATCATTGATAAACAGAATTGTACAACTTGCTCTCAGAATGTCTTGATCTCCTTTTAACAAACTTTTTAACGTGTTGATATATAATTTACATATAGAAAAAAATGTATAAATCCTAATTGTAAGCAAGAGATATTTTCACTGGGTAACAAAATTCCTGATGAAGAAATAGAGCATTCTGGTAACCCAGAACTCCCCTG
Source organism: Ailuropoda melanoleuca (assembly GCF_002007445.2). NCBI lineage: Eukaryota > Metazoa > Chordata > Mammalia > Carnivora > Ursidae > Ailuropoda > Ailuropoda melanoleuca. Next base: position 18,120,373 of record NC_048232.1, read on the forward strand.
TGCTCTCTCTGGTCACTCCCCCCACCTTGCGTCTCATGGGGTCTCTACTGCTCTGACTTCTAATAGCATAGATCAGTTTTGCCTGCTTTATACTTTTTATCAGGGGTTGACAAATATTGTCTATAAAGGGCCAGATAGTAAATATTTAGGCTTGGTGGGAGGCGGTCAGAGAGTCTCTGTTGCAACTATTCAGCTCTGCCATTGCTGTGCCAGAGTAGCCATAGACAATACATAAACATATGGACATGGCTGTGTTCCAATAAAGCTTTATTTACAAAAGCAGATGCTGGCTGCATTTGGCCCATGGCTGACTGAATTTGCTGACCTCTGCTTTATTTAATGCCTGACAACATGTTTGTGAGATCCATCTGGTAGTGCCCTGGAACAGGGTCACTGGCCCTCGCATGAGGACCAACTGCACACGTTTCTTACTAACTCTGCATTCAGTGACTTCTTATTGGAAGCTTGAAATTGTCCAGGGTGGAATCCTTATACAATGGAAACTGACAAATGCTACAATCATGCATTCGCCCCCACCCCCACCCATTTGCCTTGAAATGTGACAGAACTGGGTCTCAGTGGCAATTCACTTGATGTCTCCTAGCCACTGTTTCTTCATCTATAATGGGGACATGGAAACATCCAGAGATAATATATATCACATTTAGCAGAGCGGCTGTTATGTAAGTATTCCATTCCAACACAATTATCATGTTCTAGAATATTCCATATATTAGCAGATATTGAGAGCTCATCTTAACATTTTTTACCTTTTAATTTTGGATATTTGTGTTCTTAGTGACGTTAGAAATGTCTCCAGCATTTACTCCCTGCTCTTCAATTACACCAAGACTTAACACCTCAAACTTTCATACCTAGCCTAATGTAGTTTGGTTCTCCGCACCTTCCGCCCATCTTCCATAGCTGCATCAGGATCATCTTTTCCGAAGTGTGACATTTATCTCCTTGTGGGGCAAGTTAATAATCACTAGTGCCCAGAAATCAAACATTCCCCCTTCAGCAAGTCATTTACGGTCTTAATCCCACATCATTGTGTCTCCAGACATTCTGCCTACTCTGTCCTACACTCAGAATATGCCAAGGCCTTTGGCCATGTTGCTGGCTCTGCATGGCATCTTCCCATGTCACCTCTGCCTAATTTGTAAGGGCCAGTGTCCGTGATACCTCCTCACCCTCTGTCCTTGTCTAATCCTTGCCTGCACGCTCACCCACAGCAGAATGAATTGTTTCCTCATCTGTGCCCCATGGTTATTCGAGCTTAACATTTATTATAGCACATATCACATTATAATCAGTTGTTTTTATATCCATCTCTCCTATTAAGTTGCAAGTTCCATGAGGAGAGAGGCTGTACTTTTCATCCTAATGTCATCCTACCATAGCTCAGGTAGGATACCGGTAGATTGCTGAAATGTAGTCCAGGAAAACAGGGGAACATAAAGAAGGTGGTGATGTAGTGATGTGGCTTTATTGCCACAATTCCGTTGGAGGATCTGCCATCTCTCAGCGGGTTTATCGAAGTAGAATTTCTTTCGGGATGAGAAAGCGTTCCTGGTCAAGTTGACATATAAGAAAGAGGCAGTAACCAGTCCTTGGTAATGGTTCCATCTCCAGAACACCTTTGGGAGAGCTTTTAACCCACTTGGGTGGTGTGGTTTGGTTTTGTGGGATGCCAGTTATAATTGTGGCTTTAGGCACAGTGTAAACAGTAGCTAACACATTTTCCTTCAGTCTTGGATGCCTTTTGCATTTGACTGCTCAGTGGTCATGAACACTCAAAATCCCTGTTTGCATGGTGGCATTGCTAGCCTTCCTGATTTGCAATTCCTGTACCTGTACTTACAACATTGCAATACATTACGTATAGCGAATGTTGCTTATCTTATTTTGCCATATGTCAGTAGCACGGTGGGGAAGCTTGAGGCTCTAACTCAGGCAAAGGCATTAAATGGTTCCTAGGGCAGGAGTGTGATCTCTCAGAAGCAAGAATTTCAGCTGCCTGGTACTATAGGAAGATAAAGTTGGAAAGATAAGTGAGACCGAGTTGTGGATGGCCTTGAAATAAAACTTCAGAGATGGGCCTCCGTGGGGTAAGCAAGCAGAAGTAAATGAAAGTTGATTATCAGGGGAGTGTTGTAACAGAGTTGGGTAATAGAAAGATTAAACTGGCAGTTGTGTGCATAATAAATTGGAACAAATAGATATTCTGCGAGAAGTCCTTTGCAATTGTCCTGATAGGATGTAACGATCTTCCTAACTAGGGCAGTGGCAGTGAGAACAGTGTATTAGTCAAGGTTCTCCAGAGAACCAGAGCCAGTAAGAAATACATATACATTATATATATAAAATACACACACACACACGCACACACACACACACATACACACACACAGAGACAGAGAAAGAGATTAATAGATTCAGTGAAGGAATTGGCTTACGTGAATGTGGTGGCCCAAAAGTCCCACAATCTGCCCTCTGCAAGCGGAGTACCAGGAAAGCTGGTGATATAATTCATTCCAAGTCTAAAAGCCTGAGAACTAGGATCTCTGATAAACATCCAGCTCAAGAAAAGAGAGAGGGAATTTGCCCTTCCTCTGTTTTTTTTTCTTTTCCCCCCTATTTGGACCCTCACTGGTTTGAATAGTACCCCACTAAAGTTGGTGAGGGCAGATCTTTACTCAGTCTAGTGATTCAAATGCTAATGTCTTCCATAAGCATACTCACAGACACACTCAGAAACAACCTTTGACCAGCTCTCTGGGCATCCCTTCACCCAATCAAGTTGACACATAAAATGAACCATCACAAATGGGAAGCAAGGACAGAATGGATATGAAAAATATCACGGAGGTAGATTTTGCTGAATTTCAGAGCCAGTTGTGTATCAGTGGCAAAGGAAAAATACTTCAAAAAGTGGAATCGAAAAAAGATTTCAAGGTTTCCTGCTGTAGTGGCTGAGAAGATTCAAATGAACCAAAGATTAAAAGGTGCAGATTTGTTGAATAATACGAATTAACCAATTAGCGCATTCCAGCATCCTGTCTGGGATTATCTGTGTGGGGAACTTTGTAAATTAATGAGGTGAAACAGCAGTTTTTCAGTTGAGTTGGAATAGGACTTCAACAGTGTAAAGCAATGTTGGCAGTGACCTGGGATCCAGGTTAGGGTTGGGGCGATAGATTGCCCCCCTCCAGAAAGGAAGGACCATCTAGAGAAAATATAATAAAAGAAGGAATCCCAGAGAGTCCTATCTGTTGATAAAGGGCAACCCCTGGTCAAAGAGTTTTCTCAATGATATTTGAATTTCATTGAATTAGCATTTGAGGACATGGTTTTCCCAAGAGGAAATATATACATATTACAGTTCCAGGATTTATCTGGTGACACTTTAAAACTCTCATTTCCTACTTATGTGTGAGATTTTGTAACCGGGAAAGCTCACAAAAAGTTGGGTTTAAAGGGGTTAAAGAGGCTTAAATTTTTCTCCTCACCATTATTTTCTTTGGAAGAAATGTTACATGATGATATGTGGGAGGGAGAAAGCAATACAGTGGCTGAAAAAGACCCAACATTTATAAGGTTGTACTAGAACATTCTGTTGGGCAAAATGTGACAAATGTGGCACAAATGGCAGAAAATGTGGATGTTTTTGAGCCGTGAAGGGAATTCTGTTTTTCCAACTGTAACTTCTAAAATCTGAAAGATGCTTATTTGGACTTGGAATGCTAAGGCAGGGAGAGAATTACCTTGGTACAGTTGACATTTTATGTAATATGTATTCTTATATATATTCAAGTTGGTTTTAATAAAATTGAGTTTTAATAATTTTCAGTAGTTGGAAAGAATTTAGGTGATTTAATACAGCCATGTAAAAGATTCTCAAGAGCAGAGGTTTTTGTCATAAAACTAATCATATCCTGAAAATGGGAGATTGAAAAATAACATGGTTTGATACTATGTTAATAACTACATTCTGGGGGGATCTATTTCATTTAAAATAAACTGAATAACTTTGAATATTATAAGATGATTTCTACTAAGATGCCTAGACTCTGGAAATACATATTTCTGGTAAAGTTTTAAAAGTGCTGGGAGGTTATGAGTTTTAAATGCACACTAATATTCAAAATTACATAGATTTAAAGAAATTATTTGCATGATTTCCCTTTAAAACATATTTCTTAGCCTCAATAAACTGGATAGTAATGGAATAAATATTTTTTTCTCGTTTGAATTCTCCAAGACAGGTAATTCCCTCAGTGTATACTTTGTGTGGGTAGGTACATACATTTCTTTACTTATAAAAGCTTATTTAATTGTGGGAGGGAAAAAGTCTTTTGAATGTTCAACCACTTCTAAAATAGCTTTCTGAAAATAGTTGTTTTTTCATAGGTTTTAAATTTTCTCCAGCCTATGTAGTTGTATTTTTTAGGTCTCTTTCTTTTTTTAAGACTTGTTTATTTATTTATTTATTTATGGACCATAAGTGAGGGAGGGGCAGAGGGAGAGAGTGAATCTCAAACAGACTCCACACTGAGCATGGAGCCTCATGCAGGGCTCCATCTCATGACCCTGAGATCATGACAGCCAAAATCAAGAGTTGGACACTTAAGCAACTGAGCTATCCAGGTGTCCCCCCCCTCTTTTCTTTAGATCTTAACAGTATTTAAGCATGTATGGAAGAAGGAAACAGTGCCTCTATTGATTTGGTCTCCTTCTTCACCCTCTCTTATTCTCCCTAATAGTTTCCTGCCTAAGTTTGAGAAATTAAATTGATTCTCAAACTTACTTTTTTTTTGATTCTGTAAATGAACTTCACTGCATTTTATATTTATTATAAATAAAAACATACCTATGATTCTTAAAGTTTAATAAAACAATTTGAGACATGTTGGCACTTTTGAAATTCAACAAGAATTTATGAGACAGAGAGGCCTTAGAATTAAAATCCTTATTGGAAACAGTTCTGTCAAAGAGTAGTTGTTAATACTTCTTTAAATTCTCATACTTGTAAATGTTGACTATTTCTAACCTGAGATATATCTGGGATATGGAGTGTATTTAGCACTTAAAAATTATCCCATTGTCGATTCAGGAGCTGGCTTCACACTATGAAATAGAGTGCTAATATTATTTACTTGTAGGCCTAAAGACTTTGAGAGCAATAAGAGGTCAGATTTCTAATTTTATAAGCAAATAAACTAATAAAAGCAAAATCAAACAGGATTTGATCAAATTTACAAAGCATGCAGTGATATCACAGGCCTCTTGATCTCTAGTCAAATGCCCATGCCCCGCTTTATTTAATTTCAAAAATAAATGCTCCTGATTCCTAGATATGTGAACTTCCAAAGACACTTCCCAGAGAATATAAGTTTCAAGGTAACTGGATTTATAAAGCCTGTACTGTGTGCATCTGCTCTGTATTTTCACTTTGTAGAGATAATGTGTTCTTATCAGGGTGCTACCTCTGTGCTGTGCTGCTCGACCCAAGTGTCTGCCCGTGAACTGCAGCAGTGGGCACTGACCCAACAGTTTGTACAGGCTGGGCCCTGCCCTCTCTACTGCACCAACCACAGGTCAGCCCCTGGACAGAGCTGGGCCACTCATAGCCATTCCCCCGGAATTGGGAATTGTGACAGAAAGTCAATTTCATATTATTGGACTGTCCCCGTGAATGCAGGTGCTATGGGTGGCATTGTGTAGATCTTGGAGCAGAAGCTGCTCTGCAGGCAGAACGAAAATAAGAAGCAGAGACTTTTGCTGAAGCCTTACTGGCTTCTCAGTTCTGGGCTCCAGTCATTCTGGAGAACCAGCCATATTGGGTTATGTAGCACAGTACTGAATGTTTATTAGAAATTCGTTTTTTAAAAATCTCCTGGTGATGGGTAGTAGGGAGGGCACGTATTGCATGGTGCACTGGGTGTTATACGCAACTAATGAAGCATCAAACTTTACATCGGAATCTGGGGATGTACTGTATGGTGATTAACACAATATAATAAAATAAAATTAAAAAAAAATAAAAAAAATAAAAAAATAAAAATAAAAATATTTAAAAGATTTAAAAAAATAAATAAATAAATAAAATACTAAAAAAAAAAAAAAATCTTCTCTTAAGCCAACTCAAATGGGAGTCTTCCTTGAAATTAGATGATGCCTGAACCATGGTTATCCTTTTAAACATCTTTACTGAAGAAAGAATGCCTTTCACCACTATGAAAATGACAGAGCTTTATCTTTCATTCGGGAAAATGGACATGGCAACCATGGGTTCAGCCTCTTAGATTTTCTTTTATCTTTCATTCCCTTCCCCACCCCCAACTCTGTAACTTTAGATTTTTCTGACATTTATTGAGTACTTCTTATTTCACTTCAACCAAATATATGTATTTTACCTTTCATAAGATGAAGTACATCCATTCTCTAATCAGGCCTTTTTTGTATTGTGTTTGTTTCCAGCCTTTGACATTTAGAAAAATAAAAACTTTGGTTTTAGAATAGAGTTTCCAAAGGGATTGAAAAGTTGAATACAAAAAGCATAAAGCCCTGGTGTTATTTATCTGGAACGAAGGGGCAGGTTTAATAACTATACACAGTCACTATTTTGTAAAGATGGTAGTAATTTTGCAACCATTCTCTATCTTTCCCAAAGGCCAGAGAAAGAATAAATACTCAAACTGAAATATTAGAAGTGCTGTTGAAAAGCAATGCTGTTGAAAAGGAAAGATTGTCCAGATGGTAAAAGCTGTTGAATATCATGCGGTGTGCTGAGTAGTATTATAGGACACCTTCTGCTGTGCCTTAAAAGGCAGAATATTCTCGTTTGCTATTTTGTAATTGTTTCTCCTAATAATTCTGAGTACTGTCTTATGGAGTTTGCATGAAACAACTCTATAAATTTTCCTTACGATAGGCAAATTCTGTAGTTTCCATGTACTGTTTACATGACTCACAGCATTTCTCATTAACCTAATATTGGGTTCTCCAAAAATACTACAAAGAAAAGTCAAATTTTTTTTTCAGATTCAATTCAATGTAGATCAGATAGTTTCATCCTAAGTTATCTAAATATTAATTTAAATATTTATAGGAGAAAGTCAAGGCAACCAGGGCTTATCTGTAATAACAAGGAGATGCAGATTATGAATAATTACATCCCCAGTTAATTCAAAATCCGTATTTTAGTGATTAATTGTAATCTTTCTGCCTTAGAAAAGCCTCTTTTCATGCTGTTACTTACAGATTCTATAATGATTTTACGTTTGGCTTCCTTTCTCTCCTTATGTGCTTGCTTGACTGGAAGAGTTACTAAAAATCAGTGTATAGCTTGAAAACCTTCAGAAAACAGAGGAAGCTACAGCCAAACTACGCAGTCATTACACAATTACATATTTAACCACAGAATAATACAGAATTAGCCCTGCTTTGCTGCCGGTTTATTTAATAGGGCATTTTTCTTACTTACAGGTGTTTTGTAATAATAGGATCTTTTTTCAAAATAAGCACGTATCTTTACACTAAGGCCTGTTGAATTTGAACATTTCGTCCAGTGTTCTATACAATCTGCATTAGGTCTTAGACAAATATTGTAAGCTTCTCATGCTCAGGAATTCTTTGCCATCTTTCTCCCATCAACAAGACAACAGAGAGCTCGCTCCTCCCCTCTGCCAGGACAAAACATTCTTAATGGTGTAGCCATCACAGAAGATCTATTCCCTAGAGTGGTTTAGTGCCTAAGCGTTGCCATATGCTATCGGCATAGCTTTAGTTTACTGGTCAAGATCTATTAAAGCAGAAAATTGCTATGCTTTCTAGAATATTAGACCAAACAAAGCTCCCTGCGTCACTGGGCTTTCTTCCTAGTCTTTACCGAATATTTCCCTCTCTTCCTGGTGCAGTACTATCTAAAGAAATTCTTTGAGTAGGAAAAGTATTATCTGGTCCTTTTAGAACTATGAAATCCTATTGACCCATCCTTGGAAAATGAGTTATTTAAGCGACTTGTTTACTTGAAAGAGAAGGTAGTAATAAAGGTGGTTGGTGTTTCTTTCTGGAGTAGAGAGAGTTTGCTGTCCATTGTTCATTGAGAGGATCATTTCCCACACTTCATAGAACGTACCCTCTGCACCATTATAATGGGTGGATATTAACTCTTAACCATTTTCCTCTAAAAACCTGTGGCCTATTTTCAACCTTCCGGTAGCTGTTATGCAGAAGTAGCTACGTAGTAAATTTGATGGTGATTTGAAGGATTTTAGAGTTACAATTTTAAGATAAATACCATTCTCATAAACCTGAAATCGGTGTGATATGCTTTCTAGTAAACGTAGAATTTTTTTTTCCAGTTAAAATTTCTTTCAAGGGATTTTCCTATAGCCTGGTAGTAATAAATATCCGCTAGAGAAATCGAGAAATGGTGGTATAATTCCACCGAAAAGCCATCACATTCCTTTTTTTTTTTTTTTTTGTATTTTAAAGAGATGGGAATAAGATTGAGATTAAGAACCTGTTTCTCCCCAACTTCTGACGTGACACCTTCAGAATTTGTATTAATGCACATGGGTATTCAGCTATTAAATATTTGAAGTATGTATTTCTTAATTTCTGTGGTTGGCAAATTTTCATTAAAAAAAGAGACACATAATTAGATTGTTGTGTGTTGTAGTGAATGTTATATTAATATTGCTCGTCAAGACAGATACTCGTGGTCTTGTTTGCTCTTTCAGGGCTTCATCTGCTGACCTACCAACTGTACTGTGAGGCTCATCACTGGGGGGCCTGTATTTCTGTCAGTGTCCTGTGTGGCTAACAAGAGAATCTGATGAAACTATTTAAAAAATCTTGCTGTGCTTGTAGCCGACTAAAGTCATGCAGTCGCACTGGTGATTAGGCATTATCCCCATCCTGCAAACCTTCAATTTGTTTGGAAGTGGATGCCATGTTGGCAACACTCACCGACCCTCAGCCTTGCCAAGGCCGTACTGGCCTGGATTCAGTTCCCTTGGCCTTGGTCTTTTATTCTTCCTTCTGCAGCCCTGATGGAACTGGAGGATGGCTTTTAGACTTGCAGTACTAGCAAAAGCCTTGGCTATGAGCGCTTAGTTCTGTGATCTGTATTGTCTTTGGGTTCATCTGACTTGCAAAGGACTCCACAGCGTTGCCCTGTCATCTTGCCTGTGCTTCACAAGAGCGCTCTGATGCTTAGAGCAAATTCAGTTGCCCATTGATATGGATGAATTAACGGAGACTTGTGGTGTGAGAAAAGCCCATATCTAACCCCAGCAAACCACTTTCAGTCAGTGCGACAAAGCTTCTAATTCACTCCAATCAGATATGAAAGATTTATATTATGCTGTTGAGTTGAACAAGGTTTCCAGAGGACTGGAAATGTCTTTTCACACCAGCTTTCAAACCCAGTGTTATAGTTTTGGACAAGACCATGAAAGAGAACAATCATTCAAATTGGACCTAATACAGTCTGCTGCTCAAATTCCCTCCACCCATTGATTGAGGATAAGCATTGGATCAGGCAGAATGCTTTCTATTTTGAAAAGACTGTCAGCCTCATCATGAATCGGTTGTGGTATTAGAGAATTTTCTCAAGGCAGCTCAGCTCAATCTGCTGGTTCCTAACTGAATCGCTTGCTTCCAATCACCTCACTCTTCAACTAATTCTATATACCACTGCCTGAGTGAGTTAACTTCAAAAAGTAGTTCTGGTAATGCGGGGCTGGGGGAAGGAGACTTCTCATTGCTTACATCAAAAAAATCTAAATTCATTAATATTCAGTACTGTCTATAACCTTTCTTTCAATTTCAGCTTCCCTCTATCCCTTTGCTCTAGCCAAATTTAATATCTTGTTTGGGGTAGGCAGAGTACTCCTCTCCTCCAAGAGGTCCACACCCTGTTCCCCAGAACCTGTGACTACGTTATGTCAAGTGGCTAGGGAGAAGTAAATTTGCAGAAGAATTAAGTATGACTTTTTTTAATCAGCAGGCTTGAGGTGGGAAGATTATCTGGGATTAGTCGGATGTGTTCAGTGTAATCTCAAGGGGGCTTGTAAGTGAAAGAGGGAGGCAGGAGAGCAAGAGTCAAGAGAGATTTGAAGATGCTAGCCAGACTGCTGGCTTTGAAGATGGAGAAGGGTGTCCTGAGCCAAGGAATGCAAGTGACCTCTAGAAGCTGGAAAGGGCAAAAAAAAAAAGAAAAGGAATTATCCCCTAGAGCCTCCAGAAGGAATGCAGCCCTACAGAAACCTTCATTTTAGTCCAGTGACATTCATTTTGAACTTCTGACCTCCAGAACTGTATGCTAAGAAGTTTGTGTTGTTTCACCCACTAAGTCTCTGGTACTCTGTTACAGCAGTAATAGAAAACAAATATGGTGTTGTACAGTGTGACACTTATGAAAACAGACTCTGAACCTAGATTACTAGGCTTGAATCCTGACCCAGAAACTAGCTCCATGTCCCCGGGCAAGGGCCTTGGAGTTTTCTATGACTTGGCTTTCTTCCTGTACTCACTGATACTTCGGATAATTGGGTATCTGCCTTCTCCAAAAACATTTTGTGCTTTACTGCTACCCCACTTTGCTAATGTTATGTGCGTAATTCCTCCTGGAAAATATTTACCCATCCTATTGTATCTTGCACTAATTTTGCCTCTTCACCAGTAACTTTCTGCAGTCCCCTCAAGGTCATTTTTGTCTCTTTCTCTTTTTTGGTGCAACTCTAGTGTTTTGCTGTATATCAAGCTGTAACTTGTGCTGTAGTTCGTAGTTGCATTTACTTTATTATCACAATTAATATTAAATGCTCCTTTAAAGGATGGCTAGGTTTTATTCATATTTGCTCGTATACTTGCTTATATTTCTCAGGGCTTAGAAAAGTACATTGTTTATTATAGATGTCCCTAAATCTTTGCGGAATCACTGAACTTAACTGTCGACCTGAGTCTTGTGAAATTAAGGGTCCAGTAAGGTATTTGAAGTCAGAGTCTATATTACCCATATTAATAATTAAATGAGATTGTGTCCCGTGTAGGCACTTAAAAATGTTAAAGGTTGAAATGGTTAAATAAGCTTATTCAAAAACTTCTTGTGAAATGAATTTTCAGTTCACGGCTGACAGTTTGTGATACATTTCTTCATACAATTAGCACCCTAAAATATCCTTTGTGTGTGTTACACGCTGAAGGGTTCAAATATTCTGTGTATTATTTATCAGGGCCTTGAGTGAGGGTAAAAATGAACAGAAATGTCTTCTCTTTCCTATTGTCCCAGCCCTCTACTGATGTCATTTCTCAAATTCCAATGAAGGGAAAATGGAAAAAAATATAAACAAAGATCTTAAAAGCAAGCAGGTGGACGATGGCATTGCAGAGTGATTGTCTGTGACCAACCATTCCTAGCTCCACATCCCCATTTATGGCCAATAGTTTTCTCTATAAATTATGCTTGATCGTTTCATTGGAAAACTGTGGTTGGAATCAGAAAAATTCTGTCATTGTGTGGTGGTTAAATTAATGCTCTGAGTTCTAGAGAAAGACAGACCTGAGTGTGCAGTCCAGCTTTGTTAGTTAAAGACTTTCCGTGGCTTTGAGCCCCGCTTAACCTCTCCTAACTTCTCTTTTCTTATGTAAAGATGTTAATTATAAAAGAATTTACCTTAAACAAATAATGGTTGTTATTATTATTTCAGAAATTCTGCTGCCTATTTCTCTTGTATTTTTAAAAGTATAAAGCATTGCATTATTATTTAATAAAGTATAATATACATATATTATATATCTTCATTATGAAGCTGTTCATAATGGATAGAATATACTATATTCATTCTCGGAGAGTGTGAATTTCTGCAGGAGCATTCTACACGTCAAAATACTAGCTCTTTGAGTGTGTGAAGGCTGGTTGAAAATTTGACCTTTAACAGTCAAGTGGGAAAAATTTTTGATATGTAGAAATGAAAGCATTAACAGCTGTTCCGCATGATCATTTTTCCAGCACTTGTCAGAGCAGAGGTATCTGAATGTCTTCATAAGCACATGAGGTTAGATGCAGAGAAAAACTAAAACAATTAATATGAACAGTCGGGGGTAAATCAGAGATGCACCTTTAACCTCAGTTGAAATGTGGTAAATGAGATTAACATTTCACGGTACTGTTATGCGAATAAAATAACAGGAATGGTACTTATATTAGGATGTGAAAAGAATCCTCATTTCTTAATATGTCCTGATTTACTATGTGACTAATAGAAAATGACAATTCAATGTGATATTAGAGGTTTTTCTGTAAGTGGGTCTACATACACATTGAACTACTAAATAGAAATGTGGTAAATAGAAACATTTCACTTTCTGCGGTTATATAACACATGTTAAATAAGAGTAGTTAGATTATATATAAATATACGTGTCCTGTTGGCCATTAACTGAGTCATAGAAGATGCATTGATCATTTTAACCGTGTTTGGTATACAGAAACATTTTTTATAACTCAACTTTTGGGGACCAAAGTGAGAAATGGAAGGAGAAATTCTTTAAAGTGATACTTCCATCTTTCCTTCCTTCCTTCCTACCCTCCTTCCTTCCTTCGCTCCCTCCTAACACATATTTATTGAAAACCTCTTATATGCTAAGCGCTGGGGAAATACAGTGATCAACACAGGCAGAGGTTTTTTGCCCTCATGCAGTTTGCCTCGTAAGATAAAATATTAGACAAATTAGAGACAACTAATACATGAGACAAAAAAGAAAACAAATAGTATCTTAGAGAGTGATCTGTCTTAAGGGTGAGGCAAGGAACAAGTAAAGCAGGGAAGAGAACTATGCACTTGGACAGAGGGTGGAAAATTTAGATCAGATGACAGAGAAAGTGACTTTGAGAGATCTGAAGAAAGCTGGATTATGTGGGGAAATGCATTTCAGGAAGAGGAAATGGCAAGTACGAAAGCTTCAGGGAGTAGGATGGGTGCAGCCTGTGCAAGAAATGCAAGCAGCTGGTGTGGCTGGAGCAGAGTGAGTGCAGGACACAGTGGCAGGGATCTGGGCTACCACCTGGGAGGCTGGCCTCGCTGGGGAGGTGGGGAGCTCCTGGAGGAGACTCTCCAAATAAGCCTTTTTCCCCAGTGAGCCCGGAGCCCCTGGAGGACTTAGAGCAGAGGAGTGACAGAAATGACTAGTTTTGTATGTTTGTTTGTCTCACAGATCATTTTGGTGTTGTATTGAGAATAGATTTCTGAGAGACAGAGTTCAAAGCAAAGAAACTGGTTGGGAGACTTACTGCTTATATTTCAAATATAAGCTTAAAGGTAAGGGGAAAATAACATAAGAGTTGAACTAAAACCTTGTAAGGAGGCAAAGGCCAAGTTTCTAACACTTTTTTTTTTTTTTAACGATTTTATTTATTTATTTGACAGAGATAGAGACAGCCAGCGAGAGAGGGAACACAAGCTGGGGGAGTGGGAGAGGAAGAAGCAGGCTCATAGCAGAGGAGCCTGATGTGGGGCTCGATCCCAGAACGCCGGGATCACGCCCTGAGCCGAAGGCAGACGCTCAACCGCTGTGCCACCCAGGCGCCCCTCTAACACTTTTTGTCTGGATGTTAGTAATATCTTGAATTTAACCTCTTCTGCATACCCATTTAGCTCTACAATCCTATGCCTCCCTGAGCACGACCTTGATCAGAACTTATCGAACACACTTCCTTGTATTCGATCTTCACTTACTCAGATTCCCCAAACAGGAAAAAATGGGGTGTAGCACCATTCTGACATTTTCATCATGAATCTAGAAAACCGAACAGTCTTTCCTAAAGTTAATAAGTAAATAATTTAACAGGAGCTTGGGTGTCTCAGTCGGTTAAGTGATGGACTCTTGATTTTGGCTCAGGTCATGATCTCAGGGCCATGCCATCGAGCCCCACGTCGGGCTCCATGCTGGGCACAGAGCCTGCTGAAGGTGTTCTCTCTCCCTCTGTTCCTCCGCACTGCCAACCCCATGTACACAGTACCGTCGCTATTGGAATACCACACGCCTGCAGTTTTTATACAATTTTACTATATGCAGACTATAAAGCGATTGCTTCAAAATTGAATACATATGAATGTATATGGAATATATACGGCACATGTGAGCATGAACCTCTCTTTGGTCATGTTCAGCTAATCCGTCTTGGCCTGCTTCAGCACCTTCGTCTGTAGACGAATTCAGTGACTCGGATCCATGTTCACAATCACCTGTCTTCATTAAGAACAAAACACATAGCTCTGTAACCAGTTCTTTTGAAAAATATCTTGTGGAGCCATAGTATTAGTGTTTGGCTTATATTAAATGCTCCATAAATTTTTGCTGAATGAATGACTCTTTAACAAGACCCTCAACTTTTACAGCAAAATAAGAATCTTTACCTTCACGTTACTGCCCCATTAAAACAAGCCCTATTATGATTTCTCAGAAACATATGCAACTGACAATGATTCCTTTTTATAGTTATGATTTAGGGCATTAGTCTGCTGAATTTGCTGTTGTATGATATTGTAGGTAAAGACTTAACTTCACCCTGCACGCAAGTGCTTCAGCGGTCACCATTTAATATTTATTTAATATTTGTTTTCTCCGAATTTAGAAATTGTCTGTTTGGGCTAATTATTGTCAGTATGAGAGATGAGTGATAATGTATGCTCCTTTTACCCCTGTAGTCAGACTGCAATAAACACACACACACACACACACACACACACATTTCTTAGTGGCTTATCCAATTCAGAGATCTTGAGAGCCAGTACTGAAAGTACCCCTAAACTTTTACATACTTGAGTTTTGTCTCTTCCAATATTCCTAATGAAAAAGGAGGTTGAACAGAACTGATGAGTAGAACACAAGCTTTGACTGATGAGCTAGAGTTTTCACTGAAGCTTTCTATCTTATGTTGAAACACATGTGATTTTAAATTCTAGCCAATAATGTATGATATTTTGTTATTTAAAAAATCTTATTTCTCTTCTGTCACATCTCTGCTAGGGATTGTAGCATAGTTTGTTTGATATTTTCTTTAGTATCAGATTCTGATTCAAATGGAAGAATTTACGAGTTGCAAGAGAACATGTCTATAAACTCGAGCGTCCAGTAGATCTCTCTTGGCCTGCTTGGGTACTTTACGGCAGCTGTTGTTCGGGCCATAAAGTGAGTTATTTATTAAGTCAGCTTTTCCACCACCTGACTGACTGCTAATTTCCCAGGAAACGACACCAATTTCTTATGACCCTTACATAAGTCATGATAATTAACTGCCTAAATTTACTCAACTTTTATTAAATAAATACAATATGGCTTCTCTCACAGGATCTCAAAACCAAACCAGAAGTTGTTCAGCTAAAATTAAACAGTCTTTGGCTGTATGAAACTAATGGGAATTGAAATATAGGAAATTCCATTTAGCAGGCAAAACCCCAGAGGATTCCAGACTAAAAGCATCGCCTCCATGTTTGGGTCAGAGAAATATAGAGGGACACATTCTCTGTATGACTTTGTGTTATGATTGCTGGGGTTGAAAGGACCTGTGCAGGTGTGCACCTATTAGGAAAGCAGCTATCTTAGAAAAATACTGAGTGGTAAGTAAATTCCATAGAGTAATTGGCTAGTTATCACTCGCTTCAGATTTTCTCCGAGGGGAACAAGACTGAAACATAAGGACAAATTTTCAACAGATCCACCTGTTCTTGTCTGTCCTGATGGGAGTGGGCTGAAGGAAATGCATGATCAATATGAAAGATCCAGGTAGAGCCGGAAGAGGACTCTAGACCTGAAGCATCGACCAGAACATCACTGGAGCATATAGAAGGATGAGAGTGGTCTTAGGTCATGCCACAGAGTCAGTGATCAACTTAAGCGGACCTTAGAGGCCAATGGAAAGCCACTGAAAAATGTCAGGGGTGAATGGAAGCAACAGAATAACAGTATACAATTCACATTTTTAAATATTTAGATCACTGTGTAGAAAATGAGTTGTAAGGAGAGAGCAGTGAGAGCAGAGTGACCATGGTGATTGTTGTGGAAACTCAGGACAGGGTATTGGTGATTTGGACAAGGGCTGTGGAATGGAGCGGGGAGAAGTGGAAGCATTGGAGATAGATGCTGGGGGCAGAACCATAGAACTTGCTGGAACATTAGGTGTGTGTGCTTGTGGGTGTGTGAGTGTGAGTGCATGCACCCTGGAATGTTAGGGGTGAAGGGTGTGCAGAGAAATGGAGGCTGAGGCATCAGGAGAAATCAGAGATAACTTCTATTTTTTGGTTTAAACAATAAAACAAAAAAACAGGTCTATCAAAAATACCAATCTCATTTACAGTTGGACCAAAGTTCAAAACATACAGCAGTCTCAAAGTGTTAGCATTCAAATGGACTCTTCTGGATTTGGTTTAAAATGGAAAGATTGGAAGGGGAAAGATATTTCAAATTTCGATTTCAAAGCTGTCAATCTTGTATCTTTCTCAAACACTGAGATTATTTTTCTTAAAGGAGTTTATAATCGTCATGCTCTAAATGAGCTCTAGGAGTGATTTAAAATTTTTATTATAAGTCATCTTTGGTATAGGATGAAAACAAAGCTGGGTATTTTTTTTTCTTTCAACTATGAAAGCAAACGCACTTTGTGTTGTTGACGAAATGGTGTTCTTTCAAGCCTTGGTGATTGTCTTTTAATTTCAAAGAGTACAGAAAAGGAAGCTGGTAACTTTGAGAAGTGTGGGAGGGGTGATAGAAGCATGCATTTAAATCACGTTAAAAGCTTGACCTGAGGGGCGCCTGGGTGGCACAGCGGTTGAGCGTCTGCCTTCAGCTCAGGGCATGATCCCGGTGTTACAGGATCGAGCCCCACAGCAGGCTCTTCTGCTATGAGCCTGCTTCTTCCTCTCCCACTCCCCCTGCTTGTGTTCCCTCTCTCGCTGGCTGTCTCTATCTCTGTCAAGTAAATAAATAAAATCTTTAAAAAAAAAAAAAGCTTGACCTGAGTCTTTAGAAGCAGTAATTTATAGCAAGCGATATAAATCCGGCTGACTCTGATGAAAAATGGACAGAATAGGTGGACATTGGAACAGGCAGAGATTATTAGTGCAATAATTTTAAGAAAGCACAATTGATTCAGTTAAGCAAAATATATGGACTTATCTTTTAAAGCAATGTTTTTGAAGGTAGTTAATAAAAAAATATACCAACCCTTGCATATGGATCGATTTTCTCTATCGGCCCCTTTGCACTATTACCTGAAGACAAAACTTGGTACATTTTTTTCCTTTATTATTCTTACTAACATTTTGAATGAAATTCTCCTCTAAGCTAATCTTTAACAATAGATAGCTAAAGTGATTGTACATGTTATTTGAGGAGAAAACCTAGGAACAAGCATGTGGTATACTATATCCATTCAGATGTTTCATATGATTTGCATCTTGTAGAATGGAATAATTTATTACTTGCATCTGACATCTGATTTTTGACATTCCAATTGTATTCTATGTTGTCTATATAGGACAAAACATACTATGAGCTTTAATTCAATTTTCACAATAAAACTTTACTTACATGGATTTGTTTTAAATTTAATTTAAAGAAGTTAGAATTAAAAACTTACTTGGGGATTCTGTTTGGTTTATTGATTTAACTTCAGCATGCTATTTAATACAGATTGCTGTCACCGACAACAGATAGACATTGTGAAGTTGTTTTCAAACTATATTAAATCAGATATAAGATTGAAGAACATGTTTCTGTCACAATTTAAGCAGTCAGAAAATTCTCAGGTCTACTTAGTTTGTCCTACTTAAAGGGTAGTTCACTTGAGGGTGCTTTTACTGACTCTCCTGTTCTCCCAACCCTTCAGGACACTTTTCCTAAAGCAAATGTGTGATTGGATTATTGCTCAAAAATCTTGAATTCTCCGTTGCCAACTTCATCAAGCCCAGATGAGGTTCTGTGTGGACCTTCTCTTCACTGATAGTCTATAATTGCTTCTAATTCTTTCCTTCCGTGATTTCATAGCAAACTGCACTACATTCCTCCCCAGTCGATCCCCAGGAGATTCATGGATCCTACCCATTTTATAGTACACCCCTTGCTTCTCTCACCATCAGAATCCAGGACTAGGGAAAGAAAGCCTAGGATTTCTAACACACTCTTTGCCAAGGACTGCCTTCAGTTTGAATGAAACATTAACTACTTTTTAGATTGAGTTTCTTCATCTGTAAAATGTAATACAGCACTTAGAATATGTGATCATTTGAGGGACTAAATGAGATAAAAATACAAAATACAACATATATACAATGCGTGGTATATATCCATTTAATAACTGCAGTACTCCTCACTCAAACATGATATTCCTTCTTTTAATAGCTGCTGGCATTTCTCTCTAAGCTAAGTTTTTATCATTCAAATATATGTAGAAACTCGGGATTTTACTCTTTTTATGGTACATTTAGAAGGTAAACGAAGACTGCAATAATTTTCTAATTGGATATGTTTACTTACTACACTATATCATTCACATTTTGAACAGCCCTAAATTATTGTTTGAAACTCTAGAAAGATCCACTTAACTATTTTACAAAACTTAACATCGGAAAATTGGCAAGATCTCAAATATGACTATTGAAATAAAAAAGGTTTTCCTGGGATAGAATTCTTTTATTCCCTTTCCTTTCCTTTTGTTTTAATTTCTCTCTTCTTCATTTTCTAAGATGAAGTTCACATCATCGATTTCACGTTTTCTTTTTTCTAAATCAATACTTAAAAGCTATAAATTTCCCTCTCTGTTAACTGCATCCCATAAATTTGGGGATTCTATTTTCATTATCATACCATTTAAAACATTTTAAATTCCCTATGGGATTTCTTCTTTGACCCCTGAGATATTTGATTACCAAATTAATTCAGTTGTGGTCAAAGTATATATACTGAATTATTTAATTTCTGAAAAATTTAAGATTTGTTTTATATCCAGCAAATAGGATAGTCTTGTTGAATAGCCCATGTGCATTTGAAAAGTATATATATCCTGCAGTTACTAATCATAGGGTTCTTTAAATGTCAACTAAATTAAGTTGGTTTAATAGGATTATTCACATCTTCAATAACATCAATGTGTGTCTAGTTGTTCTAAAAAAATATTAAAAGAAGGATGTTAAAACTCTGCCGATGATTCTAGATTTTCTTTTCTCTTTTTATTTCTGTCATTTTTTTTTTTTTACTTCATATTTTTTAAAGCTAGTTTATTTGGGATGTATACACTTGGGATTATTATGTCTTCTTAAAGAATTGGCTATATCTTCATTAAGCAGTTGCCTCTCTTTATTCCTGATTGTACCCCAAGTCCTGAAATCAGTTTTGTCCGACAGTGAGGTGACTCCACCAAATCAGTGTTTGTAGGCATGTGCGTACTTACACATCCTTCTCCTTCTCAGTCATCTGTGTTTGTATATATGCAGTGTGTCTCCTATAGACATCGCATCACATCATTGGCTCTTGCTTCTTTTATCTAATCTGACAATCTGCCTTTTAATTTGGAAGCTTCATGCATTTAAATTTAATTTTGGAAGCTTCATACATTTATTAAATTTAATTTAACAATTAAATTATTAAAATGGTTGGGTTAAGTCTAGCTTCTTGCTAGTTTTCTGTTTGTCCCATCTGCTCTTCCTTCTTCCTTCTTTCATATTAATTGAGTATTTTTTAATATTCTGTTTTGCATGTGCTGGCATGTTGGCTTTGTACCTATTCCTCTTTATTTGCTTTTAGCTATCCTTCTTTATTTATTCTTTCAATGGTTTTGTGGATTACAATGTGCAGTCATAACTTATCAAAGCCCATGTAGAATTATTTGAATGAATATTATATTACTTTATATATAAATACCTAATAATCACGTTTTTTTATGTCCCCTTCCATTCTTTGTGTTATTGTAGTCATATATTTTATTTCTTATATGTTATCTTATTTCTTAATATGTTATAAAATCATAATACATTATTATTTCCCTTTAAATTATCTTTTAAAGAATTTTGCAAGGAGGAATATATATATATGCATTTTATGCATATTTATATATTTATATATATTTATGCATATTTATATATATATGCATTTTTATATTCATCCACATTCTTATCATCATTTCATACATTCTCCTTAACTCTTCTTTCCTTCCTGCAGATCTGAGTTTCTGTCTAGTCTCATTTTGCAGCTCTGCTTGAATCAATTTCTCTCAGCTTTCATTTATCTGAAAATGCCTTTACGTGGCCTAACTTCTGCTTTAGCTATGATATTTTGATTGAGCATTTTGGCTAATATTTTCCCCCTTTATATCAAAGAATGATGCTGCATTATCTGCTGACTTTCATGGTTTCTGATAGTGCCATTCATTCTTACCATTGTCCCCATGGAAATAATGTCTTTTGTTTTCTCTGTTTTGAAGCTTTTCTTTTTAATATTTGGTTTTCAACAATTTCTCTCATGTGTCTAGATGTGATCTTCTTTGAATTTGAAGAGAGACAATGAGTGGTACACTTTACTCACCTTTCCTCCTTGCAGCCTTAGAATGAATGACTCTAGAAAAACATTCGAGACCTGGGAAGAAACTCCACCACCAACTGCATGTTTTATTTACACCTTCATTAATGAATACAACAAATATTTATTTAGAACCCACTGTCTCGTTGGACTTGTTCTTGCCACCTGCAATACAGCAATAAGCAAGACAGATGAAAATTCCTGCTTTTTTAGAGTTTACATTTCTAGTGTAGAGGCTAGAGGTTTGGGGAGACAGGTAACAAATAACAAAGGCAACACATACATGTTTTGATGATAAGTTGCAAATCATTAAGGAAGCATGCGCTTTGGAAAAACAGGCAAGGGATAGGAGGGTGTGAAGCCTGGGGAGGCCCACAGCAGGGGTAAGGCCAACTTACAGTATTATGTAATGGGTTCAGGCCTGGCATTATTGGAAAGTTACTATTTAAGCTTAATCTGAAGGAAGGTGCAAAATCTTAACCTGTGGCTATTCAGAGAATGAGCATTCCAGGCAGAAGGAACATCATTATTTTTTCAAACCTGCAGCATCCACTATGTTTCTGCGATCCATTTACCATTTCTTATTTTTCTTGTATTCATTTACAAAATTTATTAAATTTCAGATGTGAGTCAGTTACTATGCTAAGTGGTGAGAATCCAAACAGGAGTAAGATAGAGTTCCTGCTTTCGAGTTGATACTTAGTTCAAAGACCTTCAGGTTCCTAAAAGGTAGAGAATTATGTGTGGTGTTCAGGCATACGACAACGGAGAATGAAAACAAGCAGTGTGTGTCTCACACAAAGGCATTCAAATTCATATCATTAAGTCACTGTCCTGGACAAACCAAATATATCTGTAATTCTAATGCTTCCAGCTGGAAGCAGGTGGCCAGTTTGTGACCCTTCAAGAAATGGGCCCATCAAAAACTAGGTACAGAGTAACGTGAGTGTGGGATAGAGGTCTGGATGCAGTGGGGACCCAGTGGATACTGATGAAAGGACTTGGGAAAAGCTTACTGGGGTGCAGGGCCCCAAATGCAGAAAGATGTCTTCTTGGCTATTCCTAGCAGGCTTTCCTGCTATTGTGTGTGCTTTAAATTGATTGTCAAACTGTGTTTTCAGGTGATTAGTTGAAGTTAGCTAACCAATAGTTCCTGGGTCCCTATTTCTTTTTTTTTCTCCCTTCATTAAACATTTTTATTGTCAAAGATTTCAGCATACATGAAAGTAGACAGACAAGAATAAGGGGGTACCGCTCATTTCCAATAATCACCAGCACTTTGCCAATGTTGTTGGTCGTCTTCTCTCTCTCTTGCCCCCCCACCCCTCCCTAGGTCCCTATTTCTGAAAGGACTTGATATACCCTTCATAAATTCTCAAAAACAAAACAGATCAACACAAAAATGTATTGTGAATAGCTCCTCCTTGTTCCCTAAGTTCGATGTCATTACATCTCTATCATTGAATATATCCTTTAATTTTAAGTATATTTCAGCAGTTCTTTTTTTTTAATATTTTATTAATTTATTTGACACACAGAGAGAGAGACAGCCAGTGAGAGAGGGAACACAAGCAGGGGGAGTGGGAGAGGAAGAAGCAGGTTCCCAGCAGAGCAGGGAGCCCAATGCGGGGCTCGATCCCGGGACCCTGGGATCACGCCCTGAGCTGAAGGCAGATGCTTAATGACTAAGCCGCCCAGGTGCCCTTCAGCAGTTCTTTTCTTGACTTATCTTTCTTCTCTCAACAGTAATGAACTTTTTTCTGCTGTGGAAATGTCCCCTCTTTAATGAGGCCAAGTCACATTGCTATGCCAGTGTAAAAGATTACATCCCCCCTTCTCTCCATTGCACTTTTGCAGAAGAGAAATGGAGGATGTTGGTCTCCTGGGTTGTCTTTCAAACCCCAGAATTTTATTCTGAAAACATTTTAATGTTGTAACTCAGAGTAAACGCTAGGGGAAAGTGTACATTTGTAAAAAGCTCTAAGTCCAAGAACTCCTCAGTCATGAATATGGAGAAAAGAATTAGAATAGAATACCTAAACAGCTCTTAAAGTGTGTACGGGCCTTAAGTGGCGATGTTTCCTAGTAATGGCAGGATCCTGTCCCATACGGCACATTTTGAGAAGATCTAGAGTGACATGATTTCATTTTTATCATGTTTATTTTTATCATAAGTTTACTCCTATTTTATAATGCAGATGGTGAAAACTTAAGAAATATTAGTAATTAAGAGGAACTACTGGGAATAATCCTTTCTAATTAAAGAGCTATTTTAGATATCTACCTACTCTTTGGACACTTGAATGATTTGTAAGGCACGAATGCCTCTGTATCTTACAGGGCAACTCAATATATGAAATTCAGTAATGCGGAAATTTTACACATCGTGAGAAAGATGCCTATGGTTCATTTGAACATTAAGGCTTAGGGAACTTGGAAGCAAACTCGAACCAACTGAGTTCTCTGATTCTAGTCTTCCAAGTAAGACTGCATGAAAATTGATTTTAGAGCAGATAGGGTCCACTACTGATACATACCACATTTTATGAGGGATATTGATCTCCTTATGACTCTTTGTTAACTATAAGCATGGTAAATGCACATTGTAAGAACATGTGAAATATAGAAGGTATAATACGTGTAAGTGAAAAGGCCTGTGTATTTGATAACCAGAGGTAGCCACTTTTAATATTTTCCTACACAAATTTACAAACAGCTTTTCATATATACATATAGATTATATTGTATTCCAAAAATTGAATTAATTATATAAGTTTTTCGACTCAGTATTATGCTGAAAATATGTTGCTCTGATGTCAACCCATGTAATCATCACTTTTATGGCAGCATCATGTTACATGAAACTATTGCATGTAGCATATGTGACCACACCCCAGTAATGGACATGTAGATTATTTCCCAGTTTTCGATATAAATGACATGGTGATGAAGTCATTTGTGCACTCATCTTTGTGCATTCATCTGATTTGCTCTTTAGTAAAAATTCTACATATAGCCTTGCTGGATCAAGGGTATACAAATGTTAATGCATGTTACCAAATCATCTTCAGGAAAGTTGTACCAATTTATATTCTGTTGATATGTCCCCTAGCAATACAAATCTAATTTTTGCAATGAAACTTATTCGGACAATAAGATTTTTTTTTTTTTAGAGGTTGAGTTATGTCATTTTGGTACCTGTTCTGTATATTAGGTGGTACCAGAAAGGCTAGCAAATATACGTACTCTTTTCTTATGGTTATTTCTTGATGATCAAATATTTAGACTGTGGTGGTTTTTTTTGAGATTGTGTGACCTAGATTAGCTCAGCTCTTGTCAGCTCAGCTCTTAACTAGACGTCTAACTTATTTTCTATTAGATCTAATATCTTCTTGAATTAACACATGTTCTTAAATGAAAATTATTATTTCTGTGTACATTGCTGGTATTTCCTATAGAGAAGAGCAGATAAGCTCAATCATCTGTTTCTTTATCATATGAAGGCGTAATCAAGCTTGATTTTACAGCAGTAAGGGTCCTGTTATACATTCACTGTCTAAGACAGACACGGATGACTAATTTCATGGCACTGTTCACACTTACCCTGTGTTACTGTGGAGGGGGTTTGTTGGACACTCCCTGAACCAAGATAAAGTTCCTGATCACTCACTATGTGATTGTTTCTATGAGAAATAAAACCTACAGATCTAAAATAAATTATTATATCCTATGAACTATACCATCCTTTGACACCTAAACACATAAGCCAGAAAACTGACGTATCTTGTTTGGCTATTCAGTAAACCGATAAGGCCAAGCATCTCTGTCATTAGACTCTTCTCTTTCTAAATTTAATTGGAATTATATATGGAATATTACTGGCCAGGGCTTTTAGGATTTAGTACATCTTCTCCAAGGATTATGATGTAGTCCAGGACTTGAAGTTAGTTCCACAGCTGCCTTTTTTGTTGAACAGAATTTAGTCTAGATTTTTCTTTCTCTTATGTATAGAGAATAGATCATCACAAAAAATTGTGTTTAACTCTAGACCAGATAACTATCATGTAAAATTTTTGTTATTGTTGTTTTTCAAGTCAGGCTCCCAAACTGGCCTAGACCTTATACCTTGGCAGTTTGCCAGGTTGTCAAGGCATATAATCTTGTGACCACCAGAGGAAATTTTGAGTCCCCAGCAGCTGCTGTGTGGACCATTGAACCACTCTTTGTGGCCTGTTGCAGACAAGTTTCTGGTTAGAAGAGGCACTGGGAGCAAAGTTACTTTTCTTTCTGATACCTGAACAGAGGGAAGAAATTAACCTAAATTTGGACCTTAGCTATCATCCCACTGGACACTCATTTTACAAATGAAGAAATTAATCCTGAGATGTCAAGCAGTTTACCCAGGATTACCATCCATTCCATAAGTCATTAAGGACTATCCATTTGATGGACACTTTTTTTCTTATAAAATTATTGAACAATTTTTAAGGAAGGGATAACAAAGATTCCCAAAATGATCATCTTCATGTTGCTGAGAAACACATTTCTAATAAAAAAAAAAAAAAGGAAAATGAAATCAAAGAACTTGTTATCAGAAATTGATCCAACTTTGTCTTTTGGTAAAAAGCTACTAACAAAATGATTCAAGGAAAACAACTAGGTTTAGAACAATCTCTTTATAGCCTTGAGTCTCTTTGGCTCCTTTCTTAGTGAGGACCTTGTCCAGGTTTTCATTAAATGTATGGTCTCTGTGAGTTAAGAGCTTACATCTTAATTTACAAATTTTGAAATAGCTTGTGCCCTTGGTACTACTGAAATTAAATTTAGTAATAATCATATCTGAAATATACTACACAGTAGAGTGGATCACAAAGGTCCTTAAATTAGTTATTCTAAACCTAAGTTAGATGTAAACTGGGAACCTATGTATCTCTTATAAAACACTTTGCAGAGGGGTACCAGATTTCCTTAGAATGGAAAACATCCAGTAAACCAAAGAGAACCTTAAGGACCTGCATATCTTGAAGATCTAGGAAGAGTTTATTCAATATGTTCACCCCCAATTCTGTGACCTATAGAAATACAGAGCAATTGCCAGGATTTCTGAAAATTTCTGGGACATTTTCTGAGTCTCTAGCTTTTAGAGTTCTACTCCTGCATATTTTGTGTGTAGTGTGCTATGTGGCATGGATAAGAAAATCAGTACTATGTTTGGGTACCCCCCCAAAAAAAAAGACCACTTACACAAAACTTAATGATTTTCCTACTACTTGATATAGAAGGGGAATTTTGGAGAAGGGATTTGTACAGCAGCAGCAAAAACTGACCAATCAAACATAAGGTTATGTCTCCTGTTGCAATGTCTTTGGGGTACTCCAACCATATAGTATTTGTAAAGGTGGAGCCTCATGTTCTGGCTAGCTTCTCTCTCCTTTCCTTCCCTGTTCTGTTCTCCAAGCTCTTGAATTCTTGTCTTCTTCAAGAAGGTAGAACACTCCTTTCCTAATCCTATAAAGTTGAATGGTATCCAACTCCTATGAACTTCCACTCATACCATCAAACACTTGAAATATTTTTCCAAACAAATAATTCCCTTCTACATTTTGACCAAGGAATTATAGTGCCAGAGTACACATTTCTCCCCACCACATGACAATAAAAAGTTCCACCACACAAGGTCTGCTTGCATGGGGCATGACCAACTCATTACTCCTCAACTGCCATTTTGCACGATCAACTGGAGAAAAAATCATCGATGTACACAGCTCACTGACCATGAAGACTAAGGAATATAAAATCAATGCATTCTTGAACAGAGAACGTGCTTATCTAATTATCACCTCTGCTAGTTTAGTGTCTTAGAAAACAGAGCAGCAGTAAGTTACTGCCTTGAGCTGTGATATCTCTGCTTCAATTGTACATCTGTATTGCCAACCAGTTCTGGAAGCTGCGGGTGATGACCGTAGCATAGCATTGTGTTTGAATTGACTTAGATGTTGTTAGCAGGATGTTCTCTGTTTGTTTTTACAACACAGTTCTGCAGTGTTTATGGATAGTACTTCCACATTTCCTTGCACCCTGATGAAGAACCTTTAATGAAATGATTACTTTGAGTTATGTAGGCGGTTAAACTCAGTAGCAGCAATGTATACTGTGTAAGCTTTTTATTTTCAAGATCAAAGTACAAACCATTCATTCTCACTGAATGTATAAACAAGGATGATACAACCAGATAGGATAGTGATGCATTGATGTTCAATATTAAGCTACAACTGGACTGTTAGGGAGCTCCAAGCACATTTGAATATGTGTAACTTGAAAATCCCTTGTTGTTAGCATTCTGTTAAGTTTCTGATGTATGTGCAGTCTTAAAGAAACTTTGTGAGAGAAGAAATATTAGCAAAATCTCATACATTAAAAGTGACAAAAATTGCATTAAGACCAAAGGCACAAAAGAAGGTTCTTCAAGAATCCTTGTCATATGACATGATTAGTTCTGGAAATCATGAGATGAGTCAGGTTAATTTACAGCAAGTTATGGAAGAAATCAAAGCTGACTCTGGCAATGAGGGTGTTTATCTAAAGAAGTCAATGGCATTGATGCCCAGGACCAGCAGTTGATGTTTAGGTGATACATTAAAGACAGAGAGGTCTTGGAGGAATGTTTGCTCTGGGAAACATTGCAGTGACCTATGAAAGGTGTCAATTTGATTTGTCTCATCAGGGTCTGCCTTGATTTGCGAGTTGAAACTTGATTGCTTTACACTGGTGATATCTTTACTGTGCTAGGAAGCCCCTCAAAATGATAATATATTGTCCCTTGTATCATGCACTTGCTAAGAAGCGGTTGCCTACAGATTTAAAAGATTCATTTCTATTATGGCCATTGCTGCATTCTTGAACAGAGAAAGTGCTCTAATTATCACCTCTGCTACACCTTTTTTCAAAGCAATTGATACTGAGCATCGCGTGACAATGAGGTGACTTTTTGAGACTAGATATTTGTTTGTTTAAATGTGGAAAGAGAAATAAAGGGATGAGCACTGCAAGTGAAATGGTATTGAATTTAAAGCACTTGGTTGCTGTCATGCCTCTGGAGAGCTTACAGAGAAAAGGAATAGATTCAGGATCATTTGATTGAAACCGGGATTCAGTTATCTGTAATAATAATATGATAAAATGTGACCAAAATAAATTCTGAGGCAGGGCCCAAATCTGAATTTGATTCAAGGCAGCAAACCTCAGTTAGCACTGTTTCTTTAGCTGGTAAAGACAGCAAAGGAAGGCTATTCATTCATAATATACAATATATTTATATTATATGTAATATTTAAGTCTATAATATATTTATTTATATAATATTTTTATATAAATATAACATAATAAATATAAATAAAATATTTATATAGTAAATATAAATAAAATCTGTAATAAAATTTATATAAATATACAAAATATTTGTATAAAATAAAATATAAATATACATTCTACACGAATCTATATAAATATATAAACTATTTACACAAAATAAATATATTTATTAATTTTTCCAGCTTTATTGAGATATAGTTGGCAAGTAAAATTGTAAGATATTTAAAGTGTATGACATGATTTGATATACCTGTTAGTGTGAAAGAACTCCCCCTCACTGAGTTAATTAACACATCCATCATTCCCATATTTACCTTTTTTTTGAGAACATTTAAATTCTCCTCTCTTAGCAAGTTTCGATTATACAGTAGGGCTGTCAACTAGTATCTAATTCAGTGGTTCTAAGGTGAGTCCCTAGAATTTGCATTTCTAACAGGTGTCCAGGTGATGCTGCTGGTCTGGTACCACACTTCAAGAAGCACTGCCCGAAATGAAGGTCGGAAAGTGCCGAAATGGGAGTGATGGCAGGTGTGAATATTACATGACAGGTAACATAAGTCACTGAATAAAATGCTATGGCAGAAGAGTCTCTGTTCCAGTAAACTTCGAAAAGTGTGTTATTTTATATGCCCAGTGTCACGATGAACTTCAAATAAAACACAAATATTTAACTCAGCTTGTATAATATACCTTAGCTAAAAGAATTAACCAAATTGGGCAGTTTTTGGTAAGACATTTAAAAATGCAGTTTTTTTGGTGAATGAAAAGAATGCAAGCTGTAAGATTAAGAACTACAGATTTCAACATTGAGAAGTATAGCATCTAATTTATACTTGATTCTGATGGACCGTTAATAAGTCATTTGCTTATATAACTTATTCATATTCTAGGGGATTCATTTTAAACTTTTTTTGTCCTTTTCACTGAAACATCTTCAGCCATCTGTACTTGTAAACTGTTTTAAAATTTTTCTCTCTCATGATTGTGTAATAGATTATGGCTCGGAGCCCTCTGCACCCCTTTCTCTGGGAGACTTCTACCTACAGATTCTTCCGTACTCTGTGTTGGTAGCTCACCTTATACAGTAGGTTTGCAACATTCCAGAAATAAACTTTTCAGGGAAGGTATTTCATAGGACATTCTTTTCCCCTGAAATCAGAACTAACACACTCTAACACCCTAAAAGGCTATGATCGCTTTTCATTACTGTTATTTTCATCTGACATTTGATGTACTTGACCCAAGGACACAGGTATCAGGGGATATTACGGGAAATGTCTGAAGAGCCCTTTTGATTGTCACTGATTAGAGCCGAGCTTCTGTTTCTTTAGGTTTTAGGTTGTATCTGAAGTCAGAAAACTGGTTTGATCTCCTGTTCTTTGGGAACCTGGCCATAGTCTCTCACTTTCCACCTACAGTGATTCTAAAACTAGGCATGTGTAAATGCAAACACTGTTCATTCGTTATGGAGAATGTGGCCGCTAGGAATCCTTTACTGCCAAAATAATATCAGTTATAAGCAACGGTGTGCCAGTAAATGTTTAACAGCCAGCTTTCTGGGGAACAAAAACAATCCTGATTTCTAGCATTTGCCTGTTTTTTTGGTGTAAATACTCCCACTATGACCAATTTTAAGCTACCAACTGGACATCACTGAAAATGGAGTTGGCAAGAGATGTGTCAAGTTGATTCCTGGGAGCTGGCGTCAGCACACCATGAGGGTCTTACGGCTTTATTGTTTCTTTCTAGATGAGTGAGCATAGCCGTAGGAAGGAAGGGGATCCTCAGGTCTTCAATATCAGTACTTTATGTGAGAAAAAAAAGTTTCAGGGTTGGATTGTTTCCAAACTACTAGCTTCCCACCTCCACGTAATGTATTAAGTGGCTCTCCATTTTTCATCACTGTAGAAATAACTCAGAAAGTCTAAAGAAGCAATACACTAAAAGCAGTCAAAACTTATCACTACAGGGAAAATAAATAAATGCGCAGCATCCTGGCGGTATCTTTGTAATAAATGATCTGAGTTGTGGGTTTTATGCAGGCACTCCCCCCAGGACAATGCGATACGCCATTATCACAATTACTGGTCACCTGGCATTGTGTCATCATTTACTTGCATGTCTTTCTGCCCCACTAGACTCGAGCTGCTTGAGAACAGGCACCATTTTTTTTTTCATTATCTCCAAAGCTTAGCATCGTGCTTAGTCAACGAAGGGCACTTGTGAGTGGGTTCTGTGCCTCCATTGAAGACAACTCCTCCTAACTCCATAGCTCTTCTGGGATCTGCCCAGGCTGCTGTTGTAACTGCATTACAATTGAATGTTTCCCTCTGCTTAATTCTGCTCCCCTTACTCCTTGACAAGAGTTGTTCCTCAGAGCACGCTACAACAAACCTCCTGCATGCAAATCTCCCATTCAAATATACTTAATATGTGAGTTTTTGTTTACTGCAAAGGAAAAATTTGGAAATTTGTCCTCTCTTCTACAATAGTGCATTTCAGAGCAACGTTAAATAATTTGCATTTACTCAAAAACAATGAACATCATTTTGCTTGAGGGTGCTATTAAACTAGATGATCCATTGGATTATTTAACTCCCTCGAAATTTTTCTGCCACTCCACATAAAAAACGACCAAACTTAGCTGTGATCAGTGCAACAGAGTTTCAAGATAGAGTACGAACTGCTTCGAGAAGGAATTCTACCACAATCATCAAGTCTCCCAGACAATTGTATAAAATTGGTACAGACTGTTGTCCAGCCTTTTTTGGACTTTCACTGAAAATGTAGATAAGTGTGCCTTTGGTCTCATGTAAGTCAGGCATATTGTACTCACCTTTTTATCACCTTAATTCCTTAGCACATCACTTGGGATTCCTTAGTACAAGTAATTTCCACATGTCTTGGGTATCGCATGGCCAAGACAACATGACGTCTGCATCTTGAATAATAAAGTCATGTCTGTGGTGCCAGCAAATCCGCTGGCTTAGGTGAAACAGAGGCACGGGGAAGCCAAACATTGCATATTATTGTACTCCACAGATCCCTGAGAGCACAGATTTCTCTGCAAAATATGGGGGCTTTTTTACACAGTTAAATGAAAGTGTCTAAGTGTATGAATCTCAGAAATCAGGATGATTAGCTTCCGATTCTTCAGCATGCCCAGGACAGCTATTATTAACGCTGGGTTTATGTGCCCTAGTTTTGGAATGAAGTTCCTATTTAATTATATCCCAGTAGTCTTCAAATGGATTTGCAATGCCCTTCTTACTAATAAGATCCCATTCTCAATTCTAGAAGATGCTTCTTTTAGATATCAGTAAAATGAAACAAGTGACCTTCAATCATTTTCCTGAACTAAAGAAAACTAGGATGGGCTGTTAGGATCACATTGTAATCATCATGATTACAAGTCAGAGAAATATATAACTATAGAACTGCAAGTACTAAAAAACACACAAACATTAAACCAGAGCTAAGTAATATAGCTCTCTCTCAATAGATAGATAGATAGATAGATAGATAGATCTATATAGTTATATGATATTGAAATAAATAAATATTATAATTTGGATTAAACTATGACACTATAAATTAGGAAGTGAAATGTCAGTAATTATTCAGCAGGTACATTTGTACCTTTTTGGGTGGAGACAGAAGAAAATATCAGACTCGTTCTATTTTATGTTTACGTATTACATTTACTCTGAGGAGAAATACGAGCTTATTTTATTACATCCTCTTGTTTCATGAATTGAGCGTACACGTTTGCATTTTATTACTGGTCAACTTTCCCTTCTCTCCATTAGCCTTCCCTTAATCTTTTAAATATATTGAATAAAAAGCAAGAGATTAGCACCCAAGTCCAGCCACACTGGGCCTGAAAGTTCCCCAGCTGTGCTGAGGCCCACACTTGGTGAGTTGGACTCCCAGAGAAGAGAACAATCGGTATCCACACTTTTCCCAGCATAGACTGGCCTGGAATGTGGAGGCAGAGTATTGGGGCAATGGCTCTGAGGACCTAGCAATGCAACTGTGGCAGCTGGTGTTAGGGTAGCTATATCCACAGCCACATTCCAGAGCTCTGAATGGCCTGGGCAGACATAAATCCCAGCCTGTCTTCATCATTGCTAACAGATGGCAACCTCATGGCAAGACTTTATTTTATGGCATGGATTTTATATGCACTTGGATCAGCCAACCTTGTGTTAAATTTGACCATAATGACACCATCACATCCCTTACCACTAAAAAGGAAAAAAAAATGTTTACATATATGTTTCGGTATAATGTATATCACATTACCTTTTTCTATGAACCTCTTCATTCTAGCTTTTGTTGGGGTAACAAAATCACAAATGCACTTGTCAAATAAAAATTAGCAACTTAGGGAACCAATATGAGCTCATGAAGTCTCCCATATTGAGCTACCTTTTTAAAAGACATATCCAGAATCCAGAAGATGGGAAGATGGCAGTAGTATCAAAGATAAGTGAAAAGAAAGGAAATTAACTGAATTATGTCTGGATGAACTCAGAAAAATACAGGAGTTTGAAAAGACAAATAAATAAATGAACAAAATGGGCTCAAAACACTGTATTTAATTATTTGGGCTTTAACCCATGAAAACCACTTAATTTATTTCCTGCTTTATTCCTTACCATTAAGAAAGCCCGTGCTCAAACTAGAAAAGGTAGATAAAGCATATTAAGAGAAAACAACTATAATGATAATAATAAACATATTAGAAGAAAGAAAATGTGTGAAAAATATGTGGAAATCATACTTAACCCCTTAAAATTAGTTTTAGTCTGGGCACACATGAGTGATATGTCAGTGCACTGAAAATAATTGCAGATAACACCTCACTCACGAGTGCCTAGAATCTTGAACAAATTTGAGGTAGTTAGGCTGCACAGCTTTTAATACAACTTAAAGAGAAGGGAGGTCTTGCTTTCTTTCTTGTCTTAAAGAGGGGAGGGGAACCCACAAGAGTCAAACACGGAGCAAGATGCATCAAAAGTAAATATACTCTTAGGCTATAGTGACAGTTCAGTTTTCAGAAACATCAAAGACCGCATCCCAGTGAAAACTCTTATTTGGTATTGTGTTCATTTTCAGAGAAAGATTTTATATGGGCATCGATGGAATAGATTTGATTTATAACAATGAAGATATGAAATCAAGGGAACAAATATGATGTGAATTAGCTGAAAGACCTTGGAATATTTAGCCTGAAGGAGACTTGATCTTTCTCGATGGCTAGTTCAAATATTTGAAAGGCCTAGGTGATGGTTTAGAATTCATCTATGTCCTTCCAGTGGCAAAAGAACAATCAGCCAGTTGAAGTCACATATAAACAGGTCTCCATTCAATGGAAGGAAGGGTTTTATGATTGCCAGCTAGTTAAAGTAGACATGGACTGGTTTGTGGGATAGTAAGCATGGTCAAATGGAAGGTGAAGTCAATCATTTGGATTGATAGTGAAGGGGATTCTTGTAGTACATGAGGGATTAAGTATGATGACCTCATATCTCCTTTGTTTCTAAAATTCTGTGTTTGGTTTGGAGGAGAGTATCACTCAGGACTTGTTCAACAACTATTTAGGGCTGTAACATTTCAACAATGCAGTTCATTCGGGGAATTTTATTTTTGTATATTGCAAATAATGGCAGAATATAGGGAAAAGCCAAAATAAATGTCATTCAGTAATGTAGATGGTATTCTGTAAAAACTATTGATTAAGTACCAACATCATTGCAACAGATGGCACAACCCAGTGTTAGACCAGTAAGCTTGTCAGGGTGAGGCTGCCAATCCAAAAATTGAAAACAGGTGGCAGAAGTTCCCTGGGGCGCTTGGCATCTGTAAGTAATCACTTACTGTAACAGCCCTGGTCAGACACAAATTAGCTTCATTGCTGATGACATTTTTAATAGCTGAAGGACCTCACAGCTTTATTTAATTCGAATTGTAAGATACTATATATGTGTAGCTGATCACCTTTGACAATTGTTTGGTTCTCTTCTACTTTGTCAGCCCAAGTTGCAGTATGCTATACATTTTATTTTTGTAATGCAAAAGGGTCATAAACCACGATAGAAGGCAAGCTACACTTCTTTTCTATACTGCTCCAGTGTTTCTCTGTTGCATTTTCTCTGGTTCTTCTTCTCATCCATACCCAACCCTTAAAGAGAAATCAAATACATCTGTACTTGGTTTCTGTTCAGTGGAAGTGAAATCCCACAAAAACCAAACCGTGGTTTGAACTGAAAATTCTCATTTTAAAAGTATGTTACTAGCCTTTCCGCCATTATATTCCACTGCCCTCCTGCCCCTCCCCGATGGATATGGAAGTGAATTAAAGTTTCTTCATGGGAAACTGATAGAGAAGGGATGGGTAAAGACTTACATTGGTAATACTGTCCAAAATTGGTACTTTCCAAGTCTTGGGTCTTATACTTCAAAGCTTCTTTGGAAAATGTGGGTGAGAGTGAGAATTTAGTAAAAAGGCCAAACTGTTCAGTTTGGAGAGAAATGAGTAGCTTCGAGTCCTTTAAGCATATCATGGGAATATTGCTGTAGATTCCTGTAGGCCATTGGCCAATGTTTCAGTTAATATAGTGAGATAATTTCTCTTCTGATTATACTCTGGATAATTTGTCAGAAAAGCATTCACTTTGTTGAAACGATGAGTTACTGTACTTGAACAATTGAGGCTGACCATAAAGCAGGATACAAATAAATATGAGGAAACAGCAGAATGTTTTAAAATACTGTATGTAGTCAAAGGACAATGGACTGTATATGATCCAGCAGTCTATCTACCCACACTTTTTCTGTTTTCTCCACAGTAATATGGAAAACCATAAGACCAGAGACTGCTGTAAAAAGTGACTAAATTTTTCATCTAAATGAAGTAATAGATGGAGTTGGTAGACTCCAAATCTTACTTGTATAGTTGTACATTAAGCTGCCTCCATTCCCCCATTCTCTTCCCCAGAAGAAATTTTGTCTCCACATGTTGTATTGTTTCTTACTAGGCATTGATCTGTTATACAAAATGAAGAAAACATTTTGTGTCCTTGGCTTTGGTCAAGTCCTTATGTATTTCGTTAATTTATTCAGGGAATGAATGGCTGATTTATTGTTTGGGAACAACTCTCTGCTCATGATGGTCCTTATACCTTTTACGCATCAACTGTCTACCTAATCAGAGGCCTGGTTCTTGTTAAAATTTAGCAATGGTAAACTGCTTGGCAGATTACAATGAAGTTTCCAAGACAGTTCATATGAGGCAGATAGAATCAGGGAATAGTGGATGGCTTTGTGTTGTGTAAAACTGTAATGGGAACCTAAGCCTTCTGTTCATAGTGAAAACTCTATTGGATTACCTGCATAATCCTTCAGGATAGGATTATCATAGCAATTTCTAACTGTAAAGCACATGTAGTAACCTTTTCTACATCTAATGAAGACATTACCTTGGCTTATTCTCTTGATTTAGAAGACAGTCATGGCATTTTTCCATTGGTTACATTAAGCAAACATAAAGACATATTTTAGACCCTTTTGACTATGAGATTCTTAAATTCTCTGGTATGGTTTTGCAGCCCCCAGGGATGCCACCATGGTTTCAGAAGGCATTTCTGGGGAATAAAATAAAACCTGCAGGCACCTCCAAGTGAATAAGCCTGGGATCCCACTGTTACTCCTGAGTAGTCCTGAAGGGATCCCAAGGAATCTAGACCAAAAGGGTTACTACCGTGGGAATCTCACTCTGAGCTTCATTCCAACCAGCACAGAAGGATTCATCAGAAGTTGGCTTGGACCTAAAAAGTATAAAATCCCTTGAAGTTGTTGGGATTAAACCAAGCAGCTGTTCTTAGTACCTTGAAGTTCTTCACTGCTCCTTTCTCTCTGCCTTAGTAAGATTTTTGAGTTTACATGATTTTTCAAAATAAGGCTAATTTATAGTACAGCTGATTTTTAAATTATTTTACAAATTTTAAAGTGTTAAATTATGCAAATTAATTGATCATTTTTGCGTTCTGCTGCTTACCTGTTATGTCTATTTGTCAAGAAGCTATTGGAGAATGAAAAGAGTGGATAAACCAGTATTTTAATATGCGAATCATTGCATGATGAAGGAGTTGTTTTAAGAGGTGAAAATCATTGGCTAAAACCAAGTTTTACAATTACCTGTATATTTTGGTCCATCACATGATCTCGGTTCCCTGTTATCATTAATAAGTGTGAAAGTACTATAGGCTAGTTAATGTTTCAACATGACAGTCAGAGTTGCTATGTCCTAAATCAGAGGTAAGGAGTAAATAAAAGTGCTCAGATGCTGGGGCTGTATTCTTTGAGGCAAGAGAGGCAAGTTGCACAGCCCGGTGAGATGGAAGCCAGCTAAGGGGCTGAATGTAAAGGTAGAGATTGGTGTCAGAATTCTAGAAAGAAGGAAAATGAACAGACCCTGGGCAAAAGAAATACATTTGGGCTTTTCTACATTCAGTGATTTATTAGATAACTATGTATTGTCCTAGACTTCTGCTTGACATGTGTTTTCCTCATTTATTCATCTCTGAGCAAACATTTATTAAACTCCTTTTAATGCAGCAGTGTGTCTGATGCTGGGATCATAGGGAGAAAAGATGGCATTACCTGTGATGTAAGTCAGCATATGTTAGTTGCTGTAACCACTCAGAGAAAGGTCTTGCGAATGTGAAATCAAGCAATGCTTCATGAGCTGGGGCTTAAAGAACAGTGTAGATGTGGGGAGATGTTCTAAGAAGAGTGAGTGGCATGAGCTAGGCACAGGGGTAGGAGGGTCCAAGGATTACTTGGGGAGTGGGGGAGCAGTTCATTTTAGGTATAAGATTTGAAGGCTGCAGTGGGACATCATTTAGAATGACCTTGAGTATCAGACTAATAGGTCTGTCCATAGCCTTTAATTCTGTGGACAGTTTAGAGCCAGGGGAAATTTTTGATCAAGTCCTCTGACTCTACCACGATATATCTGGCAACAGTGCACAATGGATACTGGTATGAGGAGGAAATGGGTACAGGGTCACAGTTATGTTGGTAGAATACAGAAAAGATATAACAAAAGCCTGAACTATGAAGTTAAAAATTAAAATTAAAAAGGAGCAGCACTTAATTGATCAATTGGAGGAAATTGAATTAATTAATGTTCTCTAGGTGCTATTTTTTTTAAGCTGGTGAAACAAATACATTTAAAATATCTCTACTTTCTATCTACTTAGAGTGGATAAGTAGGAATTAAGAAACAATATTGAAAATGTTAGAGAAATTAGTATTTTTGCCAAAGGAAAAACCTGTTAAGTACAATTTCTTTAACTTTTCTATGATGGGGGCAATGCAGGAACTCTGTCAATTCAAAGGTAAAAATTTATATCAGACTTTGAATCCTTAATTTTCAATTTTAACTATTTTATTCTTAATAAGTTGTGCCTATGGTTAATTTCTACATTTTTGTGGACATTTTGTCATTTGCAATTGATAAAGGTATTTTAATTGTCTGACATGAGAATACAGTAGTGCCCCCTTATCCTCAGTATCTCTTACTCTGGTTTCAGTTACCCCCAGTGCACCATGGTCTGGAAGCAGATGATCCTCCTTCTGACATATTGTCAGAAAGTCAGTAGCAGCCCAACCCTGTGTCACAATGCCTACATCATTTACTAACTTCATCTCACGACATAGGCATTTTGTCATTTCATATCATCATGAGAAAAAGGGTGAGCACAGTACAATAAGATATTTTGAGAGAGAGAGAAACCACATTCCCATAACTTTTAATATAGTATATTGTTATAATTCTATTTATTATTAGTTATTGTTAATCTTTTACTTTGCTTAATTTATAAATTAAATTTTGTCTTAAGTATGTATGCCTAGGAAAAAAGTATATAGAGTATATATACTCTCTATATAAAAGTATATAGAGTATATATATAGTATATATAGTATATAGTGTATAGTATATAGAGGGTTGAGTGTAGTATATAGTATATATAGTATATAGAGGGTTGAGAACTATCCGTGGTTTCAGGTATCGACTGAGGTTCTTGGAACGTATTCCCCACGGATAAGGGAGGACTACTTTGTACATGATCCTTTCTCTTTAGAGGGAACTCAGCGCATTATTATTATATTGCCAATGCAATCAATAATTACCTTGATGTCTTCACTATTGTAAAGGGACTTAGTAGCCCAATAAGGATATTGCTCAAAGACATTTTGGCTTCTCAATTTCTAATTAGAAATTTCTGATTTCTACGTAGAACCTAAAATTGGTAAATAGAAATATACAACCAAATTGCTTTCATGAATCCGATGGAGTCAAAGGGCATAGGTTTCAGGTTTACCCTAGTTTTGCCGGTACAGAATAAAGTTATAATGGAATTTTCCCTCTGATGATGAATTACCAGTCTGAGAGGAAGTGGTTTGGGAATGGTGGCCCATCAGCCAGAAAGCCCCAAGAACAACCATTAATAAGCACTCTTTGGTTGAATACCTATCATTATGGGGACTGAGCTCCCTGGGAGAGCGCCATTCTGCCTCCATCTGACATGCAGAATAGTGAGTAAGAGAATGAATGAAAAAGTATTTTAAAAAACTGCCAAAAATGGATTGAGGAAGTCTTCATTTGGAATAAAGAAAAAAGAACTAAAATTAGGACATTTTATTTTTGTCAAGGGAGTGTTACAGATGAAATTGAAGAATCATAGTTACTTTGATTAACTTGTGGAAAGTAAGACATACAATTTTTTGTGTATGATATTTTAAATATTAAAAAATTTACTATTTTATGTATAATATCTTAGGTATAACATTTTTAAAGTATTTTAATTTTCAAGAGTCTAAAGAGGAGGAAAGCAAGTTTGATAGTGGGCATTAGTAGGACCGTTTTGGGGAAGTCAGAGAATGGTTCAAAATATCTGGAATATGGGACTGTACCCTTAAGTAGAATTTCTTATGTCACATTTCCATCAGGAAGTAGATAAGTGGCCAATTTCTCGTGTAGTTCCACAGTTCTCAACAAAATCAGCTTATTGCTGGGTCTTCATTACACCACGAGATAGAAATTGTTAGTTCCCCAACCAGCATGTGGTTTCTGTGGCTCCCAGAGGGCTGTCAGCCAGTCTATGGGCTGAGAAGTTGGCGACCAAGCAACATTAACATGGAAACGTGAAGTCGCTTAAAGGCCGTACTTCACATGCTGGTGACTTGAGAAAGAAAGGAAAAATAAATTTTCTTGGCGTTTACTGTGTCAGTAAGTGAAGTCAAGAGTTAGATTCTATGTGGGGAGGAAAACCTTCACAAGGAATGTAGCAAAGAAACAGATGAGTGCACAATGAGGGGACTTAATTTCCAAATCTTATGGTTTTCTAGTTAGCTATAAATGTCATATTAATGTCTCTTAGCAACTCGTAAACTTCATGAGGACAGGGCCTGGGTCTGGTTTTGCTCACTATTATACCCTGGAGAACCTAGTTGGCACGCAATAGATTTTTGGTAAATGAATGAGTGAACAATTACCTAATCTTTTGTGACTGTGATTATGTTTAATACATAATTATGCCAGTTTAAATAATAAAACAATGAAATGCTCTAGTCCTGATTCTTAAAGGCAACGTGGGGGACCTGGAGAAAGTCATAATTCTGAATCTCTGAGGTTCTTCAGGATGAAAACGAGTATGTTAGACTAATCACTGTTACCCTTTCTATTTTCATAAAGAAGTAGTGTGGATACACAGTTTAAAGAGTTGGAAAACCATCCTTTTCTTCCCACTGCCTTGTCATTTCCCACTTTCCAGAAGCAGCTGTTTCACTCCTTTTTAACTATTTTTCTTGATATTTATCTGCATGTAACTAAGTCATATGCTTCTAGTGCTAGCTCTTATTTTTTCACATTTATCATTATCTCTTAAAACACAGTGGATGTGTAAATAACCCCAGTCCCCATCACCCACCATCCCTCCAGCTTCCCAGTAGTAAGATGATGAGAACTGTGAGAGCACTTTCCAGAGCTGAGATATGTCGTATTGTTGTAATTCCCTTCATCTCTCTTTTGAGTCAGATCTCTTGTTTCATAAATTCTTTGTCTTACTTTTCCTTGATTTACTGCCTGAATTTGGTACAGTATATATTCCAGTAGTTTCCTGAAAAAGAAGGCCAGAGGCGTAGATTTTTGAGACTTTGTGTAGCCTAAGTGTTCTACTCTCATGCAGAATTGATTGTGTTTAGAGTTTAAAATTGTATTCATTTTCCCTTGCAATTTGAAGACATTGTTTTTTTGTCTTCTAGTTTGTCATATCCACAGTGTTCAAAGACTTCAACATGGTGCATCCAGATGTGGATATATTCCTTTCCATTTCAGGGCACCCAGTGGGTTCTATAAATCTGGAAATTCATCAATTCTGGCAAGTTTCCTCGGCTGATTTATTTACTATTTATCTCTTTTCCATTTTACCCATTCTTTCTTTCTGGAGTTGTTGTTAGTGAGATGTGGGATCTTCTGGAAGAATATTCTCTCTCCCTTTTTCTCATAGTGCTTCTCCTTATTTTTCCATCTGTTTTTTATTTGCTTATTTTTTCCCCTCAATATTCTCTTGTAAAGCCTTCTCTTATTCCTAATATCACAATTTGAATTTCTTAGAGCTTCCTTTTCTTCTGATTAAAACAAAACAAGCCTGTTCTTACCTCATGGCTGAAATATAACCTCTAACCTTCCTGAGGATGTTAATGATAGTGTTCATCTCATTGCTTTCCTTCGAATTGCCTTTATCTGTTTGATTTCACTATTTTATATTAGAGTCATTCCTCAGATATCTCAAAGCCCCTGGCTCATATTATAGGGTGGGGTGCTATAAGATTGGCATTTACCCTAGGTTGATCTGGCTGGGATTTTTTTGGTGAAAAATCTCCAATATCAGTCTCTGTCAGTCTTTTGTCTGGTCAAATCCTAGAACTTGCTGCTAAAAGTGGGAGCCTTGAGCAACAGCATCCATATCACTTGGAAGCTTGTTAGTTTTAGAACCCCCAGCTCCTACCCCAAAGCTGTTGATCCAAATCTAGTCTTTATCAAGACCCCTTGGAGAACAATCTCCCTTACATCTTAGGGAACCTAAGTCTGGGCATAGCATTCTGGGAGGCCAGTGGGTGGTGGGACGAAGGACAGGTATTTCCACATTCAGATTATTACCTTTCAAATGAAGTAATCTCCTGGTAACGGGGTGGTGTCCCTGCTTTCATCATTGCCTATTGTTCTACTCAATTTGGGCTGCCTAACAAAACACCAGTAGACAGGGTGACTTCAACAGCAAATGTTTATTATAGCTCTGGAGGCTGGGAAATTCAAGATCAAGGTGCTTTCGGGTTCAGCATCTCTCTTCCTGGTTTGCAGATGGCCACCTTCTTTCCATGGTGGAAAGAGAGATCTCATGTCTCTTTCTTTTTTTATAAGGGCATTAATCCCATTTATAAGGGCCTCACCCTCATGACCTAATCTAACCCAAATTATCTCCTAAAGGCCCCATCTCTAAATACCATCATGTTTGGGATTAAGGCTTCAACGTATGAATCTGGTGGGAACACAAATATTCAGTCTGTAGCACCTGGTGTCCCTTATGTTTCCAGACAATAAGCCTCCAGATTTTGCTAAGGTGAGCAGATCATCTGGTTGTCTAGCTACTTCTTAATCCTTCTCAATTTACTGCCCCCAAACCCCCACCTCCTCACGGAGCTGGTAGATCCAATTTCTGAGTAAATCAGCTTTCTGTTTTTCTGACAGCTAAGGTTTTATAGTTCTCCCTTCCTCTGCCATTTTGTTTGTTTTATGGATTTATGGTAGTAAAATATCCCAACAGTTTGATTTTAGTGGGTTTTACAGTAAGAGCAGAAGCAGATGTTTAGATGCAATTCGCCATCTTTAACTAGAAGCAGACTAATCTTTAAAGTTCTTCTGGTTCTCAAATTTTATGTCTCAATTTCTCTATTATATTTACAGACTAAATATCACTTACTATTTGTTTGTTCATTTACTTGCTTCATTATAACTTATCTTTACCCCACTGTTTAAAAAACCTGAGCTTTTTCATTTACAGTTGCTTTGTATGAGCAGCGAAATGTGGGATGTTAAAAAGGATTTATTTGGGCACTGGGGTGGCTCTGTTGGTTAAGCGTCTGACTTCAGCTGAGGTCATGATCCCAGAGTCCTGGGATGGAGCCTCGCATTGCATCAGGCTCCCCGCTGAGCGGGGTGTCTACTTGTCTCTCTGTCCCTCCCCCAGCTTGTCCTCTCTCTCTCAAATAAACAAATAAAATATTTTTAAAAATAAAAATGATTTATTTGTGTAGGAATCTTTATATATCCTTTTTCTAAAAAAAAACTTGTCTATAGAAAAATTTTAGTGCTTAAGTTTAATTGAAACTTAATTCTGAGTAGTAAGATTAAAAGCCAATTAGCACCATCAGAATTCAGTGTTACTTAAGGGTCTTAGAGTTTCAGAACCTACAGCAAGATCCTGGGAGTTTTGTTTCTAGTTTCTCCTGTCAGTAGTTACTTGGTATTTGAATAAGATTTTAAATAACGTGCTATCAATCAATCATAATTCCAGATAAAACTTAGCACTTTAGTGGTCACATTTGGACCCAGTACTTGGTGAGTAGTAATGTAAACTGGAGGCTTGATAGGCAGGCAAGTCAATTATCACAACGGTGGGTCACTGACCACTCTGCAAGGTATCAATTATAATATATAAGTTTTCATAATTATTGTTTCTTATATCTATGGAAATGACTGAACAAGAACATACTAATAGTGGGTTTTACTTTACCTTACAAGCATTTTTTCATATGTATGCGGGAGTATGAATGCATGTATGCAGGTGAAACAGAAATGACATGAAATGTTCCTGGCTAAGTTCTCCAGGTTGGCAGTCCTCTGAGCTGGAGGGTCTTGGTACGCTCTAACATACTATTAAATACAGGTGTTGTAATATATTTATCTCGGCTTAACCAAATCTTCCTAAACTGTATTACCTATGGGACTTTTTTTTCCTTTTGCTTTTCTTCTCCTTCCTCCTCCTCTTCCTTGTCCTCCTCTTTCTCTTCTCCTTCCCCTTCCCCTCCTCCTCCGTCCCCTCCTCCTCCTTCCCCTCCTCCTCCCCCTGCTCCTTCTTCTTATTCTTTTCTTTTTGCATAACATTTTAACAAATGCTCCCATAGAAACAAGGAAGGTGAATGGTAAAACCAATTTTGTGATACCTCTGTTTAATGCCAATTTTTGTATTTCCTGAGCCAAGTTCAGTATTTGGCACATACTCAATAAATAGTTTCAAAGTAATCGGAGCCAGCTTGAATAAACGATTATTATACTTCTCTTTCAGCAGTACTTTTTAAGCAAGTTCTTCAAATTATCACCTTGAGTTACTAGAGATTTTATTTTCCCCCTTGGTTTAGATTCTTTGACCGTACCACTTACCCAGATTGCCTTACAACCAGGGGTTAGTTAAGTTCTTAAAGATGTGACAGTGTGAGCTGCCTCTTACCATCTCCTAAAATAAACTTGCCCCAGGCATACTCACAGCGCAGAAATGGCTAAGCCTAGACAATCCAGAATGATCTAGGAGCTT
Source organism: Ailuropoda melanoleuca (assembly GCF_002007445.2). NCBI lineage: Eukaryota > Metazoa > Chordata > Mammalia > Carnivora > Ursidae > Ailuropoda > Ailuropoda melanoleuca. The sequence goes on from NC_048232.1 coordinate 18,163,995, forward strand.
GGCAGTTGGTTCATTTTCCAATCAAATCTTTATCACTGAAAATCTCTCTTAAAAAAATGTTTCCTCCTCTTGGTAAGTCATATATGCTTGGTGTATATGAAGTAATATCAAAGTATCTAAAGTGTTATTCAAATTCTCTTTGATGATTTTTGTAGTGCCTCAGGCTTTTATTTCAATTAGATTTTGCTCAACAGTAGACAAGGCACACAAGAGATGAGACTGAATGTCAATTTGATGGCTGGTCTTTGCATTTTTTAATAAAAAAATGATTGTTTTTATTTTATATCTGTTTTATGCTGAAATGAATGGATCTTTGTAGTGGTTATATCTAGTTGAAGGTTATAGGTACTGACGTATTTTAGCAAGGTATACTTGAGATGAACCTCATACCCTCTGTATGCCTCACAGAAACTAATTAGCAGCTAAACACATGCCACAGGATGGGTTACATTTGTGGATAAGTCTCGTGTCTTAGTCTGCTCAGTCTCCTATAACAAAATACCACAGACTTAATGGCTGAAACAACAGAAATTTATTTTCTCACACTTGTGAAGGCTAGAAGACCATGATCACATTGCTGGAAAATTCAGATTCTGGTGAGAGCTCTGTTCCTAGTTGGTAGACAGCCACCTTCTTACTGTGTCCTCATGCGGCCTTTCCACAGATCTCTCTTCTTCCAAGGACACTAACCCTATCAAATGGGCCCCCTACCCTGATGGCCCCATTTAACCTTAACTACTTCCTTAGAGGCTCGAAATGTAGCCACACCAGCAGTTAGGGCTTCAACATATGAATTTGGGAGGGACACAAGCATTCAGTTCATAACATCTGGTTTTATGAAATTTGTTGTATTTATCATTTTGAGTTGGTCTTGATTAACCAATTAAAGCTTAAATTCTAAAGCTTCTGAGGAAAATAATCAGTTTTGTTTTGCTGATTTGAATATGGAGGAAGGGCACCTAATGATTTTGATGGTAATGAACATTATAGAAAGTGTAAGAAAGAATACCGCGCCATCTCTGATTCTCAGTTACTGACATATAATGTGACTGACCTTCAATCAAAGATTCTCAGTAGTGCCATACGTTTAGGTGTGTGTATGTGTTTTAAGTTGAACTTCAAACTTTTTTTTTTTTTTAGTTTATTGAAGAGGTAATGTATTTTGAACAATTTAATGTTTGCCTTTCCCAATCCTTATTTGACATTGTAGGCCTGAAAGGTGAGGTAGTTGTCATAGACATTTACAGATAAACTGATGGCGAGAGAGAGGCGATATGAGTCCTGATGCATTAGTCTGCTATATATATTAGCACACTTACATTAGTCTGCATGTATATATTAGCACACTTTTTTCATTTTGTCAGTTTATGTAATTTGAGATGCAGTTGAAACTTAAACCTCATTCAGTTGGAGTTAATTTAATAGGTGAAATTATTATAAACCTGATGTGTCAGAGAGCTCTAATAGGAGAAATCCGGGTCTCACGCTGGAGTTAAACCTCTTCTCTCAGTAAAGTTGCCCAGAATCTGGACGCATCTTTGCATCATCTAATTGGTTGAGATAGGGTTTCACGAAATAACTGGTGGGTGTCGACTTCATTTCTCAGTGGTGACTAACTTGCATACATCTTTTTGCCAGTTGACAGCCAACTTGTTGTATGTGGTATTTATCCATGTAAACACAAAATTTGATATTTTGCGATCCATAAAGTAATGGATTCTTTCAAATGAGCATGGCATTGATAGTCAGGACCCACAGCAGAGTGAAAGAGTTCAAAGTTGCTCTTCAGGCTTTTCTGGAGATAAAACCCAAGGCTTGACTCATGGTAAAGCCCTCTTGTAATAATGAACCATCTGTAAACTCCTGACCCTCCGTCCCTTTGAGCTCAGTCAGTCAGGTGAAAAAATGCAGTGAGAGCCCCTGCAGCTCTTGACAAAGAGTAAGAAGTACTGGAGCAGTGTTATCATGAGTCCAGGAGACATGGTGCTCTCCACTCCTCCCTCTGCAGAGAACACTGCAGTTTGACTTGAGGTACAAATGACAAAGGACTTTTCCCCCAACAGAGTAAAGGCATTTATTTTTCTATAACTCATTTTTGTAAAATCTTCTTAAAATCAGGGAGTCATCTAAGGTAATATTTCAGAGTCTTTTTCTGAAGAAATAGTGACACTTCACTGACTAATTTTAATCTCGGAGCCCCTGATTGGTCGTTGGTGACTGATTGGTGATAGATACATTCAGAATCATCCCTCCGTGCTGCTAGCCATTGAGAAGGGCAGTACCGCAGTATGCTGGCCGGGTCATCACCTACGTACGCTTTTCTTCACCAACACCACAGATGCCTTATTTTAACTAAAGGACACACTGCCCTTTGCAACACAATCCAGTAATACAAGCAAAAAGTAATCCTTTTCTAATTTCATTTTTTTTTTTTGCTTCCATGTTAGGAGGGCAGAATTAATCTGTGTTTATATAAGATTTTAAAACACACTTCTTATATCATTTAAAAATGAAAATCTTGGTCACTAGCTAATTTTTTTTACTAATAACAGCAAGACATTTTTAAAAATAAGCTTTAAAAAAAACTTTTTGAGGTCACAGAAAAATGGAGTGTAAGGTGGCACAGAGATTTCGTCTTCTTTTTTATTTTTAAGTAATCTCTACGCCCAAGGTGGGGCTGGAACTCAGGACCCTGAGGTCAAGAGTCACGTGCTCCACTGACTGAGCCAGCCAGGTGCCCTTAGGCACAGAGATTTCCTATATATTCTGGCCCCCAAACATGAATAACATACCCTACTGTCAATCTCTCCCACCACAGTGATACATTCGTTAAAATCAATGACTTACATCGATACATCATTATCACCCAATGTCCATAGTTTACATTAAGCTTCACCATTAATGTAATTCTGTGGCTCTGGACATATATATAATGACATGTATCTATCATTATAGTATCAAACGGAGTAATTGCACTGCCCTAAAAATCCCGTGTGTTCCCTCCCCATCCTCTAAGCCCTGGCGACCACTGATCCTTTGCTGTCTCCATAGTTTTGCCCTTTCAAGAGTATTAAATAGTGGGAATCACACTATGCAGCCTTTTCAGACTGGCTTCTTTTACTTAGTAATATGCATTTAAGTTTTCTCCATGTCTTATCAGGGCTTGATAGCTCATTTCATTTTAGTGCTGAACAATATTCCATCTTCTGAATGTATCACCACTTATCCATTAACCTCCTGAAAGACATCTTGGTTTTTTAATTTTTGGGTTTTTTTTTTTTTTTTGAGATGTCTATTCAGCATCTAGTAGCAGGTTTTTACATTAAAAAGAAAACAATAAAATTAGCTTCTTTATTAGTGTTGGTGGGGGCAAAACAAAGGCGTGTAAAGAAATAAACTATGTAAACTTCATTCCATGTGGACATCATTCATATTGTTGAGGGGATATTGAATCATTATACAATATTCTTATTATCCATGCTACTGAACAAAGAACAGTAGACCTGCAAGTCAATTTCTCTCTCTGAATAGTGGATCAGCTAAAACTTAAGTGTATTATTACAGGAAGTTCATATCAGCACATGCTTTTCTATTCACCTGGATGTGCTTTAGCATATCTTTACATCTAGAATTATTTTTATTGCATTTAATGATATAAATTCTCTTCTATGCAACATCTCTCTCTCACTTCATCCCCCACTTAATCAATAATGAGAAAATTTCAAATCTTTCCTCTTCACTGAACAAATCACTTGATATGAGTATCAATAGTAGATTCAATAGCAATCTGGTCTGTGGTGGGTAATTGTTGAGTTCCATTTCTTTTCCTAAATGAATCTAGCCAAACCGGGAAAGACAACACACTATTTATCTTGTGAACGACAAGAGAAGGAAGAAGTTTTCTTCAACTGCATAAATGTCCCTGCGCTGGTATGTGTGGCTTTCTAATGTTCTTCGCTGTTTTGTTTTTGATGGCTCAATGACCACTGGACTTTTTTTGGAGATCAAAACTGGCTGGAGGAATTGGCCCCTGGACTAGTACAGTGTACTTTGGGCAGGGCAAAGACATTAAGTCTTTCTAATGTAAAATCTACCCTTTTAGGCAATCCCAAGGACAGCTAATACCCAGTGGATTAAAATATTTATGCAGCTCTATTTCTTCTAGCCTCCCACCCTTGTAGGGTTCTCCTTTGATTCCTATTATTATTATTATTATTATTTTTTGGAGTCCTGGGTTTAATCTAGTACTCTGAGCCTTGTTGTTCAAAATTTGGTCCATGGAACAGTGGCAGAATCTCAGGCCCCATCTTGGACAGAGTCAAGATTTGCATTTTAACCTCCCCCAGGTGAATCATGTGCCTGTTTGAGAAACAGAGCTCTAGATTTTCTTGAGGACCTTGTTTGCCCATCACTCCAATAAGTAATCCCAATAGTCATGATATAAAAGACAGTCTTCAATTATAGGGTAAAAATTAGTACAAATTTGTCACTGTTGTAGGTCCAGCAATTTTCCATAAGGCTGCATATTCTTATGGACTGACAAAGTATCAGACAAGAAAGAGTGGAAGGTACTATTTTGAGATTCCTATGAGTGTAATTCAAGTTCCAAAAATAATTCAGGTGCCCATTATCCCTAATTTCTGTTATGTACCCCTGTCTCAAGGCTCACCGCTATTGGTTGTTAGGTAGTTAAATGGATATGACAGTGAAAGGTCTGGTCTTGAGGTGGGGATGCTAATGAAAGGAATGTATATTGGCATGACAGTGAATAGGATAATGACCCTGAACAGCCCAGTTAGCCTTAGTGTGGGAGCAGAAAATTAACCTGACTTCTGAAGACCCAGGCCCAGGTGTCAGCCAGCTAATGACTAGTAGTGGAACTTCAGACAACGCACTGTACCTACTTGCGATTGAATTTCTTCGCTTATAAAAGTGGAGCAGTGATAGTGCCTTACATAACTCAAGGACTATTGTGAAAAATAAAGTAGAAATAGTTTAGAAAGCACTTTTCAAAGGGGTGTAGGCAGATAAGGAGTTAAAACAAGGTTCCAAATATTTGAACAATTATTTTCCATTTCAGAATAAAATCAGAACCAATTTCCACAGCTATGTTTTTCTTCATATTCCACACATAACTTTGGAAGGTGCCCCCAAAATATAAACATATGACCTTTAAGTCCAGAGACACACAAGAAATAGAACTCCTCAGGGTTTAACTGCCAGCACTGATTCTCAAAGTATGATTGTCTGATCTACCTGCCTCAGAATCCCCCAGGATCTTTGTGAAGGGATCAGGTCTGAGGAATCTTCAAGAACATTATGTGATTCTATTGCATTCTGAAGTTTAAGAAATTACTTTGGGTGGGTTTCTGCGGTTAATTTTGGGAAAAAAGTAGAAATTTTATGAAAGTTCAACTTACAGACCTTTTGGTTTTATAACAGCTGTCTGTAATTCCCCTTTTCACATTTATTCTTATAAAAGGAAATTATACATCTGCCTTTTTTTTTTCCTCCTGAGATGATGTTTATTCATTCATTCCACAAAGATATATTGAGCATCTTCTAGAACTGTGAAGATCTATTCTCTGTCCAGGAAACCAGCTTCATAACTATTTGTATTCCTAAGTTATTAGGGCAATGAATACATTGAAAACAATCTTTGGTTTGATTTCTAGTACATATGTAAACTTCCTATGAAGTTTCTACTAATGGACCATAAGTCACTCTAAATTTCTTGTCTTTGATTTTAACTTAAGCTAAAATTATATTTCTCTCTACCTATTGGAATATTAAACAGAAAAGATGGGGACCGAACAAATCAGGTTATTTTTGCTTCTAAATGCTACACCCTCATGCAAGGAATTTAAATGTCCAGTTGACCCTTGAACAATGTGGACGTTAGGGGCACTGACAACACTTACAGTCAAAAATCCCCAAATTGCTTTTGACTCCCCCCGTATTTAACTACCAATAGCTTCTTGCTGACCGGAAGATTTCTTGAAAACAGTTGATTAACACATATCTTGTATGTTACACGTATGATATACTATATTCTTATAATAAAAGTAAGCAAGAGAGAAGAAAATGTTAAGAAAATCATAAGGAAGAGAAGACACATATACAATACTATACTGTAAAAAATCCATTTAGAAGTAGACGCATTTAGTTCAGACCCATATTGTTCAAGAGTCAACTGTGTATTTTACTATAGTGAAGGTTATTGAAGTGAATATAGTAGAGATTGGTTGTTTTCCTATTTTCACATAGAGAAATTACTGATGATGTTACATGTGGAAAATTTACAATCAAATATTTCATGTGTCTTATTAAATATGTGAAATGGGAAAATAATGACCCTGGACATTTAAATTGTTAGTTATCTGTCAGCCTCATTACTAATTTTTCTTCTCATGGTCAACTCTTTTTGCTAAGAGCTCATGGGAATTGGTCAGCCCCTTATTGAGTGAACATATTAGTTTTTCTATATGATAACTGAACATCTGCAGAATAAAAGCATTCACTTTTTTTTTTTTTACTATTATCAGTTTAGCCAAAGTGGTTGAAAACATATATCTTCGACTCCCATAAACCGTTCTGAAGAGAAATAGTGGAGGTGATTGTTTAAAAACATGTGTCAGATCATGTTCTTTCCTGGTTAGACCTTTCCAATGGCTTTCTAACTCTCTGAGTAAAATTCAGCTTCCTCAAGCTCTTCAAGGCTTACTCCTCAGCCTCATTTCCCCCCACTCTGCCTACACTCCCTCCACTCCAGACACACAGGCCCCCCTTCCAGTTCTCCAGGAGGATTTTCATTCTTGCCTGGGCCTCTGTGCCAGCTGCTGCGTCTCCATTCCACCCGAAAGCCTTGGGATAGTTTGAAGCTGGAAGGTAGCATGATCTGGTGTTGAATCAATGAATGAATGAATGAAAGCATTTACAGTGAATTGAAGAGAAAGCATTTTTTTCCCTATTAAACAAGAACCTAGATAGGCATTTTGCAGAATGCTTTGAAATGTTTTAAACGTCTGATATTGATAAAAGTATTACAGACTGGTGCAAAATCTTTCTAATTGTACCCACAATGAGTTTAAGTATGATAGAAGTGGGATTAGCATTCTTAGTACAGACCTGAATTTAAGTTTAGAAATAGAAATTTACATATAAATAGAAAATTAAATCAGTTTTCTAAACAGGTATTTTTGAAAATCCAATAACAGGTTAACAAATTTAAGGTTTATACAAGCACAGAATATTTTTTACTTAATTTTAATTAAACTTCATGAAGTATTTGATTGATAAGTGAGAGAGGAAGAAAGCCTTCTCTTGGCATTCTAAATAGCATTGAAGAATATTGATGGGCTTTAAAAAAATAATCCCAGACTGCCTGTCTGTTACCCAGCCAAGTAATTCATAACAAAAGGCAGGTTAAAACACTTCACTCTAGAGCCCTGTGTTGTGAGATGTGAGACATTATGTAAAGTTAAAACGAGAACACGCTGATCTGTTTTCTTCTCTTTATTCACATGTCATTCTTTATAAGTAATATACTCGAAAGTTCGCCTCAGAGCATTTTGCTTTTCCTCTGGGAAATGTAGAAGAAAAGTATCTGTCTAGAATAAAAACATGTTAGTGTGCATTAATTTATTCTAGTGAACATGCAGGAGTGTCATGTTTGAGTGGGACTGCAGTTCAAGTCAAGTCGTGATTTCGGTCTATGAACATGGGAAGTGCTCATGGCTAGTTATCAGCAATGTTTGAAGTGGGAAGTGGTTGAAGGCGAAAAGAATATATATGTATTTTATAGATCTCCTTCTCAATTTTCTCTTTTCAAGTACTACCATTCTTAGGTTTATATTGAGTGAACTATAAATGGAGTAAAGCTATTACAACGGTTTCTATGTGGAGTGGAAGGACAGCGAAACTTAAGACCTTTGTCTAGAGAGCATAGAAAGGTGGTCTGAGACTGGTGATGGGTAGTAAGGAGGGCACGTATTGCACGGTGCACTGGGTGTTATACGCAACTAATGAATCATTGAACTTTACATCAGAAACCAGGGATGTACTGTATAGTGACTAACATAATATAATAAAAAAACATTAAAAAAAAAAAAGGTGGTCTTAGACCCAGACATGCGGCAAACTGCAGCGAGTCACACCTTCACAGAATGAATAACCACATGTCAGATCAACTGCTCTGTCTCCACAGCGTGCTCTCCACGTTAACCACTTTCCCAAATTTTTATACAACTTTGCCACCATTCTTCTAAATGCCGTCAATGAAAACCTCTATAATTTCTTTTTTTAAGTTTGTAGTTTGTCAGGAGGCTTGTCTGGCTTTCCATGTGATATGTATCCTACTCCCCCAAATACATTGTTATGCCAACTTAATACCTTGACTACCATAGTTCCTTCCTTCCTTTGGGTGTCCAGGGTATCATAAATGCATTTTTGCACTCAGTTTGATTGAAATTTATTTTTTTTATTTTTTTAAGATTTTATTTATTTGAGAGAGAGAGGGAGCACAAGGGGAGGAGGGGCAGAGGGAGAGGGAGAAGCAGACTCCCTGCTGAGCAGGGAGCCTGACATGGGACTGCATCCCAGGACCCTGGGATCATGATCTGAGTTGAAGGCAGATGCTTAAACGACTGAGCCACCCAGGTGCCCCTAATGTAATTAAAATTTAAATATTAGGTGCATGTGCCATCCTTATATATTGTAGGTTGACTCTCTGTGTTTTGATGTTGTATTATTTTTATATATTTAAATTTTTTGTTAACAGAAAATGGGGGGAAGAACTCAGAATTGTAACTTCCATTTTATATCCTATTCCCCCCTACTCTGTCTTGTTTAAAATTTAGACTTCCATCACCAAATAATTACACTTTTTCTCCTCAAGGCCTTTATTAATGATGAATAAGTTTATTGCCTTTGTCCTTGGTTTGGAACCCGAGTCACCATTTATATAACTGCTATTTTGGGGGTTTATCTGTTATATGAGCTTACTCTCCATTTGTTAGAATTTTAGAGACAAGGTTTTTGAACAGTGTTGAAAGTCTAACTGATAACTAAGGAAAGACAGAATTGAGAATACCTGATAGGACATTCCAATAATTTATAAGAATTCGTACCCTCCCCTAGATTAACCAACAACTTCCTACTATTTTTTTGTAGATTTTATTTATTTGACATAGAGAGAGAGAGCATAAGCAGGGGGAGCAGCAGGGAGAGGGAGAGGGAGAAGCAGTTTCGCTGCTCAGTAAGGAGCCTGATGTGAGGCTCAATCCCAGAACCCTGGGATCATGACCTGAGCTGAAGGCAGATGCTTATCTGATTGAGACACCCAGGCGCCCCAACTTCCTACTATTTTTTTTATGAATTCGTGAAACAGTAAACAAAAGCTTAGTATGTACCAGATTCTATTCTGTGCAGTTAAAATATAAAAATATACCAAATATAGTCTTTTGAGGTACAAATATAATTATATACAAATAAAAGAATACAGCAAAAGGAGCAAATCTAAGCAATCGATCTATTTTGGGGGTGTCACTTTTTTATGTGGTAAGATAGACATAATATAAAATTTGCCATATCAACCATTTTTAGTTATACAGTTTAGTAGTACTAAGCAAATTCACAATGTTCTGCAACACAACTCTCACCATTGTCTGTCACCAGAACATTTTTATTTTCCCAAATGAAGTTCTGTGCTCATTAAAGGACAGTTCCTCATTACTTTCTCCTTCTAGTCTCTGGTAACTTGTACTGTGCTTTCTGTCTCTATACATTTGATTACTCTAGGTACCTCATGTATATGGAATCATACAGTATTTGACCTTTTATGTCGGGCTTATTTCACTTAGCATATCTTCAAGGTTCAACCATGTTGTAACATCTATAACATTATCAGATTTTCATTCCTTGTTATGACTAAATAATATTTTGCTGTATATATGTGTATATATATGTATATAATATATCTACTCAGCGGATACATATTTGGATTATTTCTGCCTTTTGGCTAATGTGGTATTGCTATGAATGTTGCTATAGAAGCACGAGTTTGGGGGGTTGGTTTTTTTTTTTNAGCGGATACATATTTGGATTATTTCTGCCTTTTGGCTAATGTGGTATTGCTATGAATGTTGCTATAGAAGCATGAGTCTGGGGGGTTGTTTTTTATTTGGAAATAATTTTAAGAAAAGATGCAAGAATAGTGCAATAAGTCTTGCATATATTAAACCAAATTTAAAATGTTAATATTTTGTCCACTTTGTCATTTGTGCTATCATTCATACTTTTTTCTCCTTAACCACTTGTAAATTATAGAAATCGTAGCTAAACTTTTCTCTCAAAATCAAATAATTCTCCTACTGTTACCTATAATACATGGAATTGACTGAAATAATGTGTAATGCTATAGCTGAAGTGTCAAAAATGAATATTTACCTTAGAGTGGATTTTAGGACTAGCATACTTGAACCCATACTACAGAGATATTAAAAAGGAAATATTGAGTATGTGACATCATCTCAAAATTATATAATTTGGAAAGGATAAAATATGTTAATATTCTCCCTAGTCAGTGGTAAAGTCAAATGTTTTATTACTTTTAGTATTGTTATTTTCTGAGCCAATATTTTTAGCCCTTTTGATAAAGTCTAAAATATTTATATTAACAAATTTTTAAATTAGTTTTGGCTTATTAATGCCATATCTAGATGTCTGTGAATATAAAACCAGTTTACTATGGCTTACTCTGAGACAAATGATTAAACAACAACAAAAAAAATGTCTAGGGTATGCCTAACAGAACGTAGAATTTATAAAAATGTTTATAAAGTTTCAAAACTTAATGTAATAAAAGTAACGTGCTATTATTTTATCCCATAGCCCAATAGAAATGATGTGGATCAAAGAAAATATTTGATGTGTACTTTAATAAGGATTTTGCCTGTTAAATAAAAATCTCCCAGTTAGGGAGAATGAACGGCACACTTCTTTCTGTAGGTACGNAGTTAGGGAGAATGAATGGCACACTTCTTTCTGTAGGTACGACAATTTCTCCAGAAGATTCGCTAGGCTATTATGATGTAATTGGCACAGTCTGACCGAAGCGGCTATTTTTTCACAAGAGCAGGAGAGAACAACAGTATAATGTTTTAACAGAGAGCTTCTCAAGGGAAGAAGCTTGTTTCTGCATTTATGGAGTACGTTTCCCAATGGTGTATGCTAAAAAGAAAAGTATAGAAAACCATGGGGCTCCTGGGTATCTCAGTTGGTTAAGAGTTGGTTAACTCTTGATTTAGGCTCAGGTCATGATCTCAGGGTTTTA